>NC_080781.1:124122486-124425131 GCF_020826845.1 Diceros bicornis minor | reverse complement strand
AAAATGAGTTGTCTTTTCCTTTTTTATAGTGGAGAAGTTGGTGTCAATTTTAAGAGACCCTACAATTTGTTCAGCATCATTAATATATTTTCCTTAAACATCATTGTTCAGTTTTTGTCAAATAATTTCTAACTTCCTTCAATACTTTCTTTTTTTTTTTTTTGAGGAAGATCAGCCCTGAGCTAACATCCATGCTAATCCTCCTCTTTTTTGGCTGAGGAAGACCAGCCCTGAGCTAACATCTATTGCCAATCCTCCTCCTTTTTTTTCCCCAAAGCCCCAGTAGATAGTTGTATGTCACAGCTGCACATCCTTCTAGTTGCTGTATGTGGGACGCGGCCTCAGCATGGCCAGAGAAGCGGTGCGTCGGTGCGCGCCCAGGATCCGAACCCGGGCTGCCAGTAGTGGAGCGCGTGCACTTAACTGCTAAGCCATGGGGCCGACCCTCTACTTGGATGACCAACAGGTTTTTCAATTGTGATGATATGCCCAAAACTGAATTCTTGATACTTTCCAAACTCACTTCTCCTCAAGGAACTGAGAAAACCGGGTGTTGAATTGATCATGATACTGAAATCACCAATCTAAAAGCCTTGGAGTTTTTAAACTTAGAGTCCTTGAATTATAAAAATATGAAAAATTTCCTAATAATTTAAGATATCTATGATTGTGAATGGCATTTCCTTAGATGTAAGGCCCTTGTGCAGTGGACAACCTGAACAACCTTTTGTAGTGACACTGGTTTCAAGAAGGAGAGAGTGATCAAATGTTGCAAATGTCTTTGAGAGATCTAGTAAGGTGTTTTATAACTGACCATTGGATTTGATAACATAGAGGTGGTTATGGGCTGAATTGTGTCCCCTCAAAATTCATATGTTGAAGTCCTAACTCCCAGTACCTTAGAATGTAACTGTATTTGGAGATAAGGTCTTTAAAGAGGTGATTAAGTTAAGATGAAGTCTTTAGAGTGGGTCCTAATCAAACATGACTGGTGTCCTTAGAAGAAGAGGAAATTTGGACGCAGAGACACCAGACACACGCACACACAGAGAGACAACCATGTGAAGACACAACAAGAAGACCACCATCTGCAAGCCAAAGAGAGAGGCTTCAGGAGAATCCAAACCTGCCAACACTTTGGTCCTGCACTTCTAGCCTCCAGAATTGTGAGAAAATAAATTCCTGTTGTTTAAGCCACCCAGTGTATGGGATTTTGTTACGGCTGCCCTAGCAAACTAGTATAGAAGTGTTGAAGGAAATATGGGGGATAATTGAAGGAGCAAAGTCCTTAGGGAGGTGAGATTGATATTAGCCAGGAGCACAGACAGTTCATCCATTGTAACAGGATGGAGGGCAGAGTAGATGGGTACAGATGCAGGTAGGTTGGTTGATTTGGAGAAGGGGAGTTGACTGATTTTATTTTTTCAGTTAAATAAACAAGATCATCAGCTGAGAGTGAGGAGGATAGAGAGGAAATTGCAGATTTGATGAGAGAAGTCTATGTTTTAAATAATCTTCTGGCAAAGTGGGGAAGTAAATGAACTAGGGAAATGTAGTAAGATTGCTGGGCAATGCAAAAGGCCCAATTGAGGTGTGAGGTAATAAAGTTAACGTGAGTCCAGTCATCACTATTGTAAGTTTTCTCTGGTCATGTTCAGCTAGTGGAAAGTTGAATTTAGCCAAGGTTGGGATTTTGGCAGATGAGTATGATGAAGGAAGAGTGGAACAAGAAAGTTGAGGGTATTTGCAAGGAAATGATTATGACAATTGACTGTGGACTCTACACTGCTTAAGAAGGAAAGTGATGCTATGAGGGCAGTGATGGACCATAAAGAGATATTGGGTCAAGTGGATAAAAGGATTGTTGGAATAGATGTACCAGAAGTGATCTGGAAAAATACGGGATTGCACTTAGAGTGTGGAATGTTTGAAATTGAGATTTCAGAGGTGGTGCATTTTTGGTAATGATAAGTATTTGGATATGCTTATGAGAGTGGCTGGGTAGAGTGAAAGCCAGGATAATTGGATGTGAGAAAGTCAAGGCAGTTAGAGGCCAGGGTGTTGACTGATCATCCACGTGGATATAGACGTTACCAAGAATTCTAGCAGGGGTAGTGGTGGAAAGAAAGACAGCAAGCCAGATGCTAAAGACTGTTATGTTAAATGAAAAAAGAGTAAGAAACAGGATAAGATTTATAGCACAATATCATTTATGTAAATAAAAGATACATACAAAACCACACTACAAACTTTATAAGAGAACATGTATATTTAATGACGTTACTCATGCACATTAGAATGGGTGTCCATGAGGGGAGTGGTGTTTGTGAATGAAGGAAAAAAATGCTAGGAGAGTCCTCATGTAGAATTACATGTACGGTAAACTGAGGAGTATGATTAATTCAACATTCTGCATCTGAAGTTGAAATATTTAATGAGTGTTTGGCAATAATAGCTGTGGTCTAGTCTTCAATTTTTATGCATATTTAAGCATTTATTTTTTAAAAGGGGGATCATACCATATATCCTGTTCTGTAGTTTTCTTTACACTTACTATATCTTGGACATCTTTCCCTGTCACTATATGATTTATATCATTCTTTTTAGAAATTGTATATGTATTTGATTTGATGATGTATTATATAATTTAAATCAATGCCCCATTGATGGATGTTTCCTTTTTTAAAAAATAGTATTCTGTGTATTTATTATTTTACAAAAGAATGTCCAACAAGGAGCAAAATTGCAAGTAGTCAACTGTGCAAAAATAGTATATAGTGCTTAAGTATAAATGGGACTTTAAAAAACATACTTAAACACAACTTGAGGTCCTACAAAGAAAACATTTAAACTAAATACACTGCTGGTGGGAGTGCAAACTGGTGCAGCCACTATGGAAAACAGTATGGAGATTCCTCAAAAAAGCAAGGATAGAACTACCATATGATCCAGTTATTCCACTGTTGGGTATTTATCCAAAGAACTTGAAAACACCAATTTGCAAAGGTACATGCACCCCTGTGTTCATTGCAGCGTTATTCACAATAGCCAAGACTTGGAAGCAACCTAAGTGCCCATCAAGGGACGAATGGATAAAGAAGATGTGGTATATATACACAATGGAATACTACTCAGCCATAAGAAACAATGAAATCCAGCCATTTGTGACAACATGGATGGACATTGAGGGTATAATGCAAAGTGAAATAAGTCAGAGGGAGAAGGTCAAATACCGTATGATTTCCTTCATTAAGTAGTAGATAATAACAACAATAAACAAACACATAGGGACAGAGATTGGATTGGTGGTTACCAAAGGGGAAGGGGGGAGGGAGCAGGGTGAAAGGGATAATTCGGTACATGTGTGTGGTGATGGGTTGTAATTAGTATTTTGGTGGTGAACATGATGTAATCTATGCAGAAATAGAAGTACAATGATGTACACCAGAAATTTTTACAATGTTATAAACCAATAAAAAAAAAATAGTGGTCATTGTCAGAAGACAAAAAATAAATAAATAAATAAACTAAATGGCTTCTAGATCTGCTTAGCTTGGGCTTCATCCTCTGTGGTCCTATAATGATGATTGCTCTCCAACCCCCCCACCACTGAAATGATGAATATACAGACTCATCCGTTCTAATGATCAAATGTGATCACGAGTCTCCTTCTCTATATCTTTCTATACACATGTCTACAGACGTGATGTCCTGGTTAAAAAGAAAATGGGACTTTCTCAGTGGTCAGTGTGGTACATATTCTCATGAGTCTCCTGGTTCCCATTTCTAGTTAGATTGCACTTAGATGATTTTTTTCAATTGGTCATACAGAATGAGCATTCCACCAATGCCTCTGAGAACATTGGACCATGAACCCTTGATAAAGGCTTTTCCACATTCATCTCTGAAAATCACCCACCCAGTACATATGAAGGTCCCATTGCACATGATATCAGTTCTTTGTGACTAGATTGCATCATCACCATGCTGGCCATCCAATTTGGTGATTTTCACAAGACAGTCTTCTAGGCCTTTCAATTTTCTTTCTTTTTTTTTTTTTTCAAACAAAAGGTCTTACATATGTATTACTAAACCAACCTACTAGTGCAGAAGCATAGAAAAAAAGAGAAAAATCATTTTCCGAATAAAACGTGTCCAGATAGTGGTGATGTTTTCACCTTGATATGGTAAGATGCAAGTGACCTTGATACAGCACAAATATGTGTGCCATCTTATGTGCAATTCCTCACAGACCCAGCTTGGTTTTCTCCAATGTCTCCCCATGGAGTTGTAAATAGAATAAACTGATTTTATTACCACTTTTCATCTGAATCCTTTGGGGAATGGAACAATTCTGCTTCTGTTTTTTGGCCGGGAGTTGCTTGAATTTGAAAGTCTTATGAGAAGGTATGGCAAGGAACAGAGTCAACTGCACACGCTTGATGGTGGAGAAAGGGAGAGAGAGCTGAGTTTTCTTTCCTTGACAGATTTACCAATATTCGTTGTCAAATGGCAGTCTGAGTAGAAAAAGCTGAAAGAAGTGACTCCTGATGTATCACAAGAGGCCAGATAGTCAGCAAAAAGTAGCTCTCAAACTAGATGTGCTTGTCTACTCATCCTAAGAATACCTGCTTAAACTTAACCTTAAAGACAAAGTTAATGGCTTGATTGGGGCTATATGTGATGATTTTTCCCATGTTGCCCCTCTAGGAGAGAATCCACTTCCCCTTGGGAAATTAGACTATATAATCCCATATGTCTTTATATTGTTTGTCAGCAGCAAAGGTTTTACAAATATGCTGTATCTCTGGAATGTGAGACCATTGGGCATCTGTCATTTCAAGACTGTTATATAAATGAAATCATACAGCACGTAACTTTGGCTTTTTGTTTTGATTCAGCATAATTCCCTTGAGATCCATTCAAGTCGTTGCGTGTATCAATAGCTTGTTCCTTTTTATTGCTGAGTAGTATTCCATGATGTGAATGTACCACAGTTTGTTTAACCATTCACCTGTTGAAGGACATCTGGGTTGTTTCCAGTTTTTAGCTGCTACAAATAAAGCTGTTATGAATATCATGTGTAGGTTCTTGTGTTTTCATTTTTTCTGGGATAAATGTCCAAGAGTGTGATTGCTGGGTTGTATGGTAAGTGCATGTTTAGTTTTAAGAAACTGCAAACTATATTCCAGAATGGTTGCAACATTTTACCTTCCCACCAGCAATGTATGAGTGATCCAGTTTCTCTGCATCCTCAGCAGCGTTTGGTGTTGTCACAATTTTTTATTTTAGCTCTTTTGATATGTATGCAGTGGTATCTCACTGTGGTTTTAATTTGCATTTCACAAGTGGCTAATGACATTGAATCTTTTCATGTATTTATTTTCCATCCCCATATCCTATTTTATGAAATATCTCTTCATGTCTTTTGCCCATTTTCTATTGGATTAGTTTTTTTAACTAAACGTTGAGTTTTGAGAGTTTTAAAGCATACTTTAGGGCAGGCCCCGTGGCTTAGCGGTTAAGTGCACGAGCTCCGCTGCTGGTGGCCTGGGTTTGGATCCCGGGCGCGCACCGACGCACCGCTTCTCCAGCCATGCTGAGGCCTCGTCCCACATACAGCAACTAGAAGGATGTGCAGCTATGACATACAACTATCTACTGGGGCTTTGGGGGAAAAAATATGATAAAATTATAAACAAAACAAAACAAAACAAAAAAAACATACTTTACACTGTAGGCCTTTCAGATATGTGGTTTCAATATTTTCTCCCTGTCTGTAGCTTGTCTTTTCATCCTTTTCAAATGGGCTTTCACAGAACAAAAGTTCTTAATTTTAAAGCCTAATTTACAAATTTTTTTTGTTCTGTGGATTGTGATTTTATTAGCATCAACATATATCTTCTGAACTTGTCATTGTCTCCCTAGGATAAATTTCTAAAGTGACCTTGAGGAAGGATTTTAAGTGTGATACAAAAGCTATACATCGTAAAGGGAAAGATTGGTATAGTTAATTATATACAAAATTTAAAGCTTCTATATAGTAATTGATAAAAAATAAAATTTAAAAGACAAATACTAGCTAGCAAAAAAGTTAAAACATATATATCAAAAGATTAATGTCCTTAATATCTAAAGAGCTCTTGTAAATGCACAAGAAAGAACTGTATTAGGTCTAATTTGTTGCATGATATAGAAAATATAATTAAGAATAGATTAAGCCAACTTCTGCTTCTACCCATGGGGGATTATGTGGTACAGACTTGTCCTCCCGATATAAACAACTAGAAAGCTGGACAAAATATACGAAACAACTCTTTCCAGACATTGAGACAACAAGCAGTGCAGGACTTTGATCCCCAGGAGAAGGGAAACAAACGTGCAAGAACCCTGTGGTCACTCAAATTTTTGTCTAGATGTCAATTCAGTACTATGACACGAGGAGGAGCAACTTGACTGGGTGCTGCTTTGAAAAGAAAATCTCTAAAATACATTTTTAGGGATAATTGGGGAAATATTAATGTGAACTGAAAATTAGACGGCATTAGTGAATTATTGTTAATTTTCGTAGTTGTGGTAATAGATCTTGGGTTATGTTGAAAATGTCCTTAATTTTAGGAGAGACATGCCGAAGTATTTAGGGTGAAGCGATATGCTGTTTGCAACTTACTTTCACATAGTTTATCGCAAAAAACAGAGCCACTGAGCCCATATAGGTCAGTGAAATACGGCAGAAGTTTACCAGTGATTAAATCCGGAGGGTGTGTACAAAGATCATCATAACAGTCCTTCAATTTTTCAGTATCATAAATTTTCTTTATAATTTGTGTGTGTGGGGGGAGGAGTGTCATTTTTATTCCCCCTTCCTCCTTCCTGCTGGCTGGAATGCAGACATGATGGCTAAAGCTCAAACAGTCTTTTTTTTTTTTTTTTAACTCACAACTGCCTTTTAAAAAATAACAGCTTTATTGAGACATAATTCAGATAGTATATAGTTCTCCTATTTAAAGTGTACAATTCAATGGCTTTTAGCATATTCACAGAGTTGTGCAAGCACCACCAGATCAATTTTAGAATATTTCCTTCACCCCTCCCCCAACAAAAAACCCCTTATACATATTAGCAGTAACTTCCCATTTTCCTTCAACCCCCAGCACAGTTGTAGGCAACTGCTGCTCTACTTTCTATCTCTACGCGTTTGCCTATTCTGAACAATTCATATAAGTGGAATCATACAATATATGATCTTTTGTGACTGGCTTCTTTCAGTTAACATAATGTTTTCAAGGTTCATCCATGATGTAGCATGTATCAGTACTTCATTCCTTTTTATGACTGAATAATAGTTGATTGTAATATTTTGTTTATCCATTCATCAGGTGGTAGACATTTGGATTGTTTTCACTTTTTTGCTAGTATGAATAATGCCGCTATGAATTTTTGTGTACAAGTTCTTATGTGGACACATGTTTTCATTTCTCTTGGAGTGGAATTGCTGGGCCATATGGTAACTATGTTAACATTTTGAGGCACTGCAAAACTGTTTTCCACAGAGGCTGCACCGTTTGGCATTCCCATCAGCAATGTATGAGGGTTCCAATTTCTTCACATCCTCACCAATACTAGTTATTACCTATCTTTTTGATATAGCCATCCTAATGGGTGTGAAGTGGAATCTCATTGTGATTTTAATTTGCATTTTCCTGAAGGCTAATGATATTAAGCATCTTTTCTTGTGCTCATTAGCTGTTTGTATATCTTCTTTGGAGAAATGTCTATTCAGATAATTTGCACAGTTTTAGTTATTTGCCTTTTTATTATTGAGTTATCAGTTGTTTATATATTCTAGATACAAGTCCCTAATCAGGTATATGATTTTCAAATATTTTCTCCCATCCTGTAAGTTGCCTTTTCCCTTTCTTGACAGTGTCCTCTTAAGCAGAAAAAATGTCTAATTTTGATGAAGAACAATTTGTCTATTCTTTTCTTTGTTGCTGTGGCCTTGGTGTGATATCTAAGATACCACTGCCTAATCCAAGTTCACATAAAGAGTCATTTTGAACTATGAGGTGGGAAGCTAAAGATGGCAAAGTAGCAGGAGGGTAGAATCCTGGATTTCTGATGACTATGAAGCTGCATGCTAGCCTTAGACTGCCAAATTCTGGACTTACTTCACATGAAAGTGAGATAAATTATCTTATTTTTAAAAATCAAGAACTTCTGTTTCTTAAAATACACCACAAAATGAAAGAGTACAAGAAGATATTCGCAAACACATATAACTGACGTTGGTTTAGTATCCATAATGTATAACAAACTTCTACAAATCAATAACAGAAGACAAATAACTCGGTAGAAAAGTGGGCAATAGAAATGAGCAAGTATTTTACAGAAGAGGAAACGTGTGTGGCCAATCAACATGTGAAAAAATGCTCAACCTTTTTAGTAATCGTAGAAAAGTAAATTTCATACCCACAAAGATAATAAAATTTTAAAAGCCTGAAATATCAAATGTTATCTATGATATGGAGCACTGGGAAATCATACCCTGCTGGTGAGAATGTAAATTTGTATAATCAGTTTTGAAAACAATGCTTTGAAGATCCTTATGAAGTTAAGGACTAGTTGTAGTGGGAGTAACTGAAAAAGCAAGCTGGAAAGATGGTAGGTTGTAGTTAGAAAATGTAATGTTCGAATTTATGATTTAGGAGGCAGAGAAGTTTGTGTGATGACAAAGTACAAGGTGTGACCTTGCCAGTGGTTGGCTAACGTGGAGGAGTGTTCATTGAAGATAATAAGGTGTGTCAGCCTAGGCCCAATCAGGACAGAGAAACCACAGAGGGATTTGAACATGAAAAGTTTAACGTGAAGAATTATTAATAATAACAGGAGATAGGAGTAAGAGGGATTGAGTAGTAAGAAGTAAAGGGAACTCTAAAAGAATATAGGAATAACAGATATAATATATAGTAGCAGACAATATAAAAATAATATATAATAGTCACTACCCCTGAAGCTGTGATAACCCTCCTCTCTACCCGTGGCTGAGATCCAGGCCTTGTTAGAGAAGTTGCTGTAATGCCAAGTCAGTGGAACTTGCTGGACATCCACCCTCTGGATCTTGTTGAAAACGTGCCTCTCTAGGGTGCTGGTTTCCTGTTCACAGGGTGGGTGTCTCACCAGAGACATTTTGCTGCAGAACCACCCAAGCGTGGTGCCAGGGGCAGGTGTTACCTGCTGTGCATTGAGGAAAACAATGCTGCAGAAGATGAGCACTAGGAAAGCTGGGAGCTGGTCGGAGCCTGTGGAGTGAGCACACAGGAAACAGGAAGTGAAACCCCTTCTTCCTGCAATGTCTCTCCACTGCCAGCTACTGATAAATCTGCATATCCTGCTAGCTGGCCAAGTAAAACGTATTTAAAGGCCCCAGGTCCCTTTTCACAGAACAAGCATAAAGAGGGGCTGAGAGGTAATACATCAATTACCCATAGAGGAGGTCAAGGAACTGAGTGGTCATGATGTTGGACTGTTGTACTTGTGGTTATTGAAATGACCCAGGTGTTGGCAAAAATTGAGGTGGAGTGGAAGGTTATAAACCAACTTGTTTCTCCACGTGTGACCTTGGTCCACCTGCCTCAGAATCAAGTGGGATACTTTAATAATACAGATTCCTTTGCCCTGTTGCAGATCTTCTGAACTAGGACTTTGGGGAATAGAGCCCCCAAATCTTTTTAACAGATGTTCAGTAGATTTAAAATTTTAAAAATCCATTATGAATATTTCAGACACATAAAAGGAAAGAAAATAGTATAACTGGTACCAATGTACCCAGCAACCAGTTTTAACAAATATTAACATTTACCTCACTTCCTGTAGATCTCTTTATTTTTAATAAACTGTTACCTATTTTGGCTCAAGTTCCACTCTCATTCTTTTCTCCTTCCTTTCTCACAAGAGGATTATTTTTGTACATTGTTGTTTGTAAATCACTGCTTTAGGTGACGGAGAGTCTGAGGATTTTTGAGCAGGGGTATTACACTATCAAGAGGTACGGAGCACACAACTGTGCTCTGCCAGAGAGTTCATTAGGATGAGAAGATGGAGGTGGGAAAGCCAGTGAGTGAGGGGGCAGGTTTAGTGGCCCAGGGTGTATGGTACTAAGAATCGGAAGTCAAGTGACTGGCCTTTTCTCTTTTTCTCGTGCTCTTGTGTGGAGCCTGCTACTTGTTGTGTCACTGTGACCTCTAGTCTTTCCACCCCCCACCCTATTCCCCCAGTTCAGCCCCTCTTTTCCATCATCACTTGCTTCCCTATGCAGCCTGGGTTCCACGGTTAGTCATTTCACCCAAATGCTTGCTACTGTCCTGAAATCCCTTGCTCTCTTGACATTTGACCATACCAACCCCAACTTCCAATCTTTATACTAACAGGACTACTTTTTCTGCCTTGAGGAAATAACCTTGCCTTTCTGGTTTCACTTTATTACTTATAGTAATTTGTTATAGTCAGTGTCCAAAATGAGACAGATTTTCATCCAGGTGACCTCACTGGGCTCAAGCCTATTTTGGACTAGGCTGGGCTCCTGAAATTACCCAGGCTTTGTTCTTCACTAGAAAACGTAAATGATACTGCAATAATACTGCCAGATTTGTTTGTCTGTAGAGTACAATTTTGATGAGAAATTGTGAAAACTGTCCAAATGACATACAAAAATGTGTTTAAGTAGGTCTGACTTGGGAATTTCATTTATCCACAAATAGATCTTATATTTTTTTCTATTACATAGATTTGGTCACAGGTCAAAAGTCAATTACAACTTTTGATTGACCATTCTTATTTTGCCTATACATATAATTACATCAAACCAAACATTTAGATGTCAAATCCTCGTTATAGAACTACTAATAGACACAACAACATAAATCAATCTCAAAATGATAATGTTGAGTGAAAGAAGCCAGGTAAAAGAAATTACCATACTGCATGCTTCCGTTTATATAAGATTCTAGAAAATGCAAACTAATCTATAGGGACTGAAAGCAGATTGGTGGTGGCCTGGGCTTTGAGGGGAAGGGAGGGAAGAAGGGATTGAAAGGGCACAAGGGCACTTTTGGGGATGATGGAAAGGTTTATCTGGAGTGTGTGTATGTGTACGTGTGATTGTATCCCAGATGTATACATATGTCAAAATTCACTAGGGCCGGCCCTGTGGCTTAGCGGTTAGGTGCTCGCACTCTGCTGCTGGCGACCCGGGTTCGGATCCCGGGCATGCACCGACACACCGCTTCTCTGGCCATGCTGAGGCCGCGTCCCACATACAGCAACTAGAAAGATGTGCAGCTATGACATGCAACTATCTACTGGGGCTTTGGGAAAAAAAAAATAAATAAAATTATAAAAAAAAATTCACTAAATCATACATTTTAAATATGTGCAGTTTATTATGTGTCAATTATACCTCAATAAATAAAAAATCATTAGCAAGGAAAAAGTGTTTATTTTCAGCCATTAAAACAAACAAAAAATCCTTCTTATAATCAAGTAGTGCCTGTACCCAGAAGACCGTATGAGTACATTCATTCATTCATTCATTCAACATTTTTGAACATCGACTGTATACCAGGCACTCTGCTGGGAACAGTATTAAACAGGACAGATAAGACCCCTGCTCTAGGGAGGTTACATTCTGGTGGAGGAGACACATCAACAAGTAGTAATAGTAAAGCGTGATAAGTGTTATGACAGGGCAAGAAGGGGAAGCTTTGCAAACATTTAGCAGGATTATCTAAGCTGATTATTTGGTAGTAGATGCCTAAAGCTGTGTTGAAGAGAATTCTGAAGCTTAGCAGGATCCCATGCATAAGGAGGGGCAGTGATGGTGAGTACCATGCCTTTGCCAAGCTAAGGCTATGCTGTTCAAGTTGCCCTTATCATAGATTTCCTAATAGTATGAGTATTTCAACTGGTTATGAAAGTGTTTGAGAATAGTGAAGATCTCTTGTTATAGACCAGTTTTTTTTCAGAGCAGCATTTTTGACTCAAAGTGTTTCTTGTTGGGGAAACATCAACCTTCCAGACTGTAGTGTAGACAGAGGACAAGTGCTCTTTTATTCTCTAAAGTTCTGTTTTCAAGTGTTTTTTACCCGCTTATATGACTGTGTCTGAGCCTTTGCTAAGGGTATTGCAGCTGGATTGTGTAGTGGAACCATGTCCAGAAAAAGAATTGCTAAAGAATGCAAGTAAACAGGATGTCAGATGTTATCCTTAGCCTATTTCCCTAAACATAGCTTTTTGGCTGCAAAGTAAAATGCCACTCTTCTAGCTTCTGCTTATACACAGTGATGGCTGACAGCAGGCACAATCTTCATTTGCTTGGCATGTTGTCACCATGCAACTCAACGTGTTTTGCAAGGAATGATCGTGATACACCATCTCCGTGAGACAGTATGAAGACATCCGGCCGTTTCTTGGAAGAACTTTCTCAGCCTACCTTCTTTGAGCCTTGTTGTGCCAGCACAGCTCCCTACGAGGCTCGAATCTGCCTGACCTAAGAGCCAGTTGGCATCTTGCTCTTGACAGAAGCCAGCTTTTCACTGGGGCTAGACTATTTATTGACAGCGTTTTCCCCGACTGGCCCATGAGTGGCTCATTTCTAAGGTCCTCTGAAGTGCTGGCTCACCTCTGTTTTCCAAGAGCACTTGCTTCCTTCTCTCTCCTCCCTCCCCAGCATCCTCCCCACTTCCTTCCCTTACAGCTTCTTGCACTGTTGGGGTTTTGTGTGTGTGTGTGTGTGTGTGTGTGTGTGCTTCTTCTTTTTTATCCTAACGAATTTGTTTTGCAGATTTTGAAAAAGAAAACGAGTGCTATCCATGATTTTTACATTCATTCTATTTCCACATCTTTGAATGTGATCTCTGTGGTTTTAAAATTCCATAATTTGAGTGGGTTCCACCGTTGTCTAAGAAAAGTTGTTTCAAAGCTTTGTTCTGCAAGCCCCAGAAGAGAACTCATAAAAAGGAAGACAACAGCAGATGCAATCGCGGATGTGGCTTAGTCCTTGCAGCTGCCCCTGAGAGCTGTTTGGAGCGTACAGTCCTCAGTAATGAATCCAGAAGAGCGAATCGTGACATGGCTTATATCCTTGGGAGTTTTAGATTCCCCCAAAAAGACCATCTGTGATCCGGAAGAGTTCTTGAAGTCCTCGCTGAAAAATGGTGTAGTGCTGTGCAAACTGATCAACAGACTTAGGCCTGGCTCTATAGAAAAGGTAAGGGAAATTTACAGTACCTTGAGGATTGCTTACCACCAGAGAGCAGCAATAATATAACTCTTGAGATGTTCTATTGGGCAGGTCACGGGACTCTCCTTTAATCTCTAAGAGTTAGACATTCTTTCTTACTGTTTCTTTAGTTTGAAAAAGTCAGAAAATGAAATTCTATTGTTTAGTAATTGTCCCAGAAATATCAGTGTACTAAAAACCTGATACCAGGGGACAAGAACACCCGTATCACAAGCTTGCTCTGTCACAGATATACATGTCACAGCTCCTTGTGTACCGAGGGCATGTTCTGAACTTGGGGTACATATGAGTCTGTGTAATAATGGGGTGATTTATAACAGATATTGATGGTGTTTATTGGCAATTTGACTAAAATCAATGTAGATTTTCTTCTCAAGGAGATAAAATATCCATTGAAAGAGAGACTATTTAGCAAGCAGGAAAAATAATCCAAAATGTCACATAAGCTTTGTTAAAACAATAGAAATCAAATATATGTTTCAAATGCAACATGTGTTCAAAGTGAAACTAACGTTACTCTCTTTTAAAAATCCAAAATTTTTATTGTTGAAAACCCATGATCAAAAGGCTGGATAATTTCTAAAGTAGGCACCTTAAGTAAGTTTAACTGTAGAGTCCTACAGTTATTTTCTTAAAGTCAGTGGGGACTGTGACTGTGAGCATAGTTCTTTTGCCTTCTTGAATCAGTTTGTATTTTTATTGAACAGATTTATTTACTTATAATTTCTTAAACTTGAAAAATGGTGATAAAATATTTATAAAATAGAGACAACTGTGATCAAATGTAGAGAATAGCAAAGGGGAAAATATAATTTTAATAAATTGTCATGAGGAGGAGGGAGCAAAGTAATCAATTGAAAGCAAGAACCAAGCTCAAAAAACTGTCTGGGTCTCTCTAATTTGCTATTACCACACTTGGCAAAAAGCATGAGAAAAAGTTTGTAAGTAGAGATCACTTGGGACTAAAGGTTTGGTGACATTTGAAACAAAGACCAACCGTTTAGATTTTTGCATCACTTCCTTCGGTGGTTATTTCTCTTCCTGGATTGACAGCAATGTTGCCCCTTGCCTTAAAGAGCCTACCTATCTAGTCATCAATGAATGAGAAATATGGTATGCTTGGCATGGATGACAGTCTCCAAGTGACATTTGACTATATTTCTCTAGTACTGTCTGGAGCCCCAAACCGAAGCTGACTGCATGAATAACATCAATGACTTCCTGAAAGGATGTGCGACCCTTCAAGTGGAGGTAAGCCTGCCCAGGTTGTCTTCCTCGTTGTCATCATTTTTCGCTCTGCTAATTGAGATGGTGGTATAGTAAAAGTGCTTGGTTTATTTTCATTGTTAAACAGAGGAAGCATTGTATGGAAACCATGGTTAAGATTGGTGGTCCCCAGTGGTGGTTGCTAGTTTGTCTTTTCCAGAAACCAGTTCCAAAACAAAGCAAAACAAAATCAAAACTCAAAATACGATATCTTTTAAATACAGCATCCAAGCCGTGAAAGCAGGCTTCCGGTGACAGAGCTTGTGTGGATGTGAGAGCAGGCTTCCGGCGACAGAGCGTGTGTGGCGTGCTTCCCTACTAAGGGGAACCAAAAGTGGGCCACTGGCTGCTGCAGAGGGTCACTGCAATCCCCCTGAGTTTGGAAGAGAGGAAAGTCTATTGTCACTTTTTCCCACTTTAGAACACAGACCTTGAAATCCTGAGAGAACCTGGCCCTGAGGTGGAAATTGAATATTAAATTACATTGCATTATCTTATATTATATGCAATATACACAACATGTATAGGGGTTGTTGCTGAAAGGGAGGTGGTACTTTTGCCTGTGTGTTAAGAAGTTACTTAACTTCTCTGTGCCTCAATGTTTTTATCTGTAAAATGGACACAATTATAGCTACCTCATGAGGTTGTCTTAAGGATCAAATGAGATACTGCATAATAATTTAGGCTAAGAGCTCCAACTTCAAAAGATCTATGAGATAATGTATGTAGAGTGTTCATCACAGGACCAGGGACATAAGAAGTGCAGACTTGCGTTAGTAGTACTTTTTGTGGAGAAGTACTAGTAGTGGTTTGAGCATGGTCTCTGATGCTAGACTGCTTGGGTTCAAATCTCAGTTCTCTCTCACTAGTACCTTTGTGACCTTGGGCATGTTACTTAATTATGCCTCTATGCCTCAGTCTCCCTAACTGTAAAATGGGAATAATAGCAGCACCTATCTCATAGGATTGGTGTGTGAAATTTCAATGAATCCATGTCCTCGGAAGAGTGCCTGGCACATAGTAAGTGTTTTCCAAGTGTTAGCTATTAGTAGTAAGTAGTAGTACAAGTAGCTTTGCCCTAGATCAACTTTGCTTGCTTCAGAATTTTTCCTCAAGTTAGCCAGAGCATCAGGCTATGCACGTCTCAGAATATTTTATTCTGGGTTTCCCTATTGCCTAATTATAGCTCTGTGTGTGTGTGTGTGTGTGTGTGTGCGCACGCGTGTGCGCACATGTATGTGCATGGGCACGTGTATGTGTGCATAGGCACGTGTGCGTATGGCTTTTGAGGTAGGTGTACCCCGAGACCACTCTATATCCATTACAGAATGATATGTATTACAAACAGATCATGGTATTTTCTTTTTTTATTTGTCAAATAAAAACATGGTGAAGTTGCCAACAATTTCTGCACTCTGAAGCTGCCAGAAGGTATGCTGAGCTTCTTTGCAGTTCTAAGAATACTAGATGATACAGAAACACCTCCTGGGTCTGGAATTGTTGGAGAATGAGTCGTTTCACAAAAGTGGATTTTTCTGATAACTAATGCTTACTACTTTAAGCAACAATGCTTAAGATATTTTTATCTATTTTGGATATAAATCTTTCTAAAAAGTATGTCGTAATTTTCATTTTTTAAATAAAAGGCATTGGGCATATTTTTTATTATTTTTTGATAATTAAGGCTGGCCTGAACATTGTATGAATATTGTAATAAGGCAATCTCTGGCATCACGGTTAACCACATACCTTCTCTAGTTTCACAGACTTGGGTTAGAGTCTTGGCGTGGTCAGTTACTGACTGTGTGACTATGGGAAACGTTACTTGGCCTCTCTATGCTCCAGTATTCTCATCTATATAATGCAGACATTAGTGATATCTACTGCATACAATTGTTTTAAGGATCAAACGAGATAACGCATCTAAGGTACTTATATAGAACTGCACATAAGACATGCATAATAGCTGCTTGATGTTACTGCAATTATTAGGTAGTATTGTATGCAAAATTATGCCTGTATTGGGAGCTATATTGAGGCACTCCTAGAACCCTGAGGGAAGTCAATAAAATCAATACATAAGGAATGAGACTGAAAGCTGAGCTGGGTGCACCCAGCAGCCAAGAATACTGACCATCCAGTCTCAAGCTCCTGGGTAGCTAAGAGACAGACCTAAACACATATATTTGAAAATTTTAAAAAATTATTTTTTATTGAATATATTTGACATATAACATTGTGTAAATTTAAGGTGCACAACGTGTTCCTTTGATACATTTATATATTGTAATATGATTGCCATTGTAGCAATATTGATCACATTACATAATTATAGTACAATATTGTTGTCTATAGTCACTATACCGTGCGTTACATCACTGTGACTTATTTACTAGTCGTGCAAGTTTGTACACTTAAACAACATCAATTTTTGTCCTCCCAGCCCCCATTCCCTGGGAACCACCATTCTATTCTGTTTTTTTTGAGTTTGACTTTTTGAGATTCCACATATAAGTGAAATCATACAGTACTTGTCTTTTTCTGTCTGACTTATTTCACTTAGCATAACACCCTCAAGGTCCATCCACTTTGTCACAAATGGTACAATTTTATCTTTTTTATGGCTGAGTAGTATTCCATTGCATATATATACCACATCTTTTTTTATCCATTCATCCGTTGATGGGCATTTGCGTTGTTTCCATATCTTGTCACTTTAGACAGAGTATCTCTCAGGTCTAAAGTACCTAACACAGGGGCTGGCCCCATGGCTTAGCGGTTAAGTTCACGCGCTCTGCTACTGGTGGCCCGGGTTCAGATCCCGGGCGCGCACTGACACACCGCTTCTCCAACCATGCTGAGGCCTTGTCCCACAGACAGCAACTAGAAGGATGTGCAGCTATGACATACAACTATCTACTGGGGCTTTGGGGAAAAAAAAAAAGAGGAGGATTGGCAATAGATGTTAGCTCAGAGCCGGTCTTCCTCAGCAAAAAGAGGAGGATGAGCATGGATGTTAGCTCAGGGCTGATCTTCCTCACAAAAAAAATAAAAATAAAAAAAAATAAAGTACCTAACACAGTGCCTACTATAGGACATGCTGAATAGATTTTTGTTGATGCCATAAAACTGTTAACGTACAAAAAGCAAGAAGAGCAGGGCTTGACTATTGCCCAAAACACACTATCATTTATCTGAAGAAAGAGTGCCGGCTTGAAATGGTCGGTTTGGAAATGCAGAAAAATGAAGCCAGGGATGCAGCAGCACACAGACGATTTGAGTATCAACTGTGGGGCGTGGTGACCGTGTTAAAGGGCCGTTGTCTTCTGACCCTTTAGGTGCCCAGTTGGCCTCTATCTCTGTGTTCTCATAGGACTATAGTGTCCTAGGGTCTCTAGAGATCACACAACTTGCAACTGGTCAGGGAAGTCTGCTGAGACACCTGGGGAGAAAAGCACTCTCTAAAGTGCTTCCCCAACTTGGACAATACCCTTAGAAACACAAAGGTTTTTAAAATTTTGATGAAGTCAAATTCCTCTATTTTTCTTTTGTTGCTTGTGTTTGGGTATCATATCTAAGAAACCATTGCTTAAAGCAAGGTCATGAAAATTTACGCCTATGTTTTCTTTTAAGAGTGTTATAGTTTTAGCTCTTACATTTAGGTCTTTGATCCATTTTGAGTTAATTTTTGTATATAATGTGAGGTATGGGTCCGAATTCGTTCTTTTACATATGGATATCCAGTTGTCTGAAAGCCATTTGTGGAAAATCCTATTCTTTCTCCCACTGAATCAATTAATGTAGCAAGAGTCCTCCAATTTTGTTCTTCATTTTTAAAATCATTTTGGCTCTTCTGGATCCCTTGTGTGCCCCTATGGATTTTAGGATCAATCTGTCCATTTCTGCCAAAAAGCAAGCTGGAATTTTGATAGGGATTGTGTTATCTGTATATCACTTTGGGGAGTATTGCCATCTTAACAATATTAAGTCTTCTGATCCGTGAATGCAGCATGTCTATCCATTTATTTATTTCCATTTATGTCTTTTTAAATATCATTCAACAATATTTTGTAGTTTCAGTGTACATGCCTTGTACCTCCTTGGTTCAATTTATTCCCAAGTATTTTATTCTTTTTGATACTATTGTAAATGAAATTTTCTTAACTCCATATTTGGATTGTTCATTGCAAGTGTATGGAAATACAATTGATTTTTATATATTGATCTTGTATCCTTCAACTTTGCTGAACTTGTTCATTAGTTTTAATAGTTTTTTTTTTTTTTGCTTCCTTGTGGTTTTCTTGTACAAGATCTGTACATATGTATATCTGTGCAAAGAGACAGTGTTACCTCTTCCTTTCCAATTTGGATGCCTTTTATTTCATTTTCTTGCCTAATTTGCCTGGCTAGAGCATTCAGTACAATGTTGAATAGAAGTGACGAGAGTGCACATCCTAGTCTTGTTTTTGTATTAGGGAGAAGGTTTCAGTCTTTCACTATTAAGTATGATGTTAGCTGTGGGTTTTTCATAGATGCCCTTTATCAGTTTGAAGGAGATCCTTTCTATTCCTAGTTTTTTGAGTGTTTTTTCATAAAAGGGTGCTATATTTTGTCAAATGCTTTTTCTGCATCTGTTAAGATGACTATTGGCTTTTGTTTTTTATTATATTGCTATGTTGTTGTATTACATTGATTAATTTTCATATGTTAAATCAATTTTGCATTCCTGGGATAAATCCCAGTGGGTCATGTTGTAATATGCACATAGATATTTGTGCACATCTGTGATTATTCTTGAAGCATGTTTCTTCATAGAAATGAAATTACTGTTTCAAGATTTGATAGATAGTCTCAAATTCCTCTACAAAAATGCTATATGAAGTTATACTCCCACAATAGTGTAGAAAGTGCCTTCTTCCTCATGTCCCTGGCAGCACTTGATATTATTTATCTTTAATGTTTGCTAAAATGTTGGGTGAAAATGGTATTTCACTTATTGCTATAATTTGAATTTCCTGATTCCTAGTGAGTTTGGACATCTTCTCACCCCCTTATAGTCCATTTGTATTTCCTTTCCTGTGAACCAAATATATCTTTCTTATTTGTTTACAAATGATGAAGGCAGGGAGGACACTCAGGCCTCAAGAGAAAATCTTCCAGAACATATGGGAACATCCTCATGTCTAGAGTGTCACTAATGTGAGCAGGAAGTCCCTTGACAACACTATTCTAGCAATGGTAGTTTTGTTTTTGTTCCGCCTTTGAACTTGGTGGGAGTCAGGGACATATACAGTTCTTATGATCATTCGAGTGGCCTGGGTGGTACCTCTCTGACTGCATTGTCCTGGCTCCAGCCCCATGAATGATTGGTCTATGACAGCTCTAGTCCTGTGGTTTTCCTTTCAGCCAGGCTTTCCTCCTGTCTCATCCCCAGCAGGTACTCCTGCTTTGTCCCCTGCCACCCTTACTACCAGCCCATTGCCAGGGACACCCTGCCATCTCCTATTCTGCTCCTGGGCCAAGCCTACTTTGTAAAAAGATGTTTGCTTCATGAAGGATATCATTGAATGTATATGAGGCTCAGTTAGTGCTTCTTTCTCTCTTTCTCTTTCTCTCTCTCCCTCTTTCCTTTTCTCTCTCTCTCTCTTTCCAGTACCAGCTGGTATCAGTATGGCTTTTTCTTTGCCCCCACCCCCTCATTGCCTCCTGTCTCCCTGAGTCACTCCATCTGCCTTGTCACTGGAACAGCATGGGTGCCCTCCCCAAAGTAGGGCTTGTGGGATGGACGATTTGCCACTTCCCAGGGGCTGCTCTGCAGGGAAGCAGTTCTGGAAGGAAGGCAGCTCTACTAATGATCATGAGTCAAGGCTAAATCTCGGGTAAGAGAGCTCCAGCTCTAGGAGAGCAGAACCTCCCTGGAGGAGTTAGGCACAAGGCCAGGAACTAACCAGGAGCTGTAATGGGTATCAGCAGACCTTCTTTCAAGCCCTGGCCCTGCTACTTGTATGAAGTCAGAGTCCCCTTCTCTAGGCCTTGGTTGACTCATCCGTAAAATGAAGAGACTAGAGCAGGGATTGGTAATGCCTAACTGTTGGACACTTTCTAACTGGCCTGATTCCATCAGTTTCCACGGGGCAAAGCTTTGTATATTTAGCTGCTCAATTTGAGCCAGTGGGAAGACTAAAGAGGATTTTGGTAAGTTTTTTTTTCCCCCTATTGAGCAAATCTGACACTCCTAATGGAATTTCCATGAGTTACAGTAAGTGACACACATGACTCTGGCCATCCTACTCTTTTACCGACTGCATTGTATTTCTGTAAACATTGGACTTCAAGTAAGGTTGTAAATATTTCCCATCTATCACGAACCTTTTTACTCTCCCTCATAGAGCCTATTTGATTTGGGGCCTGTTATCAGAGAGCCCAGGAAGGACACTCAGGATAGTTCAAGGAAGGGAGGTATGTGGAAAGCGCTTCCTTGCTTGGGTGTCTCAGCGGCTCATCATAGAGCTTGGAGGTTACCGAGTTGCACCTGGGGGTGGAGAAGGAAGTGGGCCACCAGGAAAGGCTAGTCTGTGAGGCCCGGATTCCCGCCCGAGGCTCTGGCAGTGGCCCGCAGCAGGCCAGGCGCCGGCAGCCCTGGGCTAGGGACTGAACCAGGCGGCAGCAGCATGCGCAGTGTGGCCGCCGCCGCTACACCGCGGCTTCTGTTGCTGCCACGGCTACCCGGGCTGCCGCCGCTGCTGCTGCTGCTGCTGCTCTGCCCTGCGCCGCTGTCACTTCCAGTTCCTACTTCAGCGATCCAGGTCCGGGTCATTGCTTCCCCACCGCTGGCCGGGTCCCTCCAGGCCGCTCTCTCTCTCGGGCTCTGGCTCTGGGCAGGAGGGGGCCCGCGCGGGCAGCTGAGCGGGGTCCGGAGGAGCCGCGAAGGCAGGTTCCCTGGGCAGCCGCTCCCCGCCCGCCGCCGCCGCCCCGCGCGCCCTGCCCAGCTTGCCGCCAGCGCACCCAGCGGGACGCGTCTCCCGCACCCCGCCGTCGGCCCGCGGTCCTCCGCCCGCCGAGCGGCAAGGCTCTGGAAGCAAGAACTTGGAGGCAAGAATCTAGCTTCCCTTTAGATAAAAAAAAAAAAAAAAAAAAGAAAGGCATTAAAAAAAAAAATCCCTGGACTGGAAAGGTTGCGGGCGCGGCACGGAGTTTGGAGACGGGCGCCCCCTCCTCGCCCGCGTCCAGGAGCAAAGTTGCAGCCGCCCCTCCCCGCCCGGGCGAGCCGAGCCCAGCTCTCCAGTTTCGCCCTGGTGGCGGCCGCGCTCGGGGCAGGGTCCCAGCTCCGGCTGGGTTGAAGGGTTCCCGCAGCCTTGGCACAGGCTCGCCGCCCGCTCGCCGGCCCCGTGACTCGGGAGGGCGAGCCGCTTCCAGGAGGCGGTGGCGGCGCGGCTGGAGTGAGCGAGCAGTCGGAGGACAAGCGGGCAGCGGCCGAGCCAGGTGACCTGCCTGGGGGCAACGGGTCAGGGGAAGGGGAGAGCGCGAGGGCCGGGGGTGGTGCTGAAGGACCCCCGTTGGAGAGGAGCCGCCCTTCCTCCCCCTGCTGTGGCTCCCAGCCCCAGCCGCGGGGTCCGTTCTCTGCCAGGGCCTCACAGTGCACTGAGATCCCGGGTGCCGGGAGGGGGGCGGGGGCCGCGGGCGCAGAGCGAGGACGCGCCAAACTTAGGGGCGAGTTGTCCGGCTCTGCCCGCAAGGTTTGCATCAGACCGGATTCCTTCTTTCCCCCGGAACCAGGGCAGGGGTCAACAGTACTATTTTTGATACTAATTTGATGCCCCCCCACCATCCCTGGCATCCGTACATTTGGGGATATTTTCGGTGTTGAGTACACAGGTCTGTCGCAGGAATGGTTTGTGGATGGGGAAAGACTTGTACTCTACAAGATATTTCAACGTGCCCATAGTTAATTTCGAGTTTTCATTTTCCAGTCATTTAGGAACCCAACAGGTATTTGAGCTATTTTATTTCTTAGCTCTAGAGTGGAGAGCCCTTAAGTTTCTCTCTCTCTTCAAAAATCTTATATTTTTATTTTCGGTTCGTTATTGTTTTTGGATATAAGGGTGACTCATATGATTTTTTTTCTTGTCTTAATGTGTAGTGAGAGTAAAGGTAAAGGAATATATTTTTCTATGCAACTATGTATATTTTTGTCAATAAAACGATGTAAACCAAAAACCATAACAGAATAGGATAAATTTCAGTTGCTATTCTGTAAAGTATTAAATTTTGAAGCAAAATTCTAAGATCCAAGCCGCTTTTCTAACTTATATTTGCCTGGAAACCCCACAATTTGTCCTTGAACTTCCTATCTTAATTTTGACATTGCCCATGGTAAGAGGAGCTCCGATGACATCATTTTCTCCAGCCACAGTTCTGGTGTTCCGTGACTGAGAGCACCTCTCTCCAAAACATAAGGCCTGGGCCTGCCCTTGTACTTCAGCTGAGGCATTTCCAAGGATTTCTCTTAAGCAAAGTATTTTGCTACATGCCAGGCAGTGCTGCAGTCCCTTCTTACATAAGCCAGCCTCAGGCTGATGTAGTCTCTGGTGTGCTTGGAGCAGTTAATATCAGCGAGTTCTCAGTCTTCGAGAGTGGTGGTGGTTGGTGATTCGAGTTTGGAACAAAGTAAATTTCCAGCTGGTATTCTCATCTTGCATTTCTTTGCTGCTTAATTTTTTGGAATGCCTACTACTTATCTTATCTGAAACTCGCTGTGCCCTTGTAAGGGATGTAGGAGAGATGGCATTACTTTCATTTGACAGAAAAACAGAAAAGTGTAGTTAACCAAAGTCATACAGCTTACCAGTGAAAGCAACAAAACTCTAACCTGGATCTCCTGCTCTCAGCCCAGGGTTTTGCTTTGTTTGTTTGTTTGTTCTTACTAAAACATGATATTTTATACAAAAGTGTTTCATTTGGCACATTTTATGGATGGTATGTCTTCCAAGCTACTAACACAGGGCTGGCAATATTCTTAGGCGTGAGGACAGGAGAAAGCTTTCCAAAGGAGGGTCTGTGGTTTATATTTACCTACAGTCTGCCTCCTCTCCATTCATCTTCGGGAATAGCAGGTGCTGAACAGAGTCAGTGACTAGAGCCCAGAAATGTCCGATGTTCGTTTGACATCATTAGAGTCTGAGTATAATATTACTTCAGTCTTTACAAAGAAACTCATTCAGGAGGAGAAATTGGAGAGCGTGAGTTCTGTTCGTTTACAGCAATCTGTTCATCACTGTCCTTAGGGACTTAGACGCAAAGGAAGAAAATAAATTGAGTACCTACCATTTCTCAAACACCTACTACGTCCTAGGTACTGTGCTGGGTGCTTTATTTAGTCCTCACAACAATACTGGGAGGGAGGTGGTAGCGTGCCCATTATACAGCGGTGGAAACTGAGGTTTGGGGATCATCCAGACAAATGCCCCATGCTGCCAGTGCAAAACAGACCAGAATGTCATCACTGATGTACCTTACTCCAGAACTCGTTCCCTTTGCCATGTGCCAGGCCGTACCCCCAAAGGAATTATTGATAAATCAGGAACACCTAGCCCCTTGGTTTTCAGACAAGGCTGTGCATTAGAGCCACCTGGGGTGCTTTTAAAAAATACAAATGTTGGAGTCCCCTCCACTGAGCTTCTGGGTTAACTGGTTTGCAGTGAGGCCCAAGCCTCCTTGGTATTTCTTTTTTTTTTTTTCTAATGTTGAAGTAAACTTTATGTTGAAGTATAACATGAATTCAGGAAATTGCACAAATCCAAAGTATATAGTTTGATGAATCTTTACAAATTGAACACATCCATATAATCAGCACACTAATTAAGAGACAACGTTATCAGCATCCAGAAGCCACCCTCGTGCCGCTTCCCAGTCACTACCCCTCACCAACAAGCACCACTGCCGTGACTTTTAAGACAATAGATTTGTTTGCTGTTGGGCTGGCCCCGTGGCATAGCGGTTAAGTGCGCGCACTCCGCTGCTGGCAGCCCGGGGTTCAGATCCCAGGCGCGCACGGAGGTACCGCTTGTCAGGCCATGCTGTGGCGGCATCCCACATAAAGTTGGAGGAAGATCAGCACGGATGTTAGCCCAGGGCCAGGCTTCCTCAGCAAAAAGAGGAGGATTGGCATGGATGTTAGCTCAGGGCTGATCTTCCTCACAAAAAAAAAAAAAAAGATTCGTCTGTTCTGGTTTGGTACTTTACATGAGTGGATGGAATCATGCAGTATGTACTCATTTGTATCAGGTTTCTTTCACTCAGGGTGATATTTGTACAAGTCACCCATGTTGTGGTGGATACTGGTGGTTCTTTTTTATTGCTAGTAGTATTCCATCATGTGGATGTACCATATTTTGTTTATCCATTCACCTGTTGATGGACATCTGGGTTGTTTCCAGTTTGGGGTTGCTATGGACAATGCTACTATGAATATCCTTGTGTATGTCTCCTGGTGCACATTTCTGTTGAGTTTATACATAGGAATGGAACTACTGGATCATAGGGTATGTATATGTTCAGCTTGAGTAGATACCGCCCAACAGTTTTCCAGAGTGGCCAGGTTTTGTTATTATTTTGTTTTGAAAGCTTCCCAAGTGATTCTAATGTGCAGCCAGAGTTGAGAACCATTTCCCTAGTTTATCTAGACTTCAGCAATCTAGCAATCTCCTGTGTCTACCACCTAGCTGAGAACCATAAAGAAAGATACCAGCTTCCTCCTCATCCTAGGATCTTGTAGAAAATCTTCTCTGCTGGATTGGGCAGATATCGTCCATTTTCCCATAATCCCTTGTGCCAAACTACCTTTATGCTGCCCGCCCACTCTCACTATGGTAATCTGTGGACACATTTCTCTCTCTACTCATCTTGGAACTTCTCAAAGGCAGGAACCAGAGCTTGATCATCCTTATAACTCCAACACTCAGTACAGAATGTGTCACATAGCAGATGCTCAATAAATGTTTATTAAATAAATGATTGATAGAGTGATTGAATGGTCAGAGAAGGTCTGGGCTGCAAAAGAGAAGCCCCATCTTTGCACTAAGACTTATGCACTTTATTTCTAGGAGACTGCCTCAGGCCTTCACTCAGAGCCTAATTACTTCTACTTATCCAAGCATGTTGGAATTATGGGTAATTTGGTTGCTCATCCCAAAACAGATTAGAAACAGCAAATTAGATTAGGTGAGATAAGGTATGTGGAAGCACTTTGTGAACTGGAAAAACAGCATCTAAATAGAAAGTTGTGATAAAGGGAGAAGAGGCCACTGCTGTCGATTAGATACTCTGGCAATGGCAGAAAGATTGTATATGTATGTATAACATGGAAGAAATGAAATCAACGGCACATCAGGAAAGGAGACAGAAAAACTATAAAAAGCGGACCCCCAAACATATAACCATCTGAGGCCTTTCCATGTGGGATCAGGCAACTTAACCGTGCCAAGTGGTTTAGTGGCTAGAATTTGTGACTTTCCCTGCCTTGGGCTGGGTTTGATTCCTGGTCAGAGAAACCTTTGTTCTTGAGAAGTAGGATAGTAGTGCAGTGGCTAACAGCTGGGCTTTGGACTTGAACTGACCTGGGTTAGCCACTTGTTAGGTGTGTGCTAGCTTCCTTGGTGATAGTGGTAGGAAATATTAGGTATATGCTACTTTATTAGTAGTGGGTATATGCTATCTCTTAGCGTTAAATGACAGAAAGCAAGTAAAGCACTTAGCACAGTGCCTGGCATTGAGTAAACTCTCAATAAGACCTAGTTCCTAATTGGAATTTTCATATATCCCAGTAGACTAGTGTTCACAAATGGTAATATTGCATTTTCAAAAAAAGTTCACTCAGTTCAGTTATGTTAAGCAAACCTCATTTAAGAAGTGAGTCATGCTTTGTAGCAAGATTTCCTTTTGAAATCTTAACATTAAAAAAAACCTTGGATACAGGAAAGGGTAAACTGTGGGCTCTGTGGAATGATGGCTTCTCCAAGCGTTCTGAGTCTTTACACTAGTTACCTTGAGAATTTAGACAGGGGTGAAACTTAAAACAGGAAACACAAAATCCAGCCATCTTGTTTCTCAGTTCCCAGCTTTATTTGGCAGAGACCGCTTGTTTTTGGAAAAACGTTTTAAAAAAATAAAGTCAAAGGTAAAATCTGCCCCATACTCAACACCCCTCTTTCAAAGGCAAAGTTGAATGTTTCTGGGAATTTGAGATGGCTAGCCATGGCAGGCTTCGCCTCCGTGTTCAGGTTTAACAGCAGAAATGAATCCTTTCAACATTATTAACATCTTTCACTCACTAATTGAAGTGCTTTTTTCTGGACTTGAAGTTCTCAGTGCCTCGCATCATAGAAAATGATTCGAATTTAGACTAGAGTGTGTTGAAATGTGTTTAAAATTAGTTATATGCCATATTTAATTTGTTTATATATTTTATTTGAAAGGCTACATAAAGACAGTTGAAATTTCAGTGATATTGTAGCCCAACGATATCCATAGAACAGAGACTGGGATTTTTATCTGTAATTTCTGACAATATACGTGTAATCTTACGAGTTTTGTGAACTGGTTATAAAAGTTCATGGCAAGTCTCCAACTTATTGTCTTGCTGTTGTTCTCAATGCTTAGAGTGGCCAGTTTTTAACTGCTGAAAATGATTTGTATATGGTTTCCTTTATAACAACTCAGGACTAGAAATATGTTTGGGGTTCTAGTTCTACAGAGGAACTGGAGAAGACAAAGCAACTTCTTTTTTTTTTTTTTTTAATTTTTGTTTATTGCAGTAACATTGGTTTATAACATTGTAAAAATTTCAGGTGTACATCATTGTACTTCTATTTCTGCATAGATTACATCATGTTCACCACCAAAATACTAATTACAACCCAGCACCACACACATGTACCGAATTATCCCTTTCACCCTCCTCCCTCCCCCCTTCCCCTCTGGTAACCACCAATCCAATCTCTGTCCCTATGTGTTTGTTTATTGTTGTTATTATCTACTACTTAATGAAGGAAATTATACGGTATTTGACCTTCTCCCTCTGACTTATTTCACGACAAAGCAACTTCTTTAGCTACCATTTTGTGTGCTAATAATAGAAACAGTTTGGATGGATTCCTCTTGGAATTGAAAAATCAGGAAAGTTTTTCACTCTTTTCTAGTCTATGCATGAACTAGAAAAATGTGAAAAAAGAATATTTTCAGTTTCTCATGTTCACCTGGATGAAATAGTTTAATCTTTGTATCTTCTAAAAGAAACATATTTATTTTATAATTACAAGAGCTTGAAATTTAAAAACACACCCCAGAGCAAGATGCTTATTGTTTTATTAAATGAAACAATTCAACAAATTTTTTTTTGCTCTTGAGGATGACTGACAAAAACATTCCCTCTTGCCCCCAGGAAATAAGTAATAAACCTGTTGCACTGGGCGTAGTTGAGGGGGAAAATCAAAATGAATTGCCTCTATACGAAAAAACACAGTATGTAATACTTAAAAAGAAAAAGTCATTTCTTAATTGGGTTAAATGCATATTGGTAATACCAAAAGGACTGCATTTTGTTAGACAATTTGATCGATTGCATCTTCCTGACATGAGATGTAAAAGTTATCTTGTTTTAAATCTAACTTGCTCTAATTTGGTTTTAATGCTGATTCTAATCCAGGCTGTTTCTGGGGGCAACAGA
This sequence comes from Diceros bicornis minor, assembly GCF_020826845.1. Classification (NCBI taxonomy): domain Eukaryota; kingdom Metazoa; phylum Chordata; class Mammalia; order Perissodactyla; family Rhinocerotidae; genus Diceros; species Diceros bicornis. Next base: position 124,396,842 of record NC_080781.1, on the reverse strand, counting down.
GCACAATATAGCTCTTCATTAAAACCAATCTGGGGCTGGCCCGGTGGCGCAACCGGTTAGGTGCGCGCGCTCCACTGCGGTGGCCCGGGGTTCGCCAGTTTGGATCCCGGGCGCGCACCGATGCACTGCTTGGCAAGCCATGCTGCATATAAGGTGGAGGAAGATGGATACGGATGTTAGCCCAGGGCCAGTCTTCCTGGGCAACAAAAGAGGAGGATTGGCAGATGTTAGCACAGGGCTGATCTCCTCACACACACAAAAACAAACAAACAAAACAAAACACCATCTTGGCCAGCTATCCCCTACTCCAGCCCCATTCTCATTTGGTCATACGTTATCACTGAGGCGGCCCCCAGGGATCAGTCTGAGAGGTGAAGACGTTGCCAGCATAGCATAAGGTATGCAGAGCCATTGGTGATGACACTGGAGTTAGTACCAAAAGGAAGTGTAAGATCTGGCCTTTGAATTGCAAATGAAGTAGTGTGAGGGCACTTGCCAGTTTCTTAGGGCCTTTGCTTACTAACTTTTTAGAGGGATATGTCCACTCGGTCCAGAAGCTGCTCCATATCTGCATTTCACCATTGACATTGCCACTTCCTCTGCTGTCATCTGCAAGAAAGACTTATGACACTAGACATCTGGCTGATTAGCTCCAGGCTTTGTCATACTCTGGCAAACTGCACCCTACCAGCCAGAGGGGTGTATGGGTTCAGAGATGTGGATCATCCGAAACAGCCTATAGTCACGTGTCACTTCTATTTGACTTCTGGCAGAAGATTTACCTTCCTAATTAAGTTCTGCTTAGACAAACAGAGTAAAATCCTAGCTTTATACTTTCTTGGGGACTTGAATATTATTACAGAGATCAGACATGTCAATTGAGGGATTGAATAGGGCAATAGGGAAAAGAAGGAATTAAATTAAGGTGAGATGAAATGCAGCAGTTTGCAAAGCAGTGAGGTGCAAACTGTGATTAAGGACTTGTCTCACCCTAAACAATAACATACAGGTTTCCCTACCCCTTAGAAGTGTGGACATTATTTTAAGAAGCATCTTTAAGATGTCAAGCTCTTAACATCTTTTATGAAGAGCCTGGCCTGTGAAGCAAGCCTGAACACTAAGGAACATTCCATCTTGTAATTTGTCTGTTCTTCGTGGCTAGGTCTCCAGCAAACTAGGGATATTAACCAATAATTTCTGAGAAATGCATGCGAACTAAGAGAATGCAGTATTTTACTAACAACAGAAATTTAACCACTTCTTTAAGGAAATGTATGTTGTGATAGTGGAAATGAGCATTTGTACTGTAATATAACCAGTTTGCATTCTTTGAAGATAGGATGGTGTTTGGGAATGTGTTATGGATGGGGGACAATTTTGATTTGGGATTAAAAAATCACCTTCAAGGAAAGACAACAGAATGGACAGCAATCGTTTAACAGTTGGTGTACCTGTGAGTGACTTCTTTATTTGCCGGATTTTGTATAGTGTCCTTTTTATTTCTTATCTTTTTTTTGTGTGTGTGTGAGGAAGATCAGCCCTGAGCTAACATCCAATGCCAATCCTCCTCTTTTTGCTGAGGAACATTTGCCCTGGGCTAACATCCAATGCCAATCCTCCTCTTTTTGCTGAGGAAGATTGGCCCTGGGCTGACATCCATGCCCATCCTCCTCTGCTTTATATGAGACACTGCCACAGCATGGCTTGACAAGTGGTGTGTGAGTGTGCACCCAGGAGCCGAACCTCTGAACCCCGGGCTGCCGAAGCGGAGCGCGTGCACTTAACCGCTACACCACCGGGCCAGCAGCTATTTCTCATCTTAAAACAAGGTTATGTATTAGTGCCTGGCATATATCAGGTGTTCAGGAAATATTTATTGAATGGATAATGAATGGATGCATTTTTAAAAACTTATTTTAGATAAATTGTATATCTAAGAGTCTATATATAGATTATCAAGAGTTGACTTTTATTCATAGAAATGACTCTTTAGTAGATGAAAATAAGGATAGAAAGAAAGCTAGGTCTCCCCTAATACAATGTTACTCAGTTTCTTTATGCCAAGCTAGAGTACCTGTTTCATGTTTTTTAAAAATTAAAAAAAAGAAAATTAAAAGTATGAGAGATTGGGTCCCATAATGTCATGTGGAAGACCTTCTCTGCTTTTCCAATTCTCAGATCGCATCTTATTTTTTTTTTAATTTATTTATTTTTCCCCCAAAGCCCCAGTAGATAGTTGTATGTCATAGTTGCACATCCTTCTAGTTGCTGTATGTGGGACGCGGCCTCAGCATGGCCAGAGAAGCGGTGCATCGGAGCGCGCCCGGGATCCGAACCCCAGGCCACCAGTAGCAGAGCGCGAGCACTTAACTGCTAAGCCACCCGGCCGGCTGGCATCTTATTTCTTATGTTACCCAAACTCTCTCAATTTGATTAGGTTTTCAAGGTGTGAGACTCGCACATTGGGACCCTGTAACTCTGATTCTCCAAAGTGATCCCAGGCAGTAACTTCACTTCCTTTTGGTGAGGTGAATGCTTTGTCAGCATTCTTCACTTCTCTGAATCATATTCTTCAAAAAGAAGAATCTATTTTACCAAATGATGTAAAATATATGAGCCCTGATTTATCAAGTTCTACCAGAAAAAAATGCCTTCTCCCTGTCTTTCCTTCTGGGGAAGGCATGTCAAAAGGACAAGTGTTTCTGGTGTAAGAAATATCTGTCTAGGGCCGGCCCCGTGGCTTAGCGGTTGAGTGCGCACGCTCCGCTACTGGCGGCCCGGGATCGGGTCCGGGCGCACACCGACGCACTGCTTCTCTGGCCATGCTGAGGCTGCGTCCCACATACAGCAACTAGAAGGATGTGCAACTATGACATACAACTATCTACTGGGGCTTTGGGGGAAAAATAAATAAATAAAATTATTAAAAAAAAATCTGTCTAAATTTTAGGTTGAAAGGAAAGACTAACAGTCAGCAAGTACTTGCTCACTGTCTATATGGTGAGTGCCGTGTCTAGCACTGTGGGAAGAGGCAGCATGTATATAGGAAATAATGGATTTAACAGTGTACAGCAGGGTATGGCGAGGCATCCAAGTTAGTGGTTCCAGAGTTTAGAGCATAATACAGAGCTCAGAAGAAGAGAAGCCCACTGTGTACCGAGGTGGAGTGTTTGGGGAAGATCTCACGGAGGGGAGTGATGCAGGATGGGCCCTGAAGGACAGCTAGGATTCAAATGGTTGAGGGAACTTTTTCTTTCTTTCTTTCTTTCTTTTTTGCTGAGGAAGATTGGCTCTGAGCTAACACCTGTTGCCAATCTTCCTCTTTTTGCTTGAGGAAGAGTGGCTCTGAGCTAACATCTGTGCCCATCTTCCTCTATTTTGTATGTGGGACACTGCTGCAGTGTAGCTTGATGAGTGGTGTAGGTCTGCACCCGGGATCTGAACCTGCAAACCCTGGGCCGCCGAAGCGGAGTGCACCAAACTTAACCATGTGCCACCGGGCCGGCCCCTGAGGGAACTTTTGCATAAGGAGAAGTGTACATATCAGACAGAGGCACAGTGAAGAAAGTGAAGGATTCTGGGGCATACAAGGAGATGATGGTGAGAAATGGTGGGCTTCCTAGGGTGAGGCCAGCTTGACAAGCAATTTGAATGCTAGCCTGAAGAGTGTGGACTTGACCTTGTAGGCAGTTCTAGGCTGGGTTCCATTAGACTGAGAGACATGGATGTTAACTGAAAGCACCATTTCTGATGTCTCTGATATCAGAGCTCCCGAACGCCCACCTTACCGTGTTTGAATTGTTTCCTAGGTGCGAATCTTGTTTGGGATCAGATGGAGGAAAAGTAATTAGTTAATCGATTGATTGATGTTTGTTAGACATTGATAGGCATCTCTGAAAATGACATGCTTTTGAAAAAGTGACTCACATATAGACATAAGCAAAGAGTGCCAAAAGTCTTTGCCAAACGTATTGTTGAAGGTGATCTCTAAAGAAAGAAAATGGTAGAAACTCGGGCACAACATCCTTCCCACCCGATTAGCTGGTGTAAGAGGGACTTTGGGCATGTGATCTGTAGTCTTTCAAATTGCCTGTCACCCCTTCTTGCTTCTGGTGTGTTACTTTGCCATATTTTGCCATGTCCTGCTGTGCTCTGTGTGACTTGGATCCTGCCTTAGAGCAGGGTATGAACGGGTAAAGTGTGGCTAGTAGTGTTTGTCATTTAAGTTATTTTACAATAAACAGTTCAGAAAATATAGCCGATTCCAGCAAAGCAGTGAAGTCCCACAGTTCTTTCCAGCTTCCCTTCTCTATGCCCTCATGGTGCTTAAGTCATGGTGCTTTGGGAGGAGATTTAAAAGGAACCTGCACTACCTGAGACAGGCCAGCAATTGTGGACTTCGCCCATACTCAGCACACAACTCAGTGAAATCCACAGCCGTGGATTTTGAAGTACCTTTGCTCACCTCACAGTCCCAGGGCTTAAGTTTGCAAATGAGTACAGGTGTATGTTATTTTAAATAATAGATGTTTCCTGGAAAGTCACATGGAAATGTATTTTTTCTTCCTTAATGATATTTCTTTTTGACTTTACTGTAATTTCAACAGTGCTTTTTCTTCAATTATGATTAATCATCTATTGACAAGAGCTTCTGGCAAGAGCTTCTAAACTTTCAGTAATTCATCAAATATTTATTGAGCACCTACTATGTGACAGGCACTCTTCTAGACACTGAGGATACAGAAGTGAAAAAGTTTTTTAAAAACTGGCTTCATAGGGCTTGCATTCTAGGCACAATTTGTATTTAAGTTTCCCTGACAGTACATCCTGTCGATCAGTCAGTGAATGATTATTTGTTGTGTCTCATATATGTCAAATACTGGACCAGGGCCGTTGAGCAATTTGGACTTCAAAGAGTCTGCCTTCTAATTGGAAATTGGGCTAATCTTATCACCCACAGAATAAAGGGAATATTACAGTGGTAGGTGATTGAGGGCTTTGGTGTGCAGCATCTATGCAGACTGTAAGGCTTAGCTGTTCAGAAGAAATAAACATGAGGGTAAGTCAGTGGAGGACTTTATGGAAAGCAGCAGATGAAACTGCCGGATGAGCTGCTGCTTAAAGCAACCTGCAGTGGCTACTTTTTTTATTGCCCTCCTCCCGCCCTAATCATTGTGTGAGGCTCATTTAACACCAGTCTCTCCTGTGCATGGAATTCATAGTGAAGCAGTTGCTTCTGTTAGGCTCTCAGGCTCCAACCCTAAATCATAGGAAAAGCAGGGCTGCGGGAGCCCTATCTTCACAGGTGAGTCTCCTCCTTAACTGCCTGGACTGTTAAACAGGCAGGAGCTGTTGACTATTGCAATTTCTACATATATTGTCATAGTCTTTATACATATCACTTGATTCTCACACCATGAGAAATTCTAAAATAAATAGTACTCCAGTGTGTAGGGTACTCCAGTGTGTAGGGTATTTTTTCATCCTTTCTATTGAAAGGACAAAGTAAAAGTATAAAGAATGTTGGACGTTGATTTGGGAACACATATTCAGGCATTCTTCAATATAAAAACGGATTATTTTCCAAAAGTTCTTTTGTAAGTTATTGTTAGGAACCCAGAAAACATTTTCCTATAGAAACAGGGTTCTGCAGGGTGATTATGTTTTCTGGCTGGCCCACAACAGCCTGTTTACTAACTAATGTGGCTAAACTGTAGAACTCACAGAGATTAAGTGGCAGGTGTGACACTATGTCTCTGGGAAAATGTGTTCCGCATTCCAATTTGGAACACTTGGAAATAAGTCCCCTTCTCTGAAGAGGTGGGAGTGAGGGGCTTGGGGAGGACACCCCCAGGTCTGGCACATGGACACTCCAGCAGCTGAGGCATCACGCATCAACCTCAACCCCTCAAAACTGGAAGCCAGTGTGGCTCCTGCAAAGGCTCTAGTGACAGGAGCACAGGAAGAGGGGCAAGGGGGCAGGCCACAATGGCTGGCTGGTTGAGTGACAGCTGCTTCTAGGCCTCCTGCTTCCTGTTCTTGTCTTGGCAAGCACTATTGACAAGAGAGATTTCATCTTTTCCTTTCCTTCATGCCTACTCTCTTTTTGGTGAGATTATCCCAAGCCAGTGGTTTTCTCTCTCTCTTTTTAATCCTTTGACTGTTCCCACCAAGATGCCTGTATCATTCCTCCTCTTTCCTGAACACTTAATACTCAACTGAAGATAAATGTCTGTTATGGAGAAAGTGGTTTTCCCTTAAAGGAGTGCTAAGAAGGAAGAATGGAGATCATAAGGTGTGATACGTTGATGTTGGTGATGCTGAGGAGGCCATCAGAAAGTGGATTTGGTGACTTTGCAATGCAGTGTGAGCAGTGAGGAACTATGCTCAGATCGTTGCTCCTATTGTAGGAGCTCTATGGAGCTGAACTTCCTGGCTCTGGATTCTATGAGGTCCGAGTAATCTAGAAGCCCATATTAGTTATGTAAAGTAACTCTATATAAATCTACAGAGACAGAAGAACATAGATGATTAAAGCCGTCCACAATCACAGTCCAAGTCCCACTAGGCGTGGCAGCAAGATAGAGCCAGAATTTATAACTAGATCCTTTTTAAAATGAAATTTTGAAAAAATCAACTTATAAACAGGTAATAATTATGGTAGGCTGCAATACCTCAGACTCCCTTTGCTTTGATTCCATACTATCCAACAAATTTCTAATGGTAATTTGGCTAACCATGTAGATTTCTCTATTGAGAGAGAGTGATCTGGCCATAAAATGGGAGTATCCAGTCCTCTTAATGGTTCATTTTTTTAGTAAAAATTATTAAGTTGGCATTTTGGTTTATGCCTTGGCATTTTGTGAACTTGGTTAGTGTGACTTCATTCTCAAGAGCCTTGAGAATTGAAGACCAGATTCTGGACCTTGGGGACCTAGGCAAGATGCTGCCTTTGAGAGCCCCTCAGATGATGGGCCAGCAGGCCTTTCACTGTGCTCTTTGGGTCAAAGACATCTCTCACTTTCCAGACGGGAAACAGAGCCACGGAAAAGGGGTGTTGCTTCTCTAAGGTCCTCACAACTGCTCAGCAGTGACAGACCTGGGATTGGAGTTAAGGTCTTCTGACCCTCACACCAGTGTTCTTTTCAATACACCGATGTTACTGCAGTTACATGCACAAGTCAGATCTTGTTCCCTAAATTGCTGAAATGGAGCGAAAGGAAGGAAATAAGAGAGGAGTAGAGAGCAGGCTTTGCTCTCTTAAGTTTGCTCCATAGCAAACAGGAACAGTTATTATTTAAAACGAGGCAGTGTACAAATGCCATCCACTGTATTCTAGTAAGTGGAATACTAGTGGCTGAGTCCAATTTCTGAGCTAAGAGCATTATTTGTTGCTGACTTTGTGATGCTTTTAGTAGGAGCTATGTGGAAGCATCCCAGGTCGTGTTCACAGAGCCAGGAACGGTGCCACCCGGTGAAATATGACTAAGCAGCTCAGATTTGCTTGCTCTGTCACACTATATAATGACATTTCCTCCAAAGTTCAGGGGTTAACAGAGGCAGCGTGCTCAGCTGTGAGAATTAGAGAATGTGATTCAAGATGGGTTAATTTAAGATTTTATCCAACAAGAACAATAAGAACAAAGGAGAGATGGAATGTTCCTAAAATACTTGGAATGTTTTTTTTCTTTAAGATTGGCCCTGAGCTAACATCTGCTGCCAATCTTCCTCCTTTTTTTCCCCCTTTTTTCTCCCCAAAGCCCCAGTAGATAGTTGTATGTCATAGTTGCACATCCTTCTAGTTGCTGTATGTGGGACGCTGCCTCAGCATGGCTTGATGAGTGGTGCATAGGTCCGAGCCCAAGATCCAAACCAGTGAACCCCAGGGCGCCAAAGTGGAGAGCATGAACTTAACTGCTGCGCCACTGGGCAGCCCTCTTTTTTTTTTTTTTAAATGGGACTAAAACATAAGCTATGTCCATGTGGTTCCACCGAATCACTTGCTTTTCAGATGATTAGATTTTAACAGTTGAGTGATGGAGCCTATTGTGATCGCCTCAAACCCTAAATTAAGTTTAAATGGAAGTTGATTAAGTGGTGCTGAAGCTACATGACATTAGCAACATTACCCAGTTCTGAACTAGTATACAGTATGTCTTCTTCCCTTAGCAAGGGTGTGGCTAGGGCTGTGACTGGTTAACTCAGGTGGTTAGAGCACGATGCCAAGGAATGGTTTAGCTTGGTCCTATAACCACGTGCTGGACCCCCACCCACCCAACACCTCACAAATATGGATGGTGGCTCACAAGGTGGAACCAGCTGAACAAATAGGAGTAACTCAGTGCAGCCCTTCCCCGCTTCTGCACGACCAGGTGCCTGCTGGGGCGGGGCTGCCCCTTGAAATGATAAGCACAGCACAGGAGCTAGGCAAGGCCCCTGCGGAGACAGTCTTGTCATAAGGGAGATTTTCCCTTGGCCACGATTAGTTGAATTAGTCATCTTAGAGGTTGTAACAAACTTGCTGCGATGGTACAGATGCTGCTTGTATTGACAGCAGCAAGGGATTTCTTTTTGTGTACAAATCCATGGATTTCTTTTTCATTTTTTTCAATGTCTCATGAAAACATAAAGTATGCACACAGGGCTAAAATGCCCCTCAGAGCACTTTCTTATATATTTTTATTGGTTCCATCCTTTCTTACTTTGTGACTTAACTATTCTGAGTCTCAGTTTACTCATCTATAAAATGGGGGAAATAATTGTACCCACATTACAGGCTTGCTGGGAGAATCCAGTGCAATGAATGGATATATATAATCTCTAAGCCTGGTGTCAGCACATAGCACATAGCAATGGCTCAGTACATCAGTAAATTGTAGCTATAAGATTATCAGGGGAATAGAACAAGGGGTTGGGGGAATTTCTTCTCATGTGCTTCCTTGCTTTTGTCAATTTAGGGAAAATGTCATAAAATAGCATACATGTTGAAACTGAAAACTACTCCAAAAGGGTCTATTTGTAAATCCATAAAAATATTAACTTCTGTGCAGTTTATACTGGCAGATCCCCAACAGTTCAGAATTAACACCTGGTGTTTAGTGGGTGGAAAATAGGTTTTTCTGTCATTGGGGATATCCAAAATGGAAAAATGTGGGGAAACATTTAAAAATTAAATGCCTCGTCTGATTTCAGCTGCTGGTGTAGGGTTGGACCTTAGACTGGCTATATATAAATATTTTTAAAAAGTCTTTAATGACGTTTAGTCCCTGTGTCCCCTATTGCTTACCCAGAGTAGAGTAAATGTTTTGTTGTTGTTATACTTGAACGTTACCTCATCCTATTGCAGGAGTGGGACCTTGAAACCATCTAGCAGTAGTCTAAGAAGCAATCCTTTCTTTCGTGTCTGCGTGACAGTAGTGGTAAACGGAGGGAGGGAATCCTGCTGTTCCTCTGACCTTCACAGATCCAACTGGAACTAACCAGCTAATTTCTGGACCAAAATAGATATAAAGCAAGTTCAGCCAATCTGGGCCTCAGTTTCATACCAGAGACACTAAACAGGCTAGTGAGGCTTGCACAGAGTACTAGAAGATGAGTGTCATCATGACTTTGTATTGGAAAAAGTGCTTTGCAGATAGAAAAGGGGAATTTGTTCTCCATTTTGTATGTATAAGTGATTGGGATTAGTCCTAGGCAAATGGCTTGTACTGTAATCTACTTTTCCTTGTTCTCCTCACACCCTCTCCACGTTAGGGGATTCTCTCTTGCTTTGTCCCAGTTGCGTGCCAGTACCCTTAGTTTTTTTCCACATCATCATCATCTCTAAACTTGGTCTCAGACCTCTCATTTCCACCAAGGTATAAAAGACTGATAACAGCTGAAAGTGTTGCACTCTCTCCGAATAACATTTCCATTTTAGTAGGGGACCAATCTCAAGTGCATGGAAGAAAGGTCTGGGATAGAATTTTCAATATCATTCAGTTTGAGGCTAAGAAGGGTGTGGTGCAGTGGAGGGTGTTCATGGTTATATCTAATCTTCCATTCGCTCTGAAATCATAACCCTTAGGCAGTGCCTTCTCTACTAATCCCTAGAGGCCTCTTTCAACTCCTTCCTGGGTAGTTCCCAGTGCTACAGCATTGGCTTGCAGTGAGAAGAACAGGGTCCATGGGTAAACTCTACTGTATTGGGGTTTTCTAAAGAGGGAACTGTGTATAGTTCAGGCAACTTCCCTCAAGCAGATACAATGACTCTGTTAGTGCACGTTTCATTTTCTGATCAGTGTGTTTGTTCTCAAATTCAGTCAACTAGCAGTACGAGTGAATAATGCCAGTGTTGCCACTTATAGGCAGTTGATTCACCTGGAAAAGGAGCAACAGAAAAACAAAGGAAGAGGGTTTTATCACAGCTTTTGCTCTCATGCTTTATTCTGCTAAAGTTTACTTCTGCTTATAATTTTAGACTCTACCCATCTCCACCACACCTACCCAACAAATGCATTTACATGAACACACATATTCACATTCCCATTAGGAATTACGGGCTAAAAACAATTGAATTTTTTGCTTTGTTACCATTTTGGCATACATTGACACTTTCCCATTGATCAGTTCTAAGGGAGATTCTATAAGTCTGGAATCCCCTGGGATGCTAGATCCTCTCTCCAGGGTCTATCGCATCTTGTTCACCCAGGCTTTGGCAAATGAAAACAAAATGCCTATCAATTTATTTCTGGAAAACTTTGAATTTTACATTGTAGCATTGAGAAACATATTTGGATCGTAGTGTCATTTAACTTGAGTAATAGTAATATTGGCGTTACCCCTTTACTAACAGTAAATTAGCATCTAATTTTTGGATGTGATTGGGCTCTTCAGTTGTTTTAATGACTAAAAACATTCATTGATTAAATGAATAAGCAGAGTTGTGAATCCCAGAATAGGCAGACTTCTGTAGGCTCACATTTGCATATGTTATCTATATTGACACCTTCCCTAAATTTGAAAAAAAAATAGATACTATGTATTTTCATTCTAGAGACAGATTTTAGGTTTTCAAGAATATGTGCACAAAGAAGATAAAATTTTGTCTTGACGTGGCTCCCAGAAAACAGCAGATTAGAAATGGAACAAATGGCTCTACCTAATGGGAAGACAGATCCTTCACAATCTTAGGCCCATTACCAATCATGTCCTACATGAAAAGGTACATTTTATGCCCATCACCACATTTGGGAAAAAAATGCAAACTTCTGGACATCCTGGAATGAAATGTTTTTAGAAGGTGCATTTCCACCCAGAAGGTGGGCATCTGCTTGCCTAGATATATCTATATAGACATATATATGTACATCATTGGCTGGCAGATTAATAGATTGTGCCAGTGCTTAAGAATACTTCTACTTTCAAATATAAATATATGAGACTAGAAGAAGTCTCAATACATTTTAATACATTGAATACATTTTAAAATTAACAATTAAATTGTATTTAAAACAACAACTGGTATCCTCACTAGGGACACTGGCGTATCAGAATGCTGGTTGAGACTGCAAAGTGGAATATTGTATTTATTTAATGTTTTGTTGCTGACAGTTGAGTAGCATCAGGAAGGCCAGAGGTCATGTTGGGAAAGTCACCTAAGGTCAGGAAGAACTTATAGGCTCAGGCAAAGGTTCAAATCCACGAAGACGAGCTGAGGGGGCAAGGTCAAACAGCAGAAACCAGGAGCTGAGGCTGTGGGCAAAAGGTGGACCTGGGCAACATACAGTTGGAATGCCAGGGAGTTGGGATCTAGTGGGTGGCAGCAGGGAGGGCAGGGAGCAGAGAGAAAGGTAGTCCTGACAGTGCCCCTACTGAGTACAGTGAATAAACTGTACAGATGAAAATGTGTTACAAAAGCTCCACTTCCTTCTTTGTGGAGTGTTAAGGACATTCTGTAGGTGATGGGCACTAACTGTAAGCCATGCACACGAGTTTCCTGTAACCGGGCTGAGAGTATTGATATGTTCAGGTCAGAAGAGGGTCTGAGTGTGCACCGTGCATTTCCTGGTGGGCCCTGCCTTCTCAGCTTGGCTCTCATTTCCCATTACTGCTTGGCTCTGACTCACTGATAGCCCGCCACATGTCATTAGGCAGCTCAGCTGCTGCTTTCATTTCTCCCAAAGGTATACAGAGGTTTGGGTCTTGGCTTTTACATTTTTTTCTCCTGAGAGCTGGAGGAAGTGGCCTTTTGATAGCTTGGTTTGTTGTCGTGAATACTTACAGTGTCTTACAGTTTCAATTTCTTTTCTCATAGGTGTTTGATCCTGATGACCTTTATTCAGGGGTCAATTTCTCCAAGGTTCTGAGCACTCTTTTAGCTGTCAACAAAGCAACAGAAGGTAAGCAGGGCTTGTGATTTATGAGTTCTGGGTGTCATGGTGGGATGCGTGTGTTTCTGATTTCGCTAGGAGCCGACTATGGCCAGGATTGTTCGATTGGTGCAAATTTCTCCCCTCCCCCCAAATAAACCCCAATGGTGTCAAATGCTTTAATTTTTCATGGTTTAGGATTTAAACATATCTGTTACAGGTGTTATTATAATGTCCTTAATATAATGTTGAGAACCGAGGAACTATTTCATTCAAAGCTATTGAACAGGCAATTGAGTACAGCAAGACAGAAAATAAAAAAAAGACCAGTTCCCTTTTTCATAAAGTTTACAAAATAGAGCCATTACTTCCCTTTCCCCACCAGAGACATATTTTTCTCATAGTTTTCTGTATGTCTTTGTCCATGTAAAGGAAACCCTCAGTATCCTTGCACTGGAAATGAAACCTCAGGTTCATAGTGAGTGAAAAGAATGTCTTTTATTTAAATGTTTAATACCCATCACATTGGAGGTATTAAATATCAATCCTAGTAAATACGAAGAAAACAATGATAACCTTGGAGTCTAACTTCACTCCTTCTGTGATAGAGTATCTTACCTATAGCTGGGCAGTAATAACCATAGTTAAAATGCTTTGAGCCCTTACCGTGGTCTAGGCTATCCTAAGAGCCATAGGTGGTCTCATTCAATCTTCAAAACCACCCTGGCTGTAGGTATTATTATTGGGTCCGTATTAAGGATGAGGAAAGTCAGACCACAGTTGCCCAACTAGAAAGTAAGTGGCAGGGCTGAGATTCAAACCCACATCTGACTGGCTCCAGAGCCCTTATGCCCAAACACGGGTCTTGCTGCTCAAACTGTTGGAGAGTCAACAGGCTGCGTGCCCAGCACTGCCAGGTGCCACAAAGGAAGTGTAAGATATGGTCCCCACCCTTGAGAAAATTACCGCCTATTTAGGGAGACTCAACTTACCCACGTGAAACAATTAGAGAACAAGAGCAGACAATATAATCAAGTGCCAAACAGGATGGAGCATCTAGGAAGCTATCAAGTAATTATAGTTTTAGTCAAAAGAGCTATATATAATAGCAATACGTGTAAAAATACTTCTCCGAAGTTGTTCTTTTGCTATTTGGAAAAAAATGCTTTTGAGCTATTGCAAGGCGTATAGCAGAAAGTACAGCTAATTCAAGTAACTATATTTAACACACATGACAACTATCCAGTTCTGGGCAGGGAGGATCGTATAATTCTAACATTATGCCATACAAATTATACGTTCCTTTGCCAAACTCTCCTAGCAAGTTTTACAGTCTCTTTCCTTGCCACAGATATTTATAAAACACAAGGAGGTGAAAGTTAAAACCCACAGCATCAAGGAAATTACTTGGATACTGAGCTCGTCGCCTAGGGAATGTTTGGGCTTTAGACTTTTGCAGTTTATATCTTTTAAAAATAAATGGAGAGGAAAAGAACCCTCATTTGAATTTGTCAAGAAGCCAGCTCCTCTCTTTAGTACACTCTCAGCATAGTGAAAACATCCAGCTCAGCGCTGGTCTGATCGAATTACACAAGGTTTCAAGGAAGAGAAGACTCTTGAGTTTGATTTTTTTAAAAATTATTCTAGTATCAAGAGTGCATCTTTCCCAGACACACATTCTCTCTCTCATTCTCATTCTACCCCCCCACCCCCCCGCCCCCCAGGCTCAGGGGAGATTTTGCATCATATATGCCACACATACTGTTAACATGTGAGGAAGAAAAGAACCACTCAGTTATGGGCCAAAAAACAAAGAGAGAAATTTGAAATATTTCAAAGTAATAAGAGCCACAAACAGCTGTTTGGTACCCAATATAGTTCTGCCTTGGATAACAGGGCATACTGTTGCAACTGGTTCAGGAGAGAAGGGTTGTAGGGAAATGGGTTAAGAGAAAATGTGGTTCTGTCGCTGTTTTTCATTCTACTGGAGAGCAATGGCCAGTAAGGTTAAGAAAAAGAAGTTGGCCACCAAAAAGGGAGGGGGAATGAACTACACTTGGCATGTTCATGATGATAACAGTTAGAATTATGGCCAGGTTGCCTTTGATAATGCCCCACGAAAGATAATGTTACGTTGTAGATGTTTTTCCGACATGAGTGGTTCCCTTTACCATGCCTTTTCCTCTTTTCACAGATCAGCTGTCAGAAAGACCATGTGGACGTTCCTCTTCTCTTAGTGCTGCTAATAGTTCTCAGACAAACCCACAGGGAGCAGTTTCTAGCACAGCTCCAGGGCTGCAAAGGCAGTCAAAGCCAGTGGTAAGTATAGTCCTCAATTCCCCTTGCCTGTTTTAAAATCCATAAAATTAGATCAATATCCTGGTTGCATCTCTATATGTGGTGAGATAGTCATCCTGTTTGTTGGGGACCGAGAAAACTAATTTTAAACCTAGCGCCAATTCAGGCTGGCCCGCTGAAGCAGATCAAAGGCTTGTGGGGCAGAGAGTCAGAAAATGGGGTTGAAGCCCCAAAGTCCTGTCCCTTCCTAGAATTGAGCAAGTTGTTTAACTGAGAATGCCATGCAAACGTAAGTCATTGTCACTACTTCCTGATGGCAGTTTGCTGTTATTTCCCCTATCCCTCTGTTTATTAGGAGAACTAAGTAGGCAACCAATATAGATTACTTGCTATCATCATCATTATTGTCATTTTATTTTTCTCTTTGCATTCTTATTGAGCCTATGATGAGCTCCTACATTGGAATAGCCCAGTTATCTTTGCATTTGGTCTTAAGGGGAGCTTTTATTTGGGAGGAACCGCCCCCATCTTCTGCTCTTTTGAGACTTTTTTCCTTGTCAAAAGCCACCCACGTGCTTTAAGCCATCATGAGCTATTACTTCCAAAGCACTTGAATTACTTCCACAGCACTTAACCTTTGAGATCACAGATCCCTTTGAGAAGCTGATGAACACTGCAGTTGCACACCCCTTGGACCCTCTCAAATAGTATGCAAAATCTCCTGTGTATGAACTTATGAGTATGTGTTTTACGTAAATCTCCATTGTGCTCAACAGCTTCTCAAATGGGCCTGTGACAGGTTAAGAACTCCTGATTTAGGTAACTATGGGGTATTTGATCTTTGCATATGACTAAGTCTTAGCCAATTTAAGATATTCTTAGTAACTGGGAGGTGGGAGGCAGATTTTATGAGAGTAGGTTAGAAGCTAATCTTGGTCATATAGTTATGTAAGACTATGTCTGTGTGTTGGGTAGAGGCAGGAGAGAAGAGTTTACCATTCTACTTTGTTTTCTGGCTCATTTAAATAAGTATCTTTAGATAATTGGTGGGGGGAGAGGGAAATGAAAGCTTTGACTCCCTCTAAAATTCACATTCTCACAAATGCAGAAGTTTGCATACAGTTTCGAAGGGTTTATTAATCCCCCCTGAGGCCTATCCATGTTACACCCGCTCCTAAATTAAAAACTCAAGACTGAGATGGATCTGGGGTTTTATCCTTGGTCACTTCACTTTATTTGCCTAAATTCATATCATTTCTGCCCCTGCCTCATTTAGATGAGCACTTAATCTGGTGTGACTTTTGTTTCTCTAGGAGATGACGGAAAATGGAAGTCACCAGTTGATAGTAAAGGCAAGATTCAACTTTAAACAGACTAATGAAGATGAATTGTCAGTCTGTAAAGGGGACATCATTTATGTCACTAGAGTTGAAGAAGGAGGCTGGTGGGAAGGCACATTAAATGGGAGAACAGGCTGGTTCCCTAGTAATTATGTCCGAGAAATTAAATCCAGTGGTAAGTGAATCTTTTAACAGCTGTTTTGAATGTGACTTTTGTACTTTCTTGGTATTCTTGCTGAAAATCTTGTAGTTTGAATTGGTTAACAGAAACTGTTTGTACCTGTATGTGTATGTCAAAAATAAGACTAGAACAGAACTGGGAAAAATCTGTGATTAGATATTTTGAAACGAAGTTGTATTTAGATTACATCGAGGCAGCAAAAAACTAAAAAAGCAAAAGAATTCAAAGCTCAGACAACTGTTCCACCTTAACTATGTCTCCTTCTGTTTACTAATTCTAGCCCATGTAATAGAGTACATAGTCCTTCCTGCTACTCTAAGAATCACCATGGCAGAGTACAATCATAAGAGAGGCCATGTGCTAACTTCCTTTTTTTAGCCCTAAGCTCTTTAAGCAGACCTAAGTCTAAATGCCTCAGAGATGTGTACAAGAAATAAAAGTCATAGGACTGCAGGAAGCTGTCTGGCTGCTTTGATTCTGAATAAGATTGCCTATATCTCATTGCATGCTGCAAACTGCTTATCCTTTTTCATAATGATATCCAGAGAATGAAATCTAATCGCTCTTCTGTAGTCTTTTTAGAGCTTTCTTAGTTATCTTACTTGCCTTTTATTATTTAAGAAAGTAGGACTCGCTTATATTACCAAAAAACCCCTGATATATAAAATGATGTTCAGTTGTTCGCATTATTATATCTCTTCACTTTTCAAAAATATTTAACCAAGGGCTCCTTTGCGTACTTAATTCTTCAGTGCGTTTTTTTTTTTTTTTTTGGTGAGGAAGACTGGCCCTGAGCTAATATCTGTTGCCAATCTTGCTCTTTTTGCTTGAGGAAGATTGTTGCTGAGCTAACATCTGTGCCATTCTTCCTCTATTTTGTATATGGGATGGCGCCACAGCATGGCTTGAGCGGTGTGTAGGTCCACACCCGGTATCCGAACCTGCAAACCCTGGGCCACCGAAGCAGAGTGCATGAACTTAACCACTATGCCACCGGGCAGGCCCCCTCAGTGCATTTTTTCTTTTGTAGATGTCTTTATTGCCTTTTTAATGCCTCAAAATTAAGGCTAGTAATTAATAAAATTATAGGCTCACTGTAAATAAAACATTACAGAAATATATAATATAGATAATAAAAATTCCCCTCTCCTTCATCCTCTCCCCCAGATAACCACTGTTAGGAGCTTTTCCCTAAAGCATTTAAGATAAAATTTAGTTTGCACACTTTTCTGTGTTGTGTGTTGGGTTAATGGGGGACATCTTTAACGGAATAAATATTTACTAACAGGTTTATAATTGTATATGTTTGTGTAGACTTCTTAGCATTTTTTATCACTGAGGATCAAGAAGTTTCTGTTGAGCCCCGAAGTATTTTTATAGGCCTTGCCTGGAATTTCCTTAGTTTTGATGATTTTCACAGCCGATTTTTACTGCTTGCTACATCTTTGGATTGGTATAATCTGGTTGTTAGGATCTCTAAACAATTTTCCAGATTCACTCTAACTTTGTTCCCTGATTCAGTGCCTTCATCTGCAAAACTAAAAGGAGCAGCACTTGCTGTCTTGCTTGGGAATCCCAAGCATTGTTGAGGGGATGGGGAAAGTGGACAGACAGCACGCCCTCGTTATAGTGTCCCTCACTGAGATGCCTTGTGGCTCAGTCTGGCCACTCCCTTGTAAATTGCCCCGGGCTGTTTGTCCTGGTCTTTGGATCCTTCAAGTTTCTCCTATATTCTTTTTTTTTGTGTGTGTGTGTGTGTGAGGAGATCAGCCGTATGCTAACATCTGCCAATCCTCCTCTTTTTTTTTTTTTTTTTTTGCTGAGGAAAACTGGCCCTGGGCTAACATCCGTGGCCTTCTTCCTCCACTTTATGTGGGACGCCACCACAGCATGGCTTGCCAAGCAGTGCGTCGATGTGCGCCCGGGATCCGAGCCAGCGAACCCCGGGCCGCCGCAGTGCAGCGTGCGCACTTAACTGCTTGTGCCACCAGGCCGGCCCCTCTCCTATATTCTCTTTGGTTTAGAACTCAGTTAAGGACTCCCATGGCAAGCTCTGGCTCGGGTTTGAACACCTAAGTAACCCCTAGAAGTATCTTATCCAACTGTCAAGGATAGGTCTGGATAGCTGGGGCCAGGAAGCCTGCTGGTTAGGGAAGGCCTAGGACTAGAAGTATACAGAACATCTCTTACCTGGTTGATTAAAGCAGCTTCCTAATGGGCATCCCTGCTCCTGTCCTTGTCACTCCTATAATCTAATGTAAACTCAGTAGCCAGAGTGATTTTTTTCAAAACGTAACTTTGGTAGTTGCTTCGCATCTCAAAAAAAGTAAGAGCCAAGATCATCCCAGTAGCCTAAGGCCCTACAGGATTTGGCCTTCTGTTGCCCCTCTGATCTCCTCTCTGACCTCTCTCCCCCTCACTTACTCCACTTCAGCCACACTGGCCTCCTGGTTGCCTGTGCCACACGGGCTCCTGCCTCACTTGCTGTCCCTCTGCCTGGAACGCTCTCCCCAGATATCAGCATGACTGCTTCCCTTACTGCCTTCAAGTCTTTGCTCACTTGCCAGCTTCACAGTAGGGCTTTCCCTGGTCACCCAGGAGCAAATTGACCCCGGTCCCCACTGCTCCAACCCCCTTCCCTGCTTTATATTTTTGTTTACCATTTCTTTCCATCTAACATAGTATACATTTACTTATTTATTTCATTCACTGTCTGTGTCATACCATTAGAATGTAACTGGGCACGAGGGCAGAGATTTTCTTTCTGTTTTGGTTAGGTTCAGTAAATATTTATAAAATGAATGAATATTGTGGGGCACGTCATTAAATTTTGTTCAGCTTGTTCATTGAGCATCACCTAGGCACTCGGTGGGGAGGGGGCTATAATAATCTGTCCTCATGGACCCTGTCCCCGAGGACCTTATACTCTAGTAGTCAAGATAAGTGTGTATACAACCAACTGTGACAGGATGAGATGGAGTAACACAGACAAAACTGTAAGTAAGATGCTGTTGGAGGGGTAAAGAAATGATTTGATTAACAATGACCTAAGAAGGGAAAAAAGCACTTGAATTGGGTCTTAAAGGATGGAAAGAATTTTATGACTGGTAGAAGAAGGTTAGAGGGAGTTAGTAAGTTAAAGCATAGAAGGAGGAAAGCATGGAGTGAATGGTAGGATGATTTAGGCTGAGGGTCAGGTGAGTGAAGAGGAGTGGGACCTTGAGCTGGAGCTACGTAAAGAAGGGTAGCAATGAAAAGCTTTAAGCAGAAGATAGCATGTGGTTGAGAAAGATCTTTCTAGTGGTAGTGTGGAGGCTGGATTTCAGGGAAGTGGTGGGGATAACCAACGAGGATGTGGGCAAACAAGTAGAGACTACTGCTGAGGTCCAGGCAGTACAGATAGTGGTGTGGGCTACTTTGGTGAGAGTGGAGAGGAAGAGAAAGTGGATGGATGCAGTAGATACTGTTAAAAGGGAATCAAGAAAACTTGCTCACGATTAGTGATGGAGAGGGGAAGAGGTGAGGATAACTCCAAGTCTAGGGGTCCAGCTTGATGGTGAGCTCCTTAAGGGCATGCAGCATCACCCAGGAAGCCAGCCAGTAAAGATTTATTTGCCACGACTAGGATATCAGTCCCTGTCCTGCGCACTGGTGAGGCAGCGAAACCTAAGACACGACTCTTGCCCTCATGATGTTCATAGTTTAGTGAGGGGGAGATATCATTAGAATGTAGTGTGATACATTTAGTGATAGAGCTAAATACAGGATGCTATGGAGAGTGGTGAGCAGAAGAGGGGTGCCTAACTCGTCCTGGCAGGGAGGTCAAGGAGGACTTACTCATCTTTGTATACCTTTCTGTCTCCATGGTGCCTAACACAGTGCTTTAGACATAGAAAATGTTGGATACGTGCTGAACTCCATTAATAGAGAAGACAGGAGGAGGAGGTTGTGTGTGTGTGTGTGTGTGTGTGAGCGCTTTTGTGTTGGAGTGATGACTGGTACTGAGGATGATGAGTTGTTTTGGACATGTTGAGTGGAGGTGCCAGCAAGTCATACTTCTGAAGATTTCCAGCAGGTAGTTGGCAGTATGGATTTGGAGCATGGGAGAGAGATAAGAACTGGGGATGAAACCGACAACTGACAGTATGAAGTGGTGGATGATGAAGTGTAAAATATATAACAGATCATCAGTGGACAGAGAGTGCAGTGTGGCTGGAGAGGTTGGGAGAGGCTTCACGGAGGAGGTAGGGCTTGAGCCGAACCCTCAGATATGTAGGCTGTGAATAGGCCCAGAAGAGATGGAAGGATAATCTAAGTAGTAGTGATTGGTCAGGCAGAACAAAAACCACAAAGAATCTGTGGTAGGATTGAGCAGAGTGAGCTTGGGAGACAGTGGAAGAGATTAGCTTGGTGTAATGAAAATCTTTTATTGGGAAAGCAGGTGTCAAGTCTTTGTTGACTCGAATTCTTTCCCACCCCAAGTCTTGCTGCCTCCATAAAATTGTAAGTAGGCCAAAACCTATCTAGGATGCGCTGAGGTACATTATAAATTCAATGCTGTGCTCTTTGATGTTTCGTCTGGAAAATACTTGTCAATTTTTTATTTCTTTCCATGAAGTCTATACTGATATGCAAGCTTAGGAAAGAAGATTTATCTTTAAGGAGTTAAAAAAAATGATTCATATATTAAATGCATATCTCGTAGAAACAAACCTTCAATTTAGTTTTAAACCCCACTGCCATACAACCTCTTGGGTCATTTATGAAGTTGAATCAGACATGGAACTAAAGATCTCCATCTCTATCTGCTTACTATTGGGTCAAATGTGTAACACTGAGGTCACTTGAATAGTCAGTAATTCTGACAAATTTATTCATGGTAGACTGGAGTACCTTTCAGGCTGATAACTACACATTATTTGGAATGTCTTAGAAACAAAAGGAAGCAACCCCAGCCCCATACAACCCTCATTTTGCAGATTGCTGTGCCATGGGAGTGCTGTGCCATGGGAGTGCTGCGCATAGTTTTTTTCCCTTGAGCCTGTCATTGACAAGAGCACTTCGTGTTCTGGTAAATTTCCCCTTGGGGAGTGGCATTTTAAGTTTTAGATTTCACTGTAGCTTTTGTCTAGAGATAATTATGGCTGAAGCCCTGGGGACAGCTTCTTCCCTCTCTTCAGGAGGAGGCTAATTTCAGAAGACTTATAGAACCACCAATCTAATACTTTAGAAAGTTGAGAAATAGAATATTTGAGTATAAAACACTCACATACATAAATCTCCTTTCAACATGATCTTGAAGCTGAAGGTAGGGTAGATTTTTGTGACCATGATGATAAAAGCCTCTCACTAAGGATGATGGAAGCTGGACACGTGACATTATGAATCCATTGTTACCAGTCCTGCTTGTCTACCTCTTGATTTATCGTTACATGAGCAAAATAAACTCTATGTTGAGCAAAAGTATTATTTTCAAAGATCTTATTTCATGAAAAATACTTATATGAATAACTTAGTCATTATATAAACTACAGAACATATATTAAGGGACTTTCTTCCTTTGTTTCATTTGAGTCAGATACATTATAAATAAGAAAATTAGCCATTTACACAATTTTCTGCCCTTTTTTTTATTTTATTTATTTATGTATTTTCTTCCCCCAAAGCCCCAGTAGATAGTTGTATGTCGTAGTTGCACATCCTCCTAGTTGCTGTATGTGGGACACGGCCTCAGCATGGCCGGAGAAGCGGTGCGTCGGTGCGCGCCCGGGATCCGAACCCGGGCCGCCAGCAGCAGAGCGCACGCACTTAACCACTAAGCCACAGGGCCGGCCCATGTCCTTTTCTTAAAAATCAGTGGTAACCTACAAATTAACATGTTATTTATTTATTTATATTTTTTGTGAGGAAGATCAGCCCTGAGCTAACATCCATGCCAATCCTCCTCTTTTTGCTGAGGAAGACCAGCTCTGAGCTAACATCTATTGCCAATCCTCTTCCTTTTTTTTTTCCCCCAAAGCCCCAGTAGATAGCTGTATGTCATAGTTGCACAGCCTTCTAGTTGCTGTATGTGGGATGCGGCCTCAGCATGGCCGGAGAAATGGTGCGTCAGTGCGCGCCCGGGATCCGAACCCAGGCCGCCAGTAGCGGAGCGCGCGCACTTAACCGCTAAGCTACGGGGCCGGCCCCTAATATGTTATTTATACATCAGAATTATTTCTGCCAATACATCAGTAACATAGTGAATTATATCACTTTTTAGTTTTTGTCTTTGTCACCGAGAAAGGGTAAGAGTTTTGTCAGGACTTTGCATTAAAATTTTCTTGGCAAAATTTCCATGCCAAGAAAATATTGAGGCAATATGATTGGAGCAGACATTTTAAGCAAATTCTGTTTTCTGCAATGGATTCAGTTAAGGGATCATTAAATCCTTCTTCTAAAACTTCTCATTAGCAGGTATATATAGATATCAAAGGAAGGGATTAGGTAGATAGCTAATTAAATTTGTATTAAGGCAGATTAAGAAATGACTCTTCCTACTCATTACAAACCAAAACTAGGATTGAGTTTTATATTTAGACTTCCTGTTTTAATCCCCTGGGTGTGTCACATAATGTTTCATGGTCAGAGAAGCTAGTTGTCACTAGATTTCTTTTTTGACCTATTGCCACCAACAGGCAATAGAACTCTTGTCTCCTGGCTGACATCACCCGAAATAAAAACCCTTTGCTTGCCACAAACTTGGCGTTCCAGTTTTTATTTGACCCCTCTTGTGTGGTGAATAAAGAACCTGTGTATGTGTCTGGTAACAATTTGGCGAGCCAGCCAGGAGTCGAACCTGGAATCTTCTCTCATCTCCAGGCTGACGTTACCCGAAATAAAGACCCTTTCCTTGCCGTAAGCCTGGCTTTCTCATTTTTATTTTGCCCCTCTTGTGTGGCAGGTAAAGAACCTGTGTTTGTGTCTGGTAACAATTGGAATCTGTACATCAGCAAGGGAAGGAAAATAATCAAAAATTCACTGGGAAAAGATCTTTTCATCAGGATTAGGAGGGTTCTTATGGCTATATCTGTGTGACATTGTTGTTTGAGTTATATTATGCCAAATAACCCATTTGAATTCTTCACTACATTGACTGATTTTTTTTTCACTGATTGAATTGAATTGACCAATCTTTTCATTGCCTTAGAAACACCACCTTAAAAATTTATGTTTTCATGTTAGTGCTGGTTAGGTCACTTTGAACCAGCACCAGGGACTGACCCTGTCTCCTGTGAACCTCCACATATTTATTCCTTCTCTGCCTGTGGCTGAGTGTGGGTTTCAGAGAGAACTGCACATGGCGAGAGTAAGCAGTGGCAGGGGTGGGGGTGGGAGGCAAAGGAGGAACAAGGGGCAGGAAACTGTCACTGAGGCATAGTGCTGCTCTTTTTCTCTTTGTATCCACCCCTTGAATTTTTTCATGGGGCCAGTCATTTGCAAAGGCTACATGTTTTTAGACTTTCCAAGTCTGTCCTTTTAAATCTGTCTTCATTCTACTCTTTGAGTTAATCCCCTATCCGACACCAAGACTGCAAGGAGAGCTAGGACTTCCAGCACTGTGCTGAGTAAGAGTGGGGAGAGCAGACATCCTTGCCTTGTTCCTGATCTTAGGGGGAAAGCATCCAACATTTGGTCTTTCACCATCATGTAGGATGCTAGCTATAGGTTTTGTTATCGATAATCTTTATTGAGTTGAAAAAATTCCTCTTTATTCCTATTTTTTCTGGAAGTTTTTTGTTTTCTTGAATGGGTGTTGAATATTGTCCAGTGCTTTTTCTGCATAGATTGATATTGTCACGTTATTTTTCTTTTTAGACTATTAACATCATGGGTTACCTTGATTGATTTTTGAATATTTAACCAACCTTGCATCCCTGGGATGAATTCCATGGTATACAATTCTTTTAAAATATTGTTGAATTCTATTTGCTAATACTTTGTTAAGGTTTTTTGCGTCTATATTCATGAGGGCTATTGGTCGACAGTTTTCTTTTTTTGTACTGTCTGTCTGGTTTTGGTGTCAGTGTAATAGTGACTTTATAAAATGAGTTAGAAAGTTGATCCCTCCTCTTTTATTTTCTATAAGAGATTGTGAAGAATTAGTATTGCTTCTTCCTTAAATATTTGATAGACTTCTCCAGTGAAACTTATATGGGCCTGGGGATTTCTTTTTCCAGAATTTTAAATTTATAAATTCAATTTTCTTGATAGTTATAAGGCTATTCCAATGGGCTATTTCATATTGCCTGAGTTGTGGTAGTTTTGGTTTTCTGAGGAATTGGTTCATTTCACACCTAATTATCAAATTTATGTGTGTAGAATTGTTCATAGTATTCCTTTATTATATTTTGATATCTCTAGGGTCTGTAGTGATATCCCCTGTTTCGCTCCTGATATTGGTAAGTTGCATCTTCTCTCTTTTTTTCTTTCAGTCTTGCTAGAGGTTTGACAATTTTATTGATCTTATCAAAGCACCAGCTCTTTTTGCATCATGTTCAGCCACCCAAGAATCTCCACAGCAGCCACTTCTTTCTTTTCAATTCCCGTTTCTCCTTCTCTGCTCTACTTTACATAGCTAACATTTTGTTTGGATTACAATGACCCATTCCTGTGGCTTTTCCTTTCCTCTTCTGTGTCTTGGCAGGCTGTCCATTACTGTTTACCCTTCCTTTTGGCCTTGCTTTCCAAAGGTGACCACATCTTGCTGGTATCTCTAGAAAGTTTCACTTTTATCAAGACTGGTTTACATAGTAATTGCACAAAACAACTGAGTTCTAAGTAGAACCATTATAGCTACATTGTAGAAAACATGCCCAGTAAAAAACTAAAAGAATTTGGTAACTGTCACTTTTGAATATGTCTAAGAGTGCAAAACCATGGTGTGCTGGAAAGAACACCAGGCTTGACAATCCAATACTTGGGTTCAAGTCCTGGCTCTGCCATTTACAATCTCAAGTAATAGGCAAGGTGGCTCTGCATTGCTCAGGGTTACCCAATAAAGCCTTGTGGAGCCACCATGTGGATCCAGGTGGATCTTGAAATAGCATAAAGCTTCCTCAAACTGGCCATGCCCCACTTGTCACCACTGAGAAGTGACAGAATTGGCCCTCATTGCTGCCTTTTTGCCTTATTTCCTCTCTACCTAGCCTGGCCTAGCTGGACAATTCACTGTCGCAGGAACAGTTCTGCCTTAAGTATTGCCATTTCTACA
Organism: Diceros bicornis minor; assembly: GCF_020826845.1. Taxonomy (NCBI): domain Eukaryota; kingdom Metazoa; phylum Chordata; class Mammalia; order Perissodactyla; family Rhinocerotidae; genus Diceros; species Diceros bicornis. The sequence goes on along the minus strand of NC_080781.1, from coordinate 124,371,420 downwards.
GCTGTGCTTCTGGAATCTTCCCTGACTAGAAAACCCTCTACTGTCTTCTCTGCCTGTTTGAATTCTAGCCACCCTTCATGGCCAGATGAAGTATCCTCTGCCCAGCAAGGTCTTCTCTAACCATCCCAGTTCAAACTGATGGCCCCTCTGAACTCCAGTAGGAGCCGCTGTTCATGCCATCAGCCGAGCCCTTCAGTAGATTTATCTCTGGACATCATATTGGTTAGAAGCACAGGCTGTTGTCAAGACACACCTGGGATTCAGTCTTGGCTCTGCCATTTCCTAGATTCATACCCTTAGGCAGCTGACTTCACCTTCCTGAACCTTATTGACCTCCTCTGCAAAATGAGAAGATCATCTCTGCCTGACAGAGACGTAAAGATCAAATAAAATGCCTTAAAAGCTGTTAAGTGCCAAATAAACATAAGGGATTTTTTAATATAATAATAATAGTAATAATTAGAAATCAAGGTTAAATGGGAAAATATTCATGAAGTAATGTTGTAGTAGGAAAATTACAAACCTGTAGGTAAAGTAAGAAAAATCCCTGTGTGAGTGTGTGTGTGTGTGTGTGTGATCACAAACACATATGTAAAAATGGGATGAGACTTCAAAATGTTACTCTGGGGGCCGACCTGGTGATGTAGCAGTTAAGTGTGCGCGCTCCGCTGCGGCGGCCTGGGGTTCAGATCCCGGGCGCGCACCGATGCACTGCTTGTCAGGCCATGCTGTGGCGGAGTCCCGTATAAAGTAGAGGAAGATGGGCACAGATGTTAGCCCAGGGCCGATCTTCCTTGGCAAAAAGAGGAGGATAGGCATCGGACGTTAGCTCAGAGCTGATCTTCCTCACACACAAAAAAAGTTACTCTGGATGATGGTTAGTGCTGGGAGATGGGCTAATCATTGGTTTCTATTTTTTTTTCTATATTTTTCATTTTTTTTGGTCGGAGTGTAATAGATTTAAAACTAGAAAATGTTATTTTTAAAAAAGAAAAATCAAGGCCTGATGATATATTATTATTTGGTTGTTTATACTGCACCATACTTCAGAAAGGGTTTAAAGCAGCAAACAATATAGCAAGATAAAAATGGAATATAAGCCAAAATGAAGCAAAGGAGAAAATTAGGTAGGAAAGATATTATGTAGTGACACTGTTAAACATTTATGATCACTGTCTTGTATTTTTATTAAGTGGTTTTCTTTTTTTTTTAATCAAAATTCCATTAAAAGCTGTCAGATCCTTGCTTTCCTGTTGTTACTGAAGGTTAAGTTACACTTACAACAAAAGCCTCTTTAAGTTTCTGCCCAATTTACTTAATTGGTAAAGTCTACCAAAGTCTTAACTTTATGATTTTCTTTGGAACTTATAAAGGCAGCAAATAGCATTTTTTAATACTAACTTCTCTGCTGCTTCAGAAGAAGTCTAAAGTAATTTTTTTTATTGATGTCTTAATAGTTTATAACATTGTGAAATTTTGGTTATACATTTTTGTTTGTCCATCACCATATACATGTCTCCCTTCACCCCTTGTGCCCACCCCCCACCCCCTTTGCCCCTGGTAACCACGATATAGTTCTCTCTGACCGTGTGTTGGTTTATATTCCACATATGAGTGAAATCATGCGGTGTTTGTCTTTCTCTTTCTGGATTATTTCACTTACTTAACATAATACCCTCTGGGTCCATCCATGTTGTTGCAAATGGGACAATTTTGTCTTTTTTTATGGCTGAGTAGTATTCCATTGTGTGTGTGTGTGTATATATGTATATATATATATACATATATACACCACATTTTCTTGATCCAATCATCAGTCAAGGGACACTTGGGTTGCTCCCACTTCTTGGCTATAGTGAATAATGCTGCAGTGAACATAGGGGTGCATAAGCCTCTTTGGATTGTTGATTTCAGGTTCGTTGGATAGATTCCCAGTAGTGGGATACCTGGATCATAGGGTATTTCTATTTTTAATTTTTTGAGGAATCTCCATACCGTTTTCTCCCAGTTTGCATTCCCACCAGCTGTGTATGAGGGTTCCTTCCCATTTCTCCACATCCTGTCCAACATTTGTTGTTTTTTGTCTTGGTGATTATAGCTGTTCTAACGGGTGTGAGGTGATATCTTAGTGTTGTTTTGATTTGCATTTCCCTGATGATTAGAGATGTTGAACATCTTTTCCTATGCCTATTGGGCATCTGTATATCTTCTTTGAAGAAATGTCTGTTCATTTCCTCTGCCCATTTTTTGATCGGGTTCTTTGTTTTTTTGTTGTTCAGTTGTGTGAATTCTTTATATATTATGGAGATTAAACCCTTGTCAGATATGTGTTTTGCTAATATTTTCTCCCAGCTGGTGGGTTGTCTTTTCATTTTGATCCTGGTTTCATTTGTCTTGTAGAAGCTCTTTAGTGTGATGAAGTCCCACTTGTTTATTTTTTCTTTAGTTTCCCTAGTCTGACTAGGCATGGCATCTGAAAAGATTCCTTTATGACCAATGTCAAATAGTGTGTTGCCTATATTTGCTTCTATGAGTTTTATAGTTTCAGGTCTTACCTTCAGGTCTTTGATCCATTCTGAGTTAATTTTTGTGAATGGCGATAGCAGATGGTCTATTTTCATTCTTTTGCATGTGGCTGTCCAGTTTTCCCAACACAATTTATTGAAGAGACTTTGCTTTCTCCATTGCATGTTCTTAGCTCCTTTGTCGAAAATTAGCGGTCTGTATATGTGAGGCTTTATTTCTGGGCTTTCAATTCTGTTGCATTGATCTGTGTGTCTGTTTTTGTACCAGTACCATGCTGTTTTGATTACCATTGCTTTGTAGTATGTTTTGAAGTCAGGGATTGTCATGCCTCCAGCTTTGTTCTTTTTTCTTAGGATTGCTTTAGCTATTCGGGGTCTTTTGTTGCCCCATATGAATTTTAGTATTCTTTTTTCTATTTCTGTGAAGCATGTCATTGGGATTCTGATTGGGATTGCGTTGAATCTGTAGACTGCTTTAGATAATATAGATATTTTGACTATGTTTATTCTTCCAATGCATGTGCATGGGATATCTTTCCATTTCTTTATGTCATTATCGATTTCTTTCAATAACGTCTTGTAGTTTTTGTTGTATAGGTCTTTCACTTTTATTAGGTGGTTTTCTTTTTTAAAGAATGTCCTAGGATGTCTCTTAGTCATGAGTTTAATAGGTAAGATTAACTTTGTAAAAGAAAGGCAGCATTTTATAGTGCAAAGTAATGATATTAAAATGATACATAAAGGAAAGAAGAATTTTCTGCTATTTTTCAGTGTGTTAAAGATTCTGATTATTTTGTTTTTGGCACAGTAGACAGCCCCAAGAAAGGATGGTTGCTATTATTTATATTATATTTTACTTGTATAGTAAGTTGCAAGTTACAAATATATATATTTGGTTAGCATTGGTTTTGCTTATCTGTTTTGAATTAGTTGAATGGAGAGGCAGACAGGAGTAAAGAAACAAGCTCAAACTGGGAGTGAAGTTCTTTCCCGGGCCCTGCCATTAAGTAGCTGGACCTTAACTCCTTGGTTATTCTTCCCCTCAGAAATTGAGGGGCCTGGGGGCCGGCCCAGTGGCTTAGCGGTTAAGTGCGCGCGCTCCGCTGCTGGTGGCCCAGGTTCGGATCCCGGGCGCGCACCGAAGCACCGCTTCTCCGGCCATGCTGAGGCCGCGTCCCACATACAGCAACTAGAGGGATGTGCAACTATGACGTACAACTATCTACTGGGGCTTTGAGGGGGAAAATAAATAACTAAATAAAATTAAAAAAAAAAAAAAAGAAATTGAGGGGCCTGGACCAGATCTAAATTTGAAAGTCGTTAGTTTAGTAAAATTATAGTTTCACTTGTTTAGGAATGTACATTTCAATTGATCCTTCCACCTGACAATATTTATAGTCTGTTAGTTGACCTATGTTATAAAATGTTCATCTTAGACTTGTATGATATTAACATAATTTAAATGTCTTGTTCACAGAGAGACCTCTCTCCCCCAAGGCTGTCAAAGGATTTGAAACTACTCCACTTACCAAGAATTATTATACTGTGGTGAGTGTTCAGATGATGAACAAAAATTTTCTTGACTCCCTAAATGGAACTTTTTCACTTGTCGAACCACTGATATGTTGAGGTGACACAAATGGAAGACTGGATGAAGTGGCGTTGCAAGGGTCTAATGTCAGCTGCAGTACAATGGAGCTCTTCTACTTGTAGGCCTCTTACAGATGTCTAGAAGTTTTACATCCACTGTATTGAAAAATTCAAGGGTAGCACAAAGATTCAGAGCAAGACCTATAAAACTGTGGCAAAAGAGAAATCAGTTAATAATGAGGCATTATGGGGAAATTCAGCTGTTAGATATAGCCTTGCCAGATATTTAGAAGGTGAATTCCCAAGCTCCTCTAATGCAATAAATTTGAAGTGATTGCATGCTGTGAATTTATTTTAGAATCAAGCAATCCATTGTGATATCCTCTGAAATATTATCAGCCTTGTTCTCGAGGAGAGCCCAAAGGGAAGAGTGCCCTTTGGCACAGAGGGAGGAATGATGTGGCTCTGGCTTGAACACAGATATGTCAAAATATATTAACTATAAATAGGGCATGTGCAATACTCAAAATAAGTTCCCACTTGAAAAAGAAATTATATCCTTTTCCTTAATCTACTCTCTGCTTTCCTTCATGTCTCCTTTCCTGACTTGGCCCAGTCACTAATGAAAAGGTCAAGTCATCATAACGTCTTAAGTTTTCCTGTCTGGGAGCCTCGTTGTCTTCCGCCTCCTCTGCTGAAATACAGTTTCACTTTTCACCCAATGATCTATGTGCGTTTGTACTGCATGCTCCTTCCATTTTGTGCATGGATAAACAGTTTTTAAGCACTTCTGTACATTTAGTTTAAAAAAAATTGAATTTCATTCTTCAGTGAATCTGCTCCATAATGACGATATGAGCAGTAGTTGGTATGAAAAATCAAGAAGGAACTTCATAGATAACATGGACAATAATCATAGGGGACAATTTTGTCACTATTTTTCCTTTTACGTTTCTGCGGTTAAAATATATTACCCAGCAGAACTAGGTTCCCTTCTCCCTTCCTCCCTGACCACTTCTTTTAGCTTCCAGGTGACTCCCAATTATAAAAATCATTTATAAATGATTTAATATTTAAAGAAAAGACACAGTCAAACGGTGGATGAAAATATTATCATAGCTTCTTCTCCCTGTGGATCTGGAGCATACCATCCATCGCTCTGCTCTGGATCTCTCTCTGCCTCTGCTGATTCTACCAATTTAAAATGTTGGGATTATCTAAGGCAGATTAATCCCTGTGATTCTTATGGGCCTTGTGTAAATCCTATATATACCATATACAACCTCTAGGTGTACTGCAGTTTGTATCACCCACCTCCTATAGGAGTTCCTGTGCCTTGTTTCTAGTTCCTTGCTAGTATAAACAATTCTGCAGTGAACATCTTATATGTGTAACTTTGGCAAAGTATATAAAGATCTGTAGAGTAGATTCCTAGAAGTTAAATTGTGTGGTCAAAAGATAGACATATTTATATATCTTTAAATTTTGATAGATTTTGCCTCAAACCTCAAACATAATAAAGAAAATAGAAAGTCTTGGGGAGCCCATGGTGGCCTGTGAAGGAGCTGTAAAGCTTTGGTGTAAATATTGCTGAATTATTGAGACCAGTTGGACATATTATTGTAACTAGATATGGATGTGAAGGGATTTTGGTTGGCTGTTGGTGGTTTTTATTCATCCACATTTCTTTTGATTTGAGTATTTAGGCAAATTTTTAGCAGCAATTAATTCAAAATATGTTCTGAGTGTTCTGACTGTCCTCCCAATCTGTGTTGAATACCTTAGACCAATCAAAAAAATTCTAGCCCACTCACGGTATTTGGAGACCTGGAAAATCAACTTCACCCACATGTAAGGTGTCCCCATCTGATCTTATATTAAATCTTTTTCCCTCTAAGAGTCGTTAATTGTAGACATTTTCTGTTACTAGTTCTATAAGATTATATCTATAAGATATCTATAAGATATAGATATAGATATAGATATCTATAAGATATCTATAAGATATAGTGACTGAGTTTTACTCCATTTTTTAATAAAACAGAAAGAACATTTTTTCTGATTACCTAACATTATATAAATAACTGGTTTTTAAAAAATCAGACAATACAGAAAAAGTATAAAGAAAAAAATAAATGTCACCTGTTTCACCTTTAATCCCACCACCCAGAGATAATCACTGTTAACATGTTGGTGAATCTCATGCTAAACTTTGACGTAGGTGTGTGTGTATGTGTGTGCATATATATGCATATATGTGTGTATATATATAGCCTGTGATATATATGTGTGCATATGCATATATATATTTAAATAAAAACAGGAACTATGTATTCTTCATTATTTCTCCTTCATGGCAATTTTTCTATCTTCATACCTTGACAATACTTGTCTCTGATCAGGCCTGTTTTTATGCTCCTCCATTCAGAGAGTTCTTGCTAGTCCAAATGCTCCCTTTATGTTGGTCCTGTGTATTACTTAGGGTTCTCCAGAGAAACAGAACCAAGAGGATATATATAAAGAGATTTACCATAAGGAAATGGTTCACGCGATTTTGGAGGCTGAGAAGTCCCCCAATCTGCCATCTGCAAGTTGGATACCCAGGACAGATAGTAGTGTAGTTCAGTCTAAAGGCCTGAGAAGCAGGAGAACCAAGGGTGTAAGTCTCAGTCTGAGGGCAAGAGAAGATCCAGTTCATGCAGTCAGGCAGAGAGAGCAAATTCTCTCTTCCTCCACCTTTTTGTTCTTTTCAGGCCCTCAACAGATTGGATATCCTCACCCACATTGGGGAGGACAATCTGCTTTACTCAGTCTACCGATTCAAAGGCTCATCTCATCTGGAAAGACCCTCAAAGACACATGAAGAAATAATGTTTAATCTGGGCACCTTGCGAATCAGTCAAGTTGACGCATAAAATTAACTATCACAGTCCTGTAAACTTGGGCAGGATAGAGACCTCTTAGAATTTGCAAGTCTACAGACATTCTCTCTCCTTTTTCAAGTTTTCAAGGGATTGTATGCTGATTTCAGCCCCATTCAGGCCTTGATGCGATCCTAGTGACACATCAATTTTGAAATGTTAAGAAATTCTCCAGTGTGATCAAAGTGGCTTTGGGCACCCAGCTCAGAACTGCATCTGTCACGAGACATGTTTAATGTGTCTAACTGAGGCTTGGCCACTCCTGGTCTGTTGTTTGGAATGGGAGTTTAGCATCCCTTAGGGACATGGTGGCTCAGAGGAGGCTTTTGCTGCCTCTGACGTTGGTTCCTTCATTGTCCTCAAAATTCACTGCCATTTGTTAAACTTCTCTCACCATTGGAAAAAAGCATATCATTTTTCTATTAATTATTTTTCTAATAATCTTCTTCTGTTTATTGGCTTTCTTTGCCCATTGTAACTTGATGTTATGTGCCAGGAGTGATTAAAAAATAAAGAACAACAGGGGCTGGCCCCGTGGCCGAGTGGTTCAAGTTCTGCATGCTCCACTTTGGAGGCCCGGGTTCACAGATTTGGATCCCAGGCATGGACCTACACCATTCATCAGCCATGCTGTGGCAGCGACCCACATACAAAATAGAGGAAGATTGGCACAGATGTTGGTTCAGGGCTCATCTTCCTCAAGCAAGAAAACGAGGAAGATTGGCAACAGATGTTAGCTCAGGGAGACACTTCCCCAGCAAAAAAAAAAAAGAAAGAAAGAAAAAATAAAGAACAACAAATAGAAAGTGCTAACTGTGTGAGGTGATTTGATGTATTAATTAGCTTGATTGTGGTGATCATTTGACAATGTATACCTATATAAAAACATCAAGTTGTATACCTTAAATATGTACAATTTTAATTTGTCAATTATACCTCAATAAAAGTGAAAAACTAAAGAACAGGAAAAGGAATGTATGTAGCTTAGTTGTCAGGCTTAATTTTTATGCAGCATTTAAGTCTTGGCACCCATGGTCTCATTTGGGAGGCAGGACAGACACAATAGCATAAGCCACATGGCAGAAATGGTGTAAAGTTATAAAGTGTCCTAAGATGAGTTTCTCAAAATGTTGTTGGGGGATCCTTTGCATCAGATGCCCCTGTGGAGCTTGTTAAAACTGCAGAGATCTAGGCCCCACACCCAACTTGCTACATCAGAATCTCTGGCCATAGATCCCAGGAAACAGCATTCTTAACAACTCCCACAGCCCCTTTCTAACCCTCTCCCTCCCCCCGCCCCCCAGAGGGTGATTCTGATACTCACTAAACTAAAGGTTGAGAACCAATAAAGGGAAAGATTGAATGGAAGAGAAAGGTTTCAAGGTGCATCAGGACTTCGATAAGCAGAGAAGAGCTGAAAGGGAATTGAGGCAGGGGGATCTATATGAGTAAATTCACCCAGGCAAGAATGTTGGGGCCTGCAATCCATCCCTGCAGGTCATAGCGTGGACTGCACTCTCTTCTTCCCCCATCAATATGCCGCTTGGAAGGTGGAATTCTTAATTCATTGCAACTAGCACCCTGTAAGAATGCGGTCCTTTGTGCTGCCACAAATACGCCAGACTCACAGTAATCCTAATATTCAGCTCTGGGAATGAGCAGCTGTCTGCAGAGGGAGAGATGATATTTCCCTACATCCAAATGGGAAAATATATTCAGTAAGGGCCAGTATTATTTATTTTTTTCTAATTTTCTTCTACTTTATTGTAACTTGTGGCAGATGCCTAAAGGGTGTATCTTACAGAACTATATGCAGTAGGAAAGGTGGGAAGAAGTCTGTCGCATAAAAACCCCAGGAAGCCTCCTGTAATTCTTGCTCTTGCCACCCACCTTCTGCTTACCTCCATTTTCTCTCGCTCGTCTGTCTACCCACTTGCTCCCACTCTGAATTTTTTCTACCTTTTTAGTGCTTATCTGCCTTTTTTTTAAGACTTTATTTTTTTAGAGCAGTGTTAGATTCACAGCAAAACTGAGTGGAAGGCGCAGAGATTTCCCACATATCCCCTGCCCACACACATACACAGCCTTCCCCGCTATCAGCATCTCCCACCAGAGTGGTGCATTTGTTACCATTGAAGAATCTACATTGATGCATCATTATCACCCAAAGTCCATAGTTTGTATTACAGTTCACTCTTGATGCTGTACGTTCTACAGGCTTGAACAAATGTATGACATGTAGCCATTATTATAGTATCATACAGAGTATTTTCATTGCTCTAAAAATTCTCTGTGCTCCCTCCCTTTTATAATTCACCAGCCTAAATTGCCTCACACATCTATCCATTTATTGCTTCTCCATATCCCCTATTCTTTTTTTCCTACCTATTTCCTGTCTCACTCATCCATACATCTCTTCCATCTGAGGGCTGGAGGTAGAGGAGGTGACAGGAGTTTGTGGAGTCTCTCTGTCGATAATGGGGGATAGTGCTGCTTGTTTTATGAAAGCCAAGGACCCGGAAGTTTGAAATCAATCAGTGCACTTGAATGTAAACAGGTGGTCCTACTGGCATATAAGTAAAATATGACATAAATACAGTAATATATTGTGTTTTTCGTTCTCATAGGACTTTACCAACAGTAACTCATTTTTACAGGCATCATCATCGTCTCAGAGTTCCTGTAATGTGATGTTTTTGCTTTGATTTAAGGTTTCCTGGGGCAATTATATCTTCTTTTATCATTGGATATATCTCTATCTTCAGTCTTTTTTTATGCATTTTAGCCTCTTAAAATAATTTCTTCATACTTATATGACTCTTTCTCTTTGGAAAACAGAGTTATAAAAAATGAATTCACTCTAAAGCCTTTCCTGAAAATGTAGGAAATATATTTTACTGGAAAATCGATAGCCTAGGATGGAGGTACAAAAGGCCTCCACCTCTTTTTCTATGGCTTCTCACCAACTGTTTTAGTTTGAATCTAGTCAAAGGTTAATTGAGAAAAAGGATACTCAGTTGTCCTTGTGAAGACAGAGTCAGGGAGGCGAAGGCAATGTCTGGACACAGTCTATTTTAGTATGTTTGAATGGATTTCATCTCCATCAAATTGTGCTGCTCTGAAGTTGGTTGGCCTGCCAAACTCTTTGCCTTCTGGCTCACCACTGAGGGCTTCTGTTTGGGAACACATAGCCTTCTCTGTCTGCTTCCCTTTTTATCCTTTTACAGTAGATGCCCTGTGGCCTGAAAAATAAAGACCCAGTCTCAGAAGTTCATCAGTTGGTCTTTTGAGATTGAGGAGAGCAATAAAAATCTAAGTGAATTTGGGAAAGAATCCTAAGCATCCACTATGATGAGCATTTCTATTTATCAAACCACAGCAATGGCAGTGCTATTTAGTACATTACCATTAAAAATTTTTTGAATTATTTAATGAAGGACTCATCAGTCACCTTTGTCTATTTAGTTTTGTAAAGTCAGCATTCAGCCATCCTCAAAACTTGCAACAATATGAGTTTTTAATGTACATTTTCCGTTTAGCTCTCTGGAACTCATTGAAAGGCAGCAGGAAGTGTCTGCCTGCTTACCTCGCGTTTGCCTTCGGTGTGTCCCATGCTAGTGGTTCCAACAGAGGTGGAACTCCTAGAAAAGTGTGCTGCCTCACCTAGCAAATAAACCCATGGCAGCAGAACAGTTAGTGCCTTTCTTGCAAAATCTCGGTGATTTCTTTTAAAGGAGACCCAGATGATAGCATTTTAAAGGAAGTTGAAATAACAAAGTGGTTTCAGTGGGGAGAGGGAGGTTGGATTATAGCAACCATGGAATTAAAGCAATGTTGTTTGATTGTTTGAAAAATCACATTTTATGTTGTAAATACTATCTGTGATTTTTCCAATTTAGAAATTCCCTTCAGGCAATGGCTGTTTTGTGTTTTTATCTTGTTTTTCTTTTTTTTTTTTATAATTTTATTTATTTATTTTTTCCCCAAAGCCCCAGTAGATAGTTGTATGTCATAGTTGCACATCCTTCTAGTTGCTGTATGTGGGACGCGGCCTCAGCATGGCCGGAGAAGCGGTGCGTCGGTGCGCGCCCGGGATCCGAACCTGGGCCACCAGCAGCGGAGTGCGCGCACTTAACCGCTAAGCCACGGGGCTGGCCTCATTGTTTTTCTTTTTTTAACAGATGTTATAATTTGGGTAGTGTGACAGTTATAGACAACAGTGCTTGAAAGGAGGGTGAAGATGTAAGATGGCTCATTACCAGACAGTCTTTTTAGAAAAATGCGAACAAAAGAAGATGATTAGATGACTTCATACCCTCCTGGATATAAGTGGGAAGGCATGCTATCATACAAATACTATAGACAAACAAATAAATATTGTTAATAAAGCAATCTGCATATGAGTTTTACCTCTTAACAAAATACGGTACTGTTGAATTCTAGTGCAGTTTTCTCCGTTTCTAAGAATTAAAAAAATGAATACTTGTGTTGAGTGTGAGTATAAGTGATTACTTGAGGTACTGCAGTAAAAAACAGCCCAGCTGGGCAGAAAGCTATAATGATGGACAAATTTGAGTTTGGAGGAGGACTATACTGGATAAGGACTCGGAGTCAGAGAAAAAACAGAAAAATGTGTATTAACAGATGAGAAATTTGTGCTTTGACTTTTAAAAATAAAACAGTTTTATTGACATATAATTCACATACCTCAAAATTCACCATTTTAAAGTGTACAACTCACTGATTTTTAGTAAATTACCAGAGTTGTGTGATGATCACCACCATCTTATTTTATAACATTTTCATCACCCCAATAAATAACCCTATACCTATTAGCAGTCACTCCCTCCAGCCCTTGACAACCACTAATCTACTTTCTGTCTCTATAGATTTTGCCTATTCTGGACATTTCATGTAAATTGAATCATACAGTATTTGTTCTTTTGTGTCTGGCTTCTTTCACTTAGCATAATATTTTCAAGCTTCATACATATTATAGAATATATCAGTACTTCTTTCCTTTTTACGGATGAATAATCTTGCATTATATGGATATACCAGGTTTGTTTATCCATTCATCAGTTGACGGACTTTTGGATTGTTTCCACTTTTTGGTTATTATTAATAATGCTGCTGTGAAAATTCATGTGCAAATTTTTGTGTGGATGTATGTTTTCATTTCTCTAGGAGTGGAATTGCTGGGTCATATGGTAACTCTATGTTTAAGTTTTGAGGGACTGCCAAACTTTTCTACAGAAGCTGCACCTTTTGACATTCCCACTAGCAATGTATGAGCGTTCTAGTTTCTCCACATCCTTATCAACACTTGTTATTGTCTGTTTTTTTTTTTTTATTATAGCCACCCTGATGAGTGTGAAGTAGTATCTCATCGTGGTTTTGATTAGCATTTCCTAATGGTTAATGCTGTTGAGTATCTTATCATTTGCTTATTGGCCATTTGTATATCTTCTTTGGAGAAATGTCTATTCAAATTCTTTGCCAACTTTTAATTTTATTTTTATTGTTGAGTTGTAAGAGTTCTTTATATATTCTGGATACTAGACCCTTATCAGATATATGATTTGTAAATATTTCTCCCATTCTGTGGGTTGTCTTTTCACTTTCTTGATAATGTCTTTTGACACATAAAGGTTTTTAATTTTTATGAATTCCAATTTGTCATCTATTTTTTGTCTTGTTGCTCGTGCTTTTGGTGTCATCCAAGAATCCATTGCCAAATCCCAGATCATGAAGATTTCCTCCTCTGTTTTCTTCTAAGAGTTTTATAGTTTTAACTCTTGAATCCATTTGAGTTAATTTTTTTATATGGTGTGAAGTAGGAGTGCAAATTCTTTCTTTTGCATGTAGATATCCAGTGGTCCCAGCATCATTTGTTGAAAAGACTGTTCTTTGCCTATTGAAAGGTCTTGGCACCCTTGTCAAAAATCAGTTGACCATGGGTTCATTTCTAGATTATCAATTCTATTCCATTGATCTATGTATCTATCCCTTACCAGTACTAAACTGTCTTGTTACTGTAGCTTTTTAGTAAGTTTTGAAATTGGAAAGTGTACACTCTAACTTTGTTCTTTTTTTCCCAGAATTTCAAGAGTTTGTGAAGCATTGTTGTGAATTCTTTAAACTTTTGGTAGAATCAATGAGTAAAGCATCTCATCCGGGGCTTTAACTTATGGGAAGTTGTGTTGAATACTCATTCAATCTCTTTACTTGTTATAGGCCTATTCGGATTTTATGTTTCTTTGTGAGTCAGTTTTGGTAGTTTGTGTCTTTCTAGAAATTTGTATTACTTTTTTTAGTGATTGCCCTAGAGTTTGCAATATAGATTTAGAACTAGTCCAAGTCCACTTTCCAATACCATTATACTGCTTCACAGGTAGTGCAAGTACCTTATAATAACAAACTATTCCTAATTCCTCCCTCCCATCCCATGTATCATTGTTGTCATTCATTTCAGTTATACATAAGCATACATAAGCATTATATGTATACTTAAGCATACATAATCTAATACATTGTTTCTATTATTATTTTGAACAAATAATTGTCTGTTACATCGATTAAGAATAAGAAAAATAAGTTTTTATTTTATCTTCACTTATTCCTTCTTTCACGCTTTCTTTCTTTATGTAGATCTGAGTTTCTGACCTAAAGCGTTTTCCTTCTCTCTAAAGAACTTTTTTTAAACATTTCTTGCAAGGCAGATCTACTGGCAAAAAATTCTCTCAATTTTTGTATGTCTGAGAAAGTCTGTTTCTTTTTGACTTCTGAAGGGAAATTTCACAGGATACAGAATTCCAGGTTGGTGGGTGTTTTTCCTCAACACTTTAAATATTTCACTCCCCTCTCCTCTTTCTTGCATGGTTTCTGAGGAGAACTTGGATATACTTCTTATCTTAGCTCCTCTATAGCTAGGTAAGCTATTTTTTTCCTCTGGCTTCTTTCAAGACTTTTTCTTTATCTTTGATTTTTCTGGAGTTTGAATATGATATGCCTAGGAGGGTTTTTTTTGACATTTATCCTGCTTGATTTTCTCTGAGTTTCCTGGATCTATGGTTTGGTGTCTGATGTTAATTTGGAGAAATTCTCAGTCATTGTTGTTTCAAATATTTCTTCTATCCCTTTCTCTCTTTCTTCTCCTTCTGGCATTCTCATCACAAGTATGTTACACCTTTAGTAGTAGTCCCACAGTTCTTAGATATTCTGTTCCATTTTTTTTCAGTCTTTTTTCTGTTTGCTTTTTAGTTTTGGAAGTTTCTATTGACATATCCTCAAGCTCAGATATTCTTTCCTCAGTGGTCCAGTACTAATGAGCCCATCAAAGGCATTCTTCATTTCTGTTACAGTCATGCATCGCTTAACGATGTGGATACATTTTGAGAAATGTGATGTTAAGTGATTTTGTTGTTGCGCAAACATCACAGAGTGTACTTACACAAGCCTAGATGGTATAGCCTACTGCACACCTAGGCTATATGGTACTAATCTCATGAGACCACTGTCATATACGTGGTCCGTTGTTGACTGAAACATTGTTATGTGGTGCATGACTATATAGTGTTTTTGATCTTTAGCATTTCATTTTTATTCTTTCTTTGTAGTTCTCTCTGCTTACAATACCCATCTGTTCTTGCATGTTGTCTACTTTTTCCATTAGAGCCCTTAGCATATTAATCATAGTTATATTAAAATCCTGGTCTGATAATTCCAGCATTCCTGCCATATCTGACTTCTGTTCTAATGTTTGCTCTATCTCTTCAAATTGTGAAGGTTTTAAGGTTTTTTGCCTTTTAGTATGCTTTGTAATTTTTTTGTTGGAAGCCAGATGTGATGTACTAGGTAAAAGGAACTGCAGTAAATAGGCCTTTAATAATATGGTGGTAAGGTGTGGGGCCAGGGGAAGTGTTCTAAAGTCCCATGACTAGGTCTCAGTCTTTCGGTGAGATTATGTCCCTAGATTGTGAACTCCACCAGTGCTTCTCAGGTTTTTTTTTCTTTCCTCCCGGAGGTGGGGCAGGAAGGCTAGAGGGAGCTGGAGTAGGGTGTTTCCCTTCCCCTAGGTATTTTAGACTCTGATAAAATCCCAATAGGTTAGGCTCTGGTAAAATCCTTTCTCTCTGGAGGGCAGACCTTGTTACAAAGAACAGAATGCCCTAGTATATTTTAAAATGGCTACTTTTCCCTTCTTCCTTCTGAAGCAGGAGGGAGATTTCCTCCTACCTTCATTGTGAGAACCTGGTAGAGCTACTGGAGGTAAAGCTCACAAAAGTGTGGATGTGCTCCCCTGTGACTGGGCCCCCTAGAGTTTTTAACTCTCAGACTTGTTCACACGGAGCCCCCAGCTATTCGTCAATTATACTTCAGGTTTTCCTGCCCAAATACTGATTCCCGTGGAGGCTTCTGCTCATGGGTTTCTGCTCCAGCAAGTTTTGATTTTCTGTAGGTGTCTGTCTGTCTCTGCAATTTTGGGGTTAGCTTTTTCCCCTGTGACCTCAGTTCCCTGACAGATGTAAGAAAAGTTGGTATTTTTTTTTTCAGTTTGTTCAGCTATTTACTTGCTGTTAGAATGGAGTAATGACTTGCAAGCTCCTTAAATGCTGTACCAGAAACCAGGAGTTCTCTGTCTTCTTTTTTGATATATGGCATTTACAGCTATATATTTGTCTCTAAGCACTGGTTTAGCTTCATCCCCCAAGTTTTTTTTTATATTGTATTTTCTTTTTTTTTTTTCATCTCAATATAGTTTCTAATTTCCTTTGTTGTGCTTAGACTTTCTACAGGGGGTAACATTTCTATTCCGTCACTGGATTAATTTCAGAGAGCATTAGCACCTCTAGGCCTCTGGGTTTACACTTTCACCTTTAGAGAGTAGGGAGTTCCTGAGGAACAGAGGACCTACAAGTAGACATGAGTGGCTGGGGAGGAGGGGCTACAATTTAAGCCCTGGCTTTTGAAGCCACCCTGTGGCCTGTGTCCTTCTAAACCAATGGTTCTCAACCAGCAGTGATATTGTCTTTCCCACTCACCCAGCACCTACCTATACAGTGTCTCACTACCTCTTCACAATGGTCCCTGAGGTAGGTGAAATGTCACAATCTGAGATGAGGTTGAGTGAAGCCTTAAAACTAAAGCAACCTGTCAGTTGGTAGCAGAGCCTGGATGACCACCTTCCAGTCCCATCGTTTCCCAAAAACCCCATAGCTACCTGGGCCTCCACTTGCTTTGTTCACTCCACTTTTCAAAAGCAGATCATCATGCATTGTCTTGTGAGTATATGTCTGGCATATTGGTAGGCTAAAGGGCTTCTCCTAGCTAAGAATGCTTCGCATTGTCTTGTGATCCTCTGTTCAATGTCTCCCTCTGCAAATAGAGTGGAAACTCCCTATGGGCACAGAATAAGCACTCAGTAAATTTTTGTTGAATGAATTAGGAGATATGAGAAATAATATACCAAAATGTTAGCTTGATTATCTCTAGGAGCTTCAAATGAAGGTTGCAGCTGTCTCCAGAAGAGGCTGGGAAATGGGGTGTGGTCCTAGGACTGGTGGGGGAAGAGAAATTGTGGACCTGTATATTGTTTGTTTGGCCTATAGGATTTTAATTTGATTATTATTAATAACACTGGTAAGTATTATAAGACTTGCTAAATTCCTCACATTTCAACTTCCTTTTCTCTTTGAATTGTTCATACTAGCACTTTTTACCTTTATTAAAAGACCAGTTTTAACCCTGCTTGAAAATTCAGTGTCCTCAGATTTTGTCCCCTAAAGGTCTTATCAAAAACATAACTTAAAGAAAAATCTTGTGTGATGTATGACATGAGTTATCATTAAATTTTCCTGACATTGAATCTCTATATCTTAAGGTTTGTTGTTAGTGCCATGAGTTGATTCTGACTCCTAGCGACCCTGTATACAGCAAAGCAGAACCCTGCCCCGTCGTTTTGCGCCATCCTCTCACCTTCTGTCATTATATCGACAATGCTCTGCCGCTATTCATAGGGTTTCCATGGCTGAGTTTTTTAGAAATGAGTGGCCAGGTCCTTCTTCCTAGTCTGGAAGCTCCGCTGAAGCCTGTCCACCCTGGCTGACCCTGCTGGTATTTGAAATACTCGTGGCAGAGCTTTCAGCAACACAGCAACATGCAGCCACCACAGTATGACAACCGACAGACGGGTGGTGTGGTTCCCTGACCCGGAAGTGAACCCAGGCTGTCACAGGGAGAGCGCGGAATCTTAACCATTAGACCACTAGGGCTGGCTTAAGGTATCTGGTCTCAGTTTTCTCATCCATAAAATGGGAATGATGATCCTTTGCTAGCTAACTGAGACCTTGCCTGAGGATAAAATGATTTAAAACACACGAAAGCATTCTGAACAGTACTGTGTAAATGGCAAGGCCCCTCCAGTTATGGGTAACTCTGAAAAATAGTGTTCATATGAGTTATGTAATTTAACCAGTTGTCAGGCAGTTATTAAAGGAGTTGGCTAGAATGAAACAAAGTGCATTCAGACTTTGTGCTCCTGACTTACAGTGCTAGCCTGAGTAAATAGGACTTTTTTTTTCTAGTAATTTGGTTAAAAGATCTAAAGCTGTATTTTGCCTTGGACTATCCTGACAATTACAATCCCTTGACCTTTGTTTCTCCATAGGTCTTACAGAATATCTTGGACACTGAAAGAGATTATGCTAAAGAACTTCAGTCTCTTCTTGTTACTTACTTAAGACCTCTGCAGTCCAATAACAAGTAAGATTTATATTTTAAACCCCTCGCCAAATAAAACAAAATAATGTCAGCATATGGAGTCATTGCTCTTATGTCACTGAATAATTGATTTTGCCCTTTAGAAGAATTTCCACAGATCACAGGTTGCCAAGAACATGGTCAAGGCAAAAAATTATGCAAGATGTTGCTTTTGGAGAGCTTGGCTCTCTTTTTCTTCTTACTGTGGAAGGAGTGAGCAGATCTGGATTTCAGTCTGTCACAATTTTTACCTTGTACATTTTTAAAGTGGTACATCTGGTTTTACTTTACCGAAAAAGAACTTGCTGGTGTTTTTATGCAGAAAGCACATAAACTGGAAATTCTTGTGCTCACTCTGACCTTTGCTTGCCAGGGCAGAAACTCTTTCCCGTGCTCTGAGAGTGGAAAGAGTGGCATTTTGTGAATGTTCATAAGAGCAATTCAAGCCAGTGTTTCACCCAGGCAAAAGTGAATGATAAAGAGATGTTAAAATGCTTTTTAAAATAAAATGTTCAAACTTTATGCTGGTCTTAGATATCTGAAGTGATTGCCTGAGGCCTGAATTGAAAACTTAGTTTTCACAAAAGACAAATATTGACCCTTCTTTTTTTGTGCTTGTAGGCATGGCATATTTAACAATTAGTGGCTAACTACATTTGTTTGTGTTTTTATTTTAATTAATTAAACTTTATTAGAGATTATGATCTTTAAGTCAAGTAGAAAATTTAGCAGTCGGTCCATACAATGGAGGACAAAAGCCTCCTCTTTGAGCTCAGTAAGAGTTTACTTTTGCTGGACAGTTGCCAAAACTATTGTCTTCAGGCTTAAAAATAAATTTAATATATTTCACTATTTTTCTCCCTTTTTCCAAATCATGCTTGCTTAGGCATAATGTCTTGCTAAATTTCCCAATTGGTTATTTTCGTAGCCCTATGGGAATCTTACTTCAGTATGAAAGGATTTTGTATTCCTGTGTTTTGTAAGAGTTTCAACATGATCGACAACAAAGTGTCTTTTGTTATTATTATGTAAAACATGAAGTGTTCTGTGAATCATAGTCCTTAGAGCTGAATGGAACCTCAATGAATCATTGGGTCTAGTGCCCTGGAAGAAATGACTATCCCCATTGAATAAATAAGAAAACTGAAGTCCAGAGAGGCTTCCTATGTACCCATCACACAGGCAGTAAGTGGCCAGGCTGAACCCACTGTATCTCCTGCCACCGAATGAAATGTGCCTTCTGTTTTCTGGAGGTGACAGGCAGAGGAGGAGAGGTAAAATGAAGTGATAACCCTGGGAAGGGAGATGATAAGATTTTAAATGAAGGAGTGACTGATTAGCAATTGAGAAACAGTAAGAGGAAAGGAAAGGAAGAGAGCCAGGGCAGAGGAGGTGGGAGACCCGATTCAGAACTGCTCTGTTCTCACATAAATTCAAAATGCAGTTATAGTAAGTTTCTATTGGTTCTGTCTCGTAGACCCCAAAGTGATTTGAGCAAGCCAGACTGTTTATTGTCTGATCCAGAAAGGGCCAAATACACCCCCAATCAGGTTCAAGTAAGCCCCCAAGTCAGGTTCTTGCTGCTGTGAGAGAGCAACAGCCAAGGAAGCTGGCTGGCTAAAGGTTTCGCTTTTGACACCCACAATAGGGGTTTTCCAGCTTGTGGTTCAGGAGGACATTGTAGCAGAGGAACTGGGAGCTTTTTATACTCTAGGGGTTACTGGTAACGTTTTCTTGGGTCTTCATTTTCTTTGTCAGCAAAAATTACTCTCTGGGAAACACTCCTCTTGTTTTATTACATTAAGGAGAAAGAACATGTGGCAGAAATCTTCAGAAAAGTTTTCTCCCAAAAAGTGATTAAGAGCGTGGACTCTGGAACTAGAATGTTTTGTTTCGAATTCTGGCTTCATCATTCACTGGCTTTGTGACTTTGGGTGATTTGCTTAACCTCTCTGAGCCTGGGTTTCCTAGCGTGTAAAATGGAGACAGCAATAGTACCTACCTCATAAAATTACTGTAAGGTTAAAATGAGCTATTATTTGTAAAATGGTTGCATAAGTGTTAAGTACCATATGAGTGCTGCTGGTTTTCGTTGTTATTATCACCTATTAGTTGGCAGGGCAAGAATAGATGAGAAAATTCTTAGTACAGAGTCCCTGGATAAAATCGTTTAGTTTGCCTTTATTTGACTCCATTCTACGCTGAAAGCAAGCAAATTAGAACTATTTTCTTCCCCCTACTCCTTCTCATAAAGATTTCCTTTTTTTTTAGGATCAGTATTCTTATTATAGAAAAGGGAAATCAAGGAAAGAAGCTGTAGAAAGTTGCTTAAGACCACAGAATTGGTATAAATTAAAAAGCAAAAGTTAAAATGTGAGGATTGATTCTCTTGTTCCATTTTCCAGTTATTAGCAAACTATTAGCTAACTAGACTACAGATAGGTAACTAGAGTGATCCTCAAGTTCTAGTCACTGAACTACATGTATGTGTTTTTCAGTCTGAGTACTGTGGAGTTTACATCTTTATTGGGAAACTTCGAGGAGGTATGCACATTTCAACAGACGCTCTGCCAAGCCTTGGAAGAATGTTCCAAGTAAGTGTCGCATATTGCCTTTGGGATAGCCAGCAACATTGTTGTGTTTTGTTTTCCTTTTAACTGTTGTCTTAGATAGGGGCACTTTATGTTTATACATTTGTTACAACTTTGATAAATTGTCCCAGTACAGAAAAAATGCACTAGGTGGTGGTATTAACAGTGTCAAACCACTAGTTGTATTTCAGAGCTCTACATGTAGTAAATTATTTCTGACTTTAGTTAAAAATCATACCGGTTTACTGCTTCTAGTCAGTATGAGAGACAAATAAGGTCTCAATTGGCCGTGAATGATGCTTTTGACATACATTAGGTATTTTCTTTTGTACATTGCAAATTACTTGGAAAAGTTATTCAGATTATTCACTCAGTTTTTTTTTAGAATTTTTTTTTTGCAAGGAAGATCAGCCCTGAGCTAACATCCATGCTAATCCTCTTTTTGCTGAGGAAGACTGGCTCTGAGCTAACATCTATTGCCAATCCTCCTCCTTTTTTTCTCCCCCCAAAGCCCCAGTAGATAGTTGTATGTCATAGTTGCACATCCTTCTAGTTGCTGTATGTGGGACGCGGCCTCAGCATGGCCAGAGAAGCGGTGCGTTGGTGCGCGCCCGGGATCCGAACCCGGGCTGCCAGTAGCAGAGCGCGCACACTTAACCGCTAAGCCACGCGGCTGGCCCTATTCATTCAGTTTTGCAAGCTTGTTCTCTTTTAGTCATTCTTGCTATCATGTCTATTATGTTAACAGTTGAAAAACATAAAAAATGGAGAAAGGAAAAGTATATCTTTATGTGAACCACAACACATATTTGATGGCTTGCTAGATTGTTGAGGCGTTAAACTTCTTACTGCAGAATGAACTGTAATGATCATCAGGCAATATATTTCTGTAGCAAGATTAATTTTCCAAGCGGTATATCTCAGAGAAGTTGGTGACTTTCATCGTCTATAGGGAAATTGGGGCGATTGCCTATTTCTCGAGCTTTATGGGACACAGGTGATTGTCCAGGGAGGAAGATGGTGAGAGCCCACACTAAAGAGACCTGATAGGGATGCATATTATTGATATGGAAAAATGGTGAGAAGAGCAGATTACAAACTAGATTTGTAATCTTTGTCTTCCATTTTATAGAGAAACATGTAGAAGAAAGTCCAAAGAATATGTCCAAATTGTTATAATAGATATCTCTGAATGGTGGAATTCTGAGCATTTTTTTCCTTTCTTGTGCTTTTCTTATTTGTCTACAAATGAAAACAGGTGGCTTGTAATTTAAAAAACAAATTTTAAAAATCTTGAGGCAACCTTGCCTAGCAACCAGCAGACCACCAAGACTACATCATACTCCTTTGTGATGTGTCATTTTTGAATTTGATTAGTTTTGTCTGTACTTGAACTTCATATAAATTAGCCAAGAGTATTTTTAGTGTGCCCAACTAAAAATTTGAATATTATAGTTTGAATAAGCATCTTAGAAAAAAATCTTACCTACTAATTCCAAATGAGTATCTGACCCTATGGATTGGCACCATGTTTGGTGACTAGAGTTTAAAGCAGTGGTCAAGAACTTGCATTTCATGGATAAGATGGTTATACTATAGTTTCTCTTTTAACTTTGGCAAAAGGATTCAAAAAGTTTGCATGTTGTCAGGTTTAATTGGAATAATCTTCCTTTATCCTCTGGTGCGTATTTTACATACTGTGTTTCACCTGTTTTCCTTACAGGTTTCCAGAAAACCAACACAAAGTAGGAGGTTGTCTACTGAACCTCATGCCTCATTTTAAATCTATGTATCTGGCTTACTGTGCAAATCATCCTTCAGCTGTAAATGTACTCACCCAGCACAGGTAAATCGTTAACATTTCCTCAAATAGGCTGTTTTACAATGAGATCCCTTCCTAGGACCACCTCATTTGGAAATCCAAGGTCTCCAGTTGGACTCTTGATTATTCCCATTCATCATGCCAGGAATTGATTCATTGTAACATGGGTTGATTGTCTATTAATGCAACAAGTAATTTACTGAGCACCTACTATGTGCAAGGTCCTGTACTATCTGATGGGGATACAGTAGTGAACAAGGAAGAGAAGGTCCCTCCTCTCATGGAGCATAGACTCTTAAGGGAAATCCAGACATGAAATTAAACATTGTAAGCATGTATTATAAAAGGGTAATTAAAAGGATGCTGTGAGACTTTGCAGCGTGGTTTGGGGTGAGGGAGGGATCAGGGAATGCTTTTCTGAAGTAAAATTCTATTTACATCCCATGGTTTAAAGCCTTCCCTGCCCCAGTGAATGTTTTATCTGAGTTGCTGACAAATAGCTAAACTGCCTAGATTCATCTATTTTTCACTTTCCTTTGGTAGAGGAAGTCTCAAACAGTGCTTTGGCTAAAAGGCAGGTATTAACATGGAAAGGTGGAAGGGAACTAACACTGTGAACTGTGTGGCAGGTGCTTTAAACAAAGGGCTCTGATAGTAATTATACATGAATATAATTTGTTTCAAATTCATGGAGAACAACAGAATAGTGTCTCCTTTAAGAGTCCTTGCAAAGGACCCGGAGAAGTTCACATCTCTCCTCTTCCTTACCCTCTGATTCCCCATCCCTGACACATTCACTGGCACATTCATCTGGGCCAGAACACTGTATGATAGGTTTAAAGACACAGTTTTAACTTTGAAATCACGTGCTAGAAGTTCAGGTGGGACAATAGCAAGAACAACATACAGAGGCGCTTAGGACTTAACCTGGAGACGAGATTCAGGATGGACATGCATTCTCGAGGCTGCTCAAGACTGAAAACAATATTCTTCTCTTTATCTGGTCCAGACTTGAACTCCCAGAGCCAGGCTAAAACACTGTTGACACCAACCCTCAGAAGGGGTGGAAATTTTGGTTTTGTCCTGGTTTGCTAGGAGCTTTATTGACTTTATAGAGCTGTTATATAAGGACATTTTTAAAGTAAAATTCAGTAGATCCTACTTGATTGAAGGTCAATTTTATTCCCCTGATCAAAGTTGTGAACTCTTGTGGAATAGCAAATATGGAAGTTGGATTTTAAAGAAAGAGAAGCCATGACTCTGGGGTATTTAGGCAAGTAGCTCAACTGCTTAGAGCAAATATTAGCTAATAATAACACAGACAGTGTGCCAGGCACGTGATGTAAAAGCCTATGAGGGAGTTACTATTATTACCATCTCTGCTTTACAGATAAGACGTTGGAAGGTCAAGTAATCTGCCCAAGAACTTGTACCTGTTAAGTGGTTGAACCAGAATTAGAATCCAGGTCTGTCCGAATTCTAAAAAAAATATTTTTATTAAGATATATATTTTACCTACAAAGAGAATAATCTAAATGCAACTGTAAAGAATTATAGTAAAATGAACACCCATGTACAGACCACCCAGCTTAAGAAATAAAACGTTACCGTTTCCTTTTTTATGTAACAGCTTTATTGAATTATAATGCACATACCATACAATTCACCCATTTAAAGTGTACAGTATATTCAGAGTTGTGCAGCCATCACCACAATCAATTTCAGAACATTTTCATCGCTCCCCAAACAAACCCATGCTCAGCAGAAGTCAGTCCCCATTGCCAGCCCAAGGCAACCACTAAAATACTTTGTGTCACTATGGATTTGCTTGTTCTGGAAATTTCATTTAAGTGGGATCACACAACATACAGCCTTTTGTGTTTGGCTTCTTTCATTTAGCATAATGTTTTCGAAGTTCATCCATGTGGCAGCACTTATTAGTATACCATTTTTTAAATTGCCAAAAAATATTCCATTGTGTGGATACTGCGTATTGTTCTTCCATTCACCAGTTCATGGACATACGGATTGTGAATTGTGCTGCTATGAACATTCATGTACGAGTCTTTGTGTGGGCATGTTTTCATTTCTCTTGGGTGGATACCTAGGAGTGGAATTGCTGGGTCATATGGTAACTCTATGTTTCACCTTTAGAAGAACTATCTGACGGTTTTCCAAAGTGGCTGAACCAATTTGTATTCCCACTAGCAATGTATGAGAGTTCCATTTTCTCCACATCCTCATCATCATTTGTTATTATCAGTCTTTTTGATTATAGCCATCCTAGTGGGTGTGAAGTGATATCTCATTGTGATATTCATTTACATTTCCCTAATGAATAATGATGCTGAGCATCTTTCTTGTACTTATTAGCAATTTGTATATATTTATTTTGGGGAAATGTCTATTCAGATCCTTTGCCTGTTTTTAAATTGGATTATTTGTCTTATTATTGAGAAATTATTCACATACCATAAATTCATCATTTTAAAATGTACAGTTGAGTGGTTGTTAATATAGTCACAAGGTTGTGCAACCATCACCACTATTTAGTTCCAGAACATTTTGATCACCCCCAAAAGAAACCTTGGACCCAGTAGCAGTCACTCTCCATTTCTCCAGTGGCTAATGACATTGAGCATATTTTCATGTGCTTGTTGGCTGTTTTAATATCTTCTTTGGAAATATGTCTATTCAAATCCTCTGCCCATTTTTCAGCTGGGTTATTCTTCTTTTCATTGTTGAGTTGCAACACTTATTTACATATTCTTCTTTATATACTCCCGTCAGATATATGATTTGCAAAAATTTTCTCCCACTTTGTGGATTGTCTTTTCACTTTCTTGATGGTGTCCTTTGAAGCATAAAAGTTTTAATCTTAAGTTCAATTTTGATGATGTCCCAATATGTCTATTTTTTTCTTTTGTTGCTTGTGCTTTTGGTATTATATCTAAAAAACTGTTGCCTAATCCAGGTCATGAAGATTTATGCCTAAGAATTTTATAGTGTTAGCTCTTACATTTAGCTCCTTAATCCATTTTTTGAGTTAATTTTTGCATATGGAGTGAGGTAAGGGTCCAACTTCAATCTTTTTTTTTTTTTTTTTTGTGAGGAGATCAGCCCTGTGCTAACATCCGCCAATCCTCCTCTTTTTTTTTGCTGAGGAAGATGGCCCTGGGCTAACATCTGTGCCCATCTTCCTCCACTTCATATGGGAGGCCGCCACAGCATGGCTTGCCAAGCAGTGCGTCGGTGCGCGCCCGGGATCCGAACCAGCGAACCCCAGGCCGCCGCAGCGGAGCGCGCGCACTTAACCGCTTGTGCCACCGGACCGGCCCCGCCAACTTCAATCTTTTGCATGTGGATATCCAATTGTCCCAGCACCATTTGTTGATTTCTATTCTTCTAAATTTGTTACATTGTGTTTTATGTCCCAGAATTAGGTCTATATTGGTGAATGTTCTGTGTGAGCTTGAGAAGAATTTGTATTCTGCTGTTGTTGAAAGAAATATTCTATAAATGTCAACAAGATCCGCTAGATTGATGGTGCTATTCAGTTCAACTATGTCCTTACTAATTTTCTACCTGCTGGATCTGTCGATTACTGATAGAGGGATGTTGAAGTCTCTAACCATAATAGTGAATTTATCTGTTTCTCCTTTCAGTTCTATCAGTTTTGCCTCATGTATTTTGATGTTCTGTTGTTAAGTGTATTCACATTAAGGATTTTGTCTTGTTGGAGAATTGGCCCTTTTATCTTTATGTAATGCTTCCTCTTTGTCCCTGATAATTTTCCTTATTCTGATTTCAGCTTTTTCTGAAATTAAAATAGCTAGTCCAGCTATCTTTTGATTACCATTAATATGATATATCTTTTTCCATCCCTTTACTTTTAATCTATCTGTGTCTTGTAGACAATATATAGTTGAGTCTTTTTTTTTTTTTTTGTGAGGAAGATCAGCCCGGAGCTAACATCTGATGCTGATCCTCCTCTTTTTTTGCTGAAGAAGATTGGCCCTGGGCTAACATCCGTGCCCATCTTCCTCTACTTTATATGGGACGCCCCCACAGCACGGCGTGACAAGTGGTGTGTTGGTGCACACCCGGGATCCGAACCCACGAACCCCGGGCCACCAAAATGGAGCATGCGCACTTAACCGCTTGTGCCACCAGGCCGGCCCCTATAGTTGAGTCTTGTTTTTTTAATCCACTGTGACAGTCTCTGTCTTTTAATTGGCATATTTAGACCATTTACATTTAAAGTGATTATTGAGGTAGTTGGATTAATATTTACCATGTTTGTAACCATTTTCTGTTCATTGCACTTGTTTCTTTACTACCCCCCTTTTACTGCCTTCTCTGGTTTTAGTTAAACATTTTATATGATTCCATTTTCTCTTCTTTCCTAGCATATTATACCTCTTCTGAAAAAATTTCAATAGTTTCCCTAGAGTTTATAATATCCATTTACAACCAATATAACAGCACTTTCACATAAAACTTTACCATTTCATAGGTAGTTCAGGTACCTTATAACAGAGTATTCTCAATTCTTCCCCCTCATCTCTTATAACATTGTCCTCATTCATTTCATTTATCCATAAGGTAAAATCACCCATTATATCGTTGCTATTATTACTTTGAACAGTTATCTATTAGATCCATTAAGAATAAGAAAAAGAAGGTTTTTTTTACCTGCATTTATTATTTGCTGACACTCTTCCTTTTTTATGTAGATCCAAGTTTCCTTCTCTCTGAAGAATTTCTTTTAAAAATTTTTGCAAAGGTGATCTACTAGCAACAATTTCCCTCAGTTTTTGTTTCCCTGAGAAAGGTTTATTTCTCCTCCACTTTTTTCTTTTTTCCTTTTATTATAGTAATAAAACCTACAGCATGAGATCTACCCTCTTAATAAATTTTTAAGAATACAGAACAGTATTTTTAACTATAAGTACAATTTTGTACAGCACATGTCTAGAACTTTTTCATCTTCCATAACTGAAACTTTATACCCATTGAACAGCAACTCTCACCTTCTCCCTTCCACCAGCCCTTGGCAACCACCATTTACTTTCTGCTTCTGTGAGTTTGACTACTTTAGATACCTCATATAAGCGGAATCATGTAGTATTTGCCCTTCTATGACTGGCTTATTTCACTTAGCATAATGTCCTCAAAGTTCATCCGTGTTGTCACATATGACAGGATTTCCTTCTTTTTAAAGGCTGAGTAATATTCCATTGTACATATGTACCACATTTTCTTTATCCATTCATCCATCAGTGGACACTTAGGTTGTTTCCACAACTTGGCTATTGTGAATAATGCTGCAACAAATATGGGAATGCAAATATCTCTTTGAGATCCTGATTTTAATTCTTTTGGATAAATACCCAGAAGTGGGATTGCTGGATCCTATGGTAGTTTTATTTTTAATGTTTTGAGGAACCTCCATACTATTTTCCATAGTGGGTGCACCATTTTATGTTCCCACCAACAGTGCACAAAGGTTCCAATTTCTGCTCATCTTTGCCAACATTTTTTGTCTTTTTTTTTTTTTTTGGTGAGGAAGACTGGCCCTGGGCTAACATCCGTGCCCATCTTCCTCCACTTTATATGGGACACCGCCACAGCATGGCCTGACAAGTGGTGCATCAGTGCGCGCCCAGGATTCGAACCTGGGCTGCCAGCAGCAGAGCTCGCGTGCTTAATCGCTATGCCACGGGGCTGGCCCCAATCTTTTTTTTTTTTTAAATAATGGCCATCTTAACCGGATGTGAGGTGATATCTCATTGTGGTTTTGGTTTGCATTTCCCTGATGATCAATGATGTTGAGCATCTTTTCATACACCTGTTGGCTATTTGTACGTCTTCTTTGGAGAAATGTCTATTCAAGTGCTTTGTCCATTTTTAAATTGAGTTATTAGTGTTTTTACTATTGAGTTGTAGGAGTTCCTTATATGTTTTGGAGATTAACCCCTTATATGATATGCAAATATTTTTTCCTGTTGCACAGGTTGCTTTTTCCTCTGTTGTTTCCTTTGCTGTGAGGAAGCCTTTTAGTTTGATGTAGTTCCACTTGTCTATTTTCCCTTTTGTTGTCTGTGCTCTTGGTGTTATATCCAAAAAATCATTACCAAGACCAATGTTGTGAAGCATTTCTCCTGTTTTCTTCCAGGAGTTTTAGAGTTTCAAGTCTTAGGTTTAAGTCTTGAATCCATTTTGATTTGATTTTTGTGTATGGTGTAAGATAAGGCTTCAATTTCATTTCTTTACCTGTGAATATCCAATTTTCCCAACACCGTTTGTTGAAGAGACTATCTTTTTCCTGTTGTGTGTTTTTGGCACCATTGTTGAAGAACAATTGAACATATAAACATGGATTTATTTCTGGGCTTTCTATTCTGTTCCATTGGTCTATTGTCTGTCTTTACACCAATACCATACTGTTTTAATTACTGTAGCTTTGGGCCGGCCCCGTGGCTTAGCAGTTAAGTTCTTGTGCTCCGCTACTGGCGGCCCGGGTTTGGATCCCGGGCGCGCACCAACGCACCACTTCTCCAGCCATGCTGAGGCCGCGTCCCACGTACAGCAACTAGAAGGATGTGCACCTATGACATACAACTATCTACTGGGGCTTCGGGGGAAAAAATAAATAAATAAAAATTATAAAAAAATTAATAATAATTACTGTAGCTTTGTAATATGTTTTGAAACAAGGAAGTGTGAGGCCTCCAGCTTTGTTCTTCTTTCTCATGATTGTTTTGATGATTTGGGGTCCTTTTTGATTCCATAGGAATTTTAGGATTTTTTTTATTTCTGTAAAAAAATGCCATTGGGAATTTGATAAAGATTGCAGTAGATCACTTTAGGAAGTATGGACATTTTAACAATATGAAATCTTCTGATCCATGAACATGGGGTGTCTTTTCACCTGTTTGTGTTTTCTTTAATTTCTTTCATCAATGTTTTGTAATTTTCAATGGACAAGTCTTTGATTTCCTTGGTTAAGTTTAGTCCTAAGTATTTTATTCTTTTTGATGCTATTGTAAATGAGATTTTTTTTCTTAAATTTCTTTTCAGATAGTTCATTATTGTATAGAAACACAACTGATTTTTGTATGTTAAGTTTGTATCCTGCAGCTTCACTGAATTCATTTATTAGTTCTACCAGTTTCTTTTTGGGGTCTTTAGGGTTTTCTACATATAAAATCGTGTCATCTATAAACAGAGATCCTTTTACTTCTTCCTTTCCCATTTGGATGCTTTTTATTTCTTTTTCTTGCCTAATTTCTCTGGCTAGGACTGCCCATATTATGTTGAATAGAAGTGGCAAAAGCGGGCATCTGTGCCTTGTTCTTGGTCTTAGAGGGAAAGCTTTCAGTCTTTTACCATTGAGTATGATGTTAACTGTGTGCTTGTCATATATGGCCTTTTTATGTTGAGGTAATTTCTTTCTATTCCTAATTAGTTGAGTTTTTTTTTTTTTAATCATAAAAGAGTATTGAATTTTGTCAAATACTTTTTCTGCGTCTATTGAGATGATCATGTGATTTTTATCCTTTGTCCTTTTAATGTGGTGTATCACATTGATTTGCATATGTTGACCCATCCTTGCATCCTAGGGATAAATCTCACTTGGTCATGTTGCATGATCCTTTTCATAGGCTATTGGATTTGGTTTGCTAGTATTTTGTTGAAGATTTTGCATCTATATTCCTCAGGATAATGGTCTGTAGTTTTCTTTACTTGTAATACCTTTGTCTGGCTCTCATATCAGGGTAGTGAGTTTGAAAGTGTTCCCTCTCTTCAAATTTTTGGAAGAGTTTGAGAATAGGTGTTAATTCATTTTTAAACGTTTGATAGAATTCACCAGTGAAGCATGTGGTCCTGGGCTTTTGTTGGGAAGTTTTTTAGTTTTGTTTTGTTTTTTTTTCTTTGGTGAGGAAGATTGGCCCTAAGCTAACATCCATTGCCAATCTTCCTCTTTTTGCTTGAGGAAGATTGGCCCTGAGCTAACATCTGTGCCAGTCTTCCTCTATTTTGTATGTGGGACGCTGCCACAGTGTGGCTTGATGAGTGGTGTGTAGGTCCACGCCAGGGATCCGAACCTGTGAACCCTGGGCCACCTAAGTGGAGAGCATGAACTTAACCACTACACCACTGGTCCGGCTCCTGGGAAGTTTTTGATTACTGATTCAATCTCCTTACTTGTTATTGGTCATTCAGATTTTCAGTCTTTTCATGATTCAGTTGTGGTAGGTTGTATATTTCTAGGAATTTATCCATTTCTTCTAGGTTATCCAGTTTGTTGATGTATAATTGTTCCTAGTAGCCTCTTATGATCCTTTTTATTTCTGTGGCATTGGTTGTAATTTGTCCTATTTCATTTCTGATTTTATTTATTTGAGTCTTCTCTCTTTTTTTCTTAGTCTACTAACAGTTTGTCAATTTTGTTTATCTTTGCAAAAAACTGACTCTTAGTTTCATTGATTTTTTTTCTTTTCTCTATTTCATTTATTTTTGCTCTAATCTTTATTATTTCCTTCTTTCTGCTAACTTTGGGCCTAGTTTGTTCTTCCTTTTCTAGTTTCTTGAGGTTAAAATTAGGTCATTTATTTGCAATCTTTGTTTTTTATCTGTTGCCAATTCCCCTCTTTTTTGCTGAGGAAGATTGGCCCTGGACTAACATCCATGCCCATCTTCCTCTACTTCATGTGGGACGCCTGCCACAGCATGGCTTGATGAGCAGTGCATAGGTCCACACCAGAGATCTGAAC
This sequence comes from Diceros bicornis minor, assembly GCF_020826845.1. Classification (NCBI taxonomy): domain Eukaryota; kingdom Metazoa; phylum Chordata; class Mammalia; order Perissodactyla; family Rhinocerotidae; genus Diceros; species Diceros bicornis. Next base: position 124,340,430 of record NC_080781.1, on the reverse strand, counting down.
CTGTGAACTCCGGACCACCGAAGCACAGTGTGTGAACTTAACCACTATGCCACCAGGCTGGCCTTCTTTTTTAATATAAGTGTTTATCACTATAAACTTCCCTAGAATTACTTTTGCTACATCCCATAAGTTTTGATATGTTGTGTTTTCATTATTGTTTGTCTCAAGATATTTTCTTTTTCTTTTTTTTTTTTGCGAGGAAGATTGGCCCTGAGCTAACATCTGCCGATCCCCCTCTTTTTGCTGAGGAAGACTGGCCCTAGGCTAACATCCATGCTCATCTTCCTCCACTTTATATGGGATGCCACCACAGCATGGCTTGACAAGTGGTGCGTCGGTGCGTGCCCAGGATCCGAACCAGTGAACCCCAGGCCGCTGCAGCGGAGCACGCGCACTTAACAGCTTGTGCCTCCGGGCCGGCCCCTCAAGATATTTTCTAATTTTTCTTTTGCTTGTTTGACTCATTGGTTGTTCTAGAGTGTGTTGTTTAATTTCCATATATTTGTGAATTTTCTAGTTTTACTTCTGCTATTAATTTCTTGTTTCATTCCCTTGTAATCAGAAAATATATTTGATATGATTTCAGTATTTTTGTATTTGTTAAGTTTTGTTTTGTAACACAAAATGTAACCTATCCTGGAGAATGTTCTACATGCACTCGAGAAGGATTAGTATGATGCTCTGTTGGGTGGAATGATATATATGTGTCTGTTAGGTCCATTTGATCTATAGTGTTTTTCAAGTCATCTGTTTCCTTATTGATCTTCTATCTGGATGTTATATCCATTACTGATAGTAGGGTATTGAAATCCACTACTATTATTGTGTTGCTGTCTATTTTTGTCTTCTGTTCTGTCAATGTTTGCTTCATATATTTGGTTGCTCTGATGTTGAGTGGCTATATACTTATTTATAATTGTTATATCTTCTTGGTGAGTTGGCCCTTTTATCATGATACAATGTCCTTCTTTGTCTCTTTTGAGAGTTTTTGATATAATGTCTATTTTGTCTGATATAAATGTGGCCACCTCTGTGCTCTTGGTTACCATTTGCATGGAACGTCTTTTTCAATCTCTTCACTTTCAGCCTGTGTGTGTCTTTAAATATAGAGAGTCTTTGGTAGACAGCATATATTTGGGTCTTGTTTTTTATCCATTCAGCCATTCTGTGTCTTTTGATTGGGGAGTTTAGTCCATTTACATTTAAAGTAATTATTGAAAGAGAAGGACTTACTATTGATGTTTTGTTCATTTTTTTTGGTCTATCTTTTGTTTTTTTTGTTATCTCTCTTCTCCTCTCTTGCTGTCTTCCTTTGTGTTTCATTGAATTTTTGTAGTGACATGTTTTGATTCTTTCTCATTTTCATTTGTGTATCTTCTATAGGTATTTTCTTTGTGGTTACCATAGGACTTACATAAAACATCTTATAGTTGTAATAATCTAAGTTGATAAAAACTTAACTTCAATCACATACAAAAACTCTACACCTTTACTTCCCCTCCACTTTATGTTACTGATGTCAAAAAATACATCTTTTTATATTGTGCACCCATTAACATATTTTTATAGTTATTTTTTATACTTTTGTCTTTTAACTTCTATATCAAATTTAAGTGATTTATGCACTATTGTCAATAGTATTACAGTATTCTGTATTTGTCTATATATTTAATGTTACCAATGAGCTTTATACTGAAGAACGCTTTTGTGTTGCTGTTTAGCATGCTTTCATTTCAACCTGAAGGACTCCCTTTAAAATTTCTTGTAAGGCAGGTCTAGTGGTGATATACTCCCCCAGTTTTTTTTTTTACCTGGGAGAGTCTTTAATTCTCCTTCATTTATTAAGGAGAATTTTGTCAGATATAGTATTCTTGGTTGGCAGTTTTTCTTCAGTACTTTGAATATACCTTCTATTTCCTTCTGATTTGCAGGGTTTCTGCTGAGAAATTTGCTAATAGTCTTATGTGGATTCTCTTGAATGTGATGTCTCTTTTCTCTCTCTCTTTTTTTTTAGTTTGACTTTTTATTTATATTCTATGTATAAGTGATACCATGCAGTATTTGTTTTTCTCTGTATAGCTTATTTCACTTGTCATAATGCCTTCAAGGTCCGTATATGTTGTCACAAATGGCAAGATTTCCTTCTTTCTCATGGCTGAATAAAATTCCATTGTGTATGTATATACCACATCTTCCTTATCCATTCATCTGTTGACTGACACTTAGGTTGTTTCCATATCTTGGCTATTGTAAATAATGCTGCATTGAACATGGGAATACAGGTATCTCTTTGATGTCCTTTTTCATTTCCTTTGGACATATACCCAGAAGGGGGATTGCTAGATCATATGGTAGTTTTATTTTTAATGTTTCAAGGATCCTCCATACTGTTTTCCATAGTGGCTGCACTAATTTACATCTCCACCAACAGTGTACAAGAGTTCCCTTTTCTCCATATCCTCACTAACACTTGTCATCTCTTGTCTTTTTGATGATAGCCATCTTAACAGGTGTGAGGTGATATCTCCTTGTGGTTTTTTTTGCATTTCCATGATGATTAGTGATGTTGAGCACCTTTTCATGTACCTGTTGGCAATTTGTATGTCTTCTTTAGAAAAATGTCTATTCAGTTCCTCTGCAATTTTTTTTTTTTTGTGAGGAAGATTGGCTCTGAGCTAACGTCTGTTGCCAATCTTCCTCTTTTTGCTTAAGGAAGATTGTGTCTGAGCTAACATCTGTGCCAATCTTCCTCTATTTTGTTTGTGGGACACTGCCACAGCATGGCTTGATGAACAATATGCAAGTCTGTGCCTGGGATCCAAATCTGTGAACCCCGGGCCACTGAAATGGAGCATGTGAACTTAACCACTATGCCACCAGGCTTGCCCCATCCCCATTTTTTAATTGGATTTTTTGTTTCTTTGCTATTGAGTTGTATGAGTTCTTTATATATTTTGGGTTTTAATCCCTTATCAGATATGTAACATGCGAATATTTTCTCCCATTTGGTGGGTTGCTTTTTTATTTTGTTGATGGTTTCCTTTGCCGTGCAGAGCTTTTCAGGTTGATGTAGTCCCACTTTTTTGCTTTTTCTTTTGTTGTTTGTGCATTTTGTAAGTACCAGGGGCTTCAATTTCTTGTAATTTCCTTGTTTTTTTTCACCCTTTGTATCTTTGTGTTTCTTAACAATTCCTTTTTAAGTAGAGTCTGTGTCTTGCAGCTCGCTCAACTATAATCCACTGTTATAGTGGAGCCCTGTTGATGTGGTGGTAAGGTGTAGTGGAGGGGATACATTCTATAATGTTATGAATACATTTCAATTTTTTAGTGAACCTGTGTCCCTGACCTTTGACCTTTAGAAGCATTCCTTAGCCTTTTTTTCTCTCTTCTTACATATGATGAGAAGATGAGAGAGGGCTGGAACTGGCCTCTTGGCCCTTACCCTGGTCAGATAAGGCTCTGGCAACCTAATTTCCCTTGGAGAGCAAGCCCTTGTTGTGGAGGATGTTCTGGGAGCATTTCACAATGCTTACTTTTCTCTCCCCCTCCCTGAAACACAAGAGGATTTTTCTCGGATCTTCACCATGAGAACCTGCTTGGGCTCCTGGCTGCAAAGCCTGCAAAAGAGTTCGGCTCCCTGGGTCCCTGAGAGTTTTTAACTGTAAAACTAGTCCAGACCCAGGCTCTTGTAATTCATCAAAATTGCCATTTTAGTGTTTCTACCAGTTACTGGTTCTAGTCGCTTCTCCTTCAGGGAAGCTGATCTCAGCTCTAATTCTCTGTATTTGCCTGTCTTTCCAAATTTGGGTGTGGTGGAGTTCCCTGTGATATCAGTCTCAGTGGATCTAAGAAAAGTCATTGATTTCAGTTTATTCAGTGTTTTTTCTTGCTTTGAGGCTAGTAGTGACGACTTGCAAGCTCTTTGCATGTCAGAGCTGAAATCAGAAGTCCTTTAATGATTTTTTTGAATTATTGTTTTGGAGGTTGCTCTGAGGCTTTCCATATATATATCTTAAATTGTCAGAATCTCCTTTATATTTACACTAACTTAATTCTAGTTACATATACAAATGTTATACATACTACATCTATATTTTACAAACCCAATAATACATTGCTACAGTAATTACTTAATATAATTTTATGTGTATTAATAAAACTGAGAGAAGAAAGGAGAACAAGGATATATTTATAGCATCTGTTATATTAACATTCTTATTTACCATTTGTTTATGTTCATTTCTTGCTGTGGATTTGAGTTATTATCTGGTATTATATCCTTATTCCAATAGGGCTTTCCTTCCACTCACCTCCATTGTGCTATTGTTGTAAAATATATTACATTTCTATATGTTATAGGCCCCAAAATACAATTACATAATAAGGCTTTATACAATTATTTTTATATCAGTTAAGAGAAGAAGGAGAAATATGTATTTATACTATCTTTCATAATTGCATGATTACCTTTACTGGTAATCTATGTTTTTATATGTGGATTTTAATTTACATCTGGATTTACTTGATTTTAACCTATAAGTTTAGTATTTCTTGTAAGATGGGTCTTCTAACAAAGAATTCTCTCAGGTTTTGTTTATCCTGGAATGTTTTCATTCTACCTTTATTTTTGAAAGATAGTTTGGATGAATATAGAATTTTTGGTTGACAATTTTGTTTCTTTTATTACTTTGAATATGTTATTTCATTGTCTTCTGGTGTCCATTAATTCTGATGAGAAATTAGCTGTTAATCTTATTCTGGTTCCCTAGCCCATGATGAGTTGTTTTTCTCTTGCTCTTTTCAAGATTTTCTCTTTGTCTTTGTCTCACGGCACTTTTACTATAATTTGTCTGCATATGGATCTCTTTACATTGACCCTACTTGGAATTCATTGAGCTTCTTGGATGTGTAGATTAATATTTTCCTCAAGTTTGGGAAGTTTTCAGTCATTATTTCTTCAAATATTTTTTCTGCTCCATACTCTCTCCTCTCCTTTTGGTACTCCCATCATGCATATGTTGTTGTGCTTAAAGATGTCCCACATTTCCCTGAGACTCTGTTCATTTTTTTGTTCTTATTTTCTCTGATTGCATTATCTTTATCAATCTATCTTTAAGTTCACTGATTCTTTCTTCTGCCAGTTCAGATCTACCATTGAGCACCTCTAGTGAATTTTAAAATTTTAGTTATTGTACTTTTTCACTTCAGAATTTCCATTTGTTTTTATAATTTCTGTCTGATATTCTCTATTTGATGTGACACTGTCATCGTACCTTCTTTTAATTATTTAAGCATGGTTTCCTTTGGTTCTTGGAACACATTTGTAATTGTTACTTTGAAGTCTTTGTTAAATTTGACATTTTGTCACTCTATCAATTTATGTTGTCTTCCCCCCCACCCCCATGTATGGGTCACACATTCCTGTTTATTTGCCTGTCACATTTTTTGTTGTTGAAAACTAGACATTTATCCAATTTTAGGCTTAGGAATTCTGGATAGTGATTTCCTTCCCTCCTCTCTCGGGTTTGTTTTTGTTGTTGTTTGCTTATTTGTTTGTTTAGTAACTTGATTAGACTATTTTAGTGAAGTCTATTTCCCCCACAGTGTGCAGCCTCTCATGTCACTTCTTAGAGGACACAGCCTTGGTCATGCACACAGTCACCCTGAAATGACAGTGGTTTTAGCAGCCTTCTCATTGTCTCTCTTCCTGATCTCTCTGTTAAGCTGTCTACCTCCATTTGGTATCACATCCAGCTGTTAGGCTCCACTAATTTCCAGTTGATTGCTCTAATGTTTTTGACAATTCCCTGGGGCATAAATTGATCTACCATCTGATCCAATTAAGTTTAGGCAGGAGTAGTTTTTTTTTTTTTGGTGAAGAAGATCGTCCCTGAGCTAACATCTGCCAATCCTCTTCTTTTTTTGCTGAGGAAGACTGGCCCTGGGCTAACATCTGTGCCCATCTTCCTCCACTTTACATGGGATGCTGCGACAGCATGGCTTGCCAAGCAGTGCGTCAGTGCACGCCTGGGATACAAACTGGTGAACCCTGGGCCACCGCAGCGGAGTGCGTGCACTTAACTGCCTGCGCCACCGGGCTGGCCCCCAGGGGTAGCTTTGAGACCAGTCTTTGAAGTTTGTTCTGATCCTTCTTAGTACTTCTTTACTATCGCTTTACTTAGTTCTCGCTAGTGACCTAGTTGGCCTATGGTCTAGCTTCTTGCTCTTAATTAAGAAGAGCAACCAGCATCCTCTTATTTGTTTACCACCAAAATCTTCGTTGTTTTTGCAAGAGCCTTTAGGCTTGAATTTCCCCACACTCTTTTTTGACTAAAACCAGTTCCTTTGGGGAGAGCTTCAGAGCTCCCCATTCCTATGGATTGCCTTTCCCCCCTGGGCAAAATCTTTGAGCCACTACTCTGGGCACTCAGCAGGGCAGTAGCCTCTGGTCTTTTCTGCTTGCCTCTCCTAGGACAGAACCTTTACCCTACAAGTGAGCTGAGGTGAAGGTGATTGGACCCCAGTATTTTCAGCCTGCCACACCTGGGGTAGAGCCTCCTCCCTAAGTGTGGGCTGAGCAGAGAAGGAAGCCTCCAACCTCTCAGCCACACTCACTAGGAATTTAGCTTCCTCAACTCAGAGTTGAAGCAGATGAGACGTGCTAGTGAGACATTGTGTCCTTGGATTGGGAGCTGAGGAGAGAAAGAGGCCTGTCTTCTTGGCCATACTTGCCTGAAGTGGAGTTTCTCTCATGCTGAGCTGGGAGGGGCAGACAGAGGGAGATAGCAGATCATGGGTCAAATGCTACAAACTCTCCCTGTTCTTACTGAGTTTTGGAATATTTTCTTGAATAAATGTTTTTTCACTTATCATATACCAGTACGACAATTTCTAGAGACTTTAAATGGTTGTTGTTGTTTTTTATAGTTTCCACCAGCTTTGCTTATTTCACTGGGGTCCATGGAGCATCTCATGACACCGTCCTGAAAGTGAAACTCCTCACTATTTCCTTTTAAGCCCCTTTGTGCCACTCCTTGATCTCAGCCTAAACTTTTTACCACTTTTATATTGTCTCAGTTTACAGTTCTGCCACTTAAAAGCTGTGTTACCCAAGGTAATGCACTTAATTCTAAGCCTTAATTTCTTCACTTGTAAAATGAGGATAAAACCACCTACCTTACAGGATTAAATGAAATAATGTATACAAAGTACCCAGCATAGAGCACAAGGTAGTTGTTGCCACTGCCCATTTCTACTTTATTCATCTTCTACCAGCTACTAGTTGCTTTTCAGAAAAAAAATTATGTGATATTTCAAGCATACAAAGAGCAGAGATAAAATAAAGTACACCCACGTACACACCATTCAGCTTAAGACACAAACTATAACTGCAATTGTAGTCCTGTGTATACTCTCCAATACTTCCTGCTCCACCCTTCATCACTGGAGGGAACCATAGTCCTGAATTGGTTTTCATTATTTCCAGGAATGTTTTCATACTTGATTACCTATCTTTAATAAAGAAAAAATAGTTCAGATGCATTTTTTCTGTGATGGATACATAAACATCCTGTGTGTATAAGGACATATTTCTTAATACCAGTAAAAGGAGATCCCCCTCATGTTAGCTTACCATTTTTATGAACACATGTTCTTTTCCTTTTAATCTGAGAACAGCATTTCTGGCTAAATACCGGAAAGAAGTGGTTATACCTCAAATAGAAGGTTTTTTTTTTCTTTCTTTTTTTTTTTTTTTGTGAGGAAGATTGGCCTTGAGCTGACGTCTGTTGCCAATCTTCCTCTTTTTGCTGTGGAAGATTGTCCCTGAGCTAACATCTGTGCCCATCCTCGTCTATTTTGTATGTGGGACGCTGCCACAGCATGGCTTGATGAGTGGTGAGTAGGTCTGCGCCCAGGATCTGAGCCCGTGAATCCTGGGCCACTGAAGCAGAGCACATGAACTGAACCACTACGCCACCAGGCCAGCCCCTCAAATAGCAAATTTTGTAGTGTTTAGAGAAGTTTCTGTTGTAACTCTGTGTGCTAAAATGTTACTTACTGCATTTCCCCATATTAGGAATTTAATTTTATAAATAACAGTAGAGATTCCTTCAAACATCATGATTTAAAGTTGTTGTTTTTTTTTGTGAGGAAGATCAGCCCTGAGCTAACATCCATTGCCAATCCTCCTCTTTCTGCTGAGGAAGATTGGCTCTGGGCTAACACCCATGCTCACCTTCCTCTGCTTTATATGTGGGATGCCTGCCACAGCATGGCTTGATAAGTGGTGCGTAGGTCCGCACCCGGGATCCGAACCTGCGAACCCCGTGCTGCTGAGGCAGAGCACATGAACTTAACCGCTACACCACCGGGCCAGCCCCAATGATTTAAAGTTTGTTACATAGTTAATTTAAAGATTCTCAACGTTTTGGGGAATTATTATTCCACTGTTTGCTTGATTTTGGTTAGTGATGTTGTTTGAGAATTTTATGATATCCTTTGAAGTGATGAAAGACTCACTAGAGTCCCGTAGAACTGAATTTTTATCTTACTCATTTATTTACATGTAAGGGATGAAAACTAAATTAAAATATTTGGGGGTTTTCTTCAGATGTGCTTCTAATCTAATCTTGGCTATTTTGCATGCATCTTGTGGTTATTTATGCTGACATACTAGAGGCAAAGCATAGTTGAGTGAAATTCACAAAAAATTCAGATTAAAATCCTGTTTTCGATGAAGGTTTCAGCCGAAATAGGGGCATTGGTGGATTTCTGCTGAACCTGTAGATGCTTAGAAGCAGGAAAAGCACTGAGCCTGAGCAGGCCAGTCAGGTGAACTTCTTTGTTTCAGCCTGCAGGTGGCAACATCATACCAGAAATGAGCTTCACAATTGGCAATGAGAAGGCATGCGGCCTTAAAATTGTATGAGTGCATGTTGGTATCTTGTTAAAAAATGCAGTAATGTATTTATTATCTGAATTTGGATACATAAGCAGACCCCACCTTTGATGTGTCCTCCCTATTTACATATATTTGAATGGCCGCCCCAGTCTTTTGCTATCCCCTGAGTGAGGTCTTTTGGGATTTCCCCTCTCTCTCCCCTTCTGGCTTGCTACTGTAGCTCATGTTTCTTCCTGGGAATAACCTCTCTTTTACAAAAATACCCACTCCCATGCTTCGGTGTGGCGTCCATCCTTTTGACTAGGGAGAGAGTCCCCAAGTTAAGAGAGCAGGGAGAGGAGGAGAGAGCGCTAAGATAGATCTGGACCTTCCTTCTGTCTCTATTGCAGCGACTACCACAAGCACCACTGTGTACTTTCCTCTTGTTGGTTTTATTCACCCTATGTTTACCATTGTTGTCAGCAATGAAGGCTTTGAGAAAAACCCAAAGAATTGTGTACTTGCTTCGGGGAAGGAGCATAGGAATAATTCTGTGCTGTTTCTGTCTTTGAGGAACCAGGGAAGGGAGCAAGTGAGGTTGATCACAAACAAAAAGTGGTGGGGACAAAAAAGAAGCAGACCGCCCAGTCTCTGGAACTGGATAAATGAAAAAGGGATAATAGAAATCCACCCAACTCAGTGTGAGTGGCATCCCTGGGATTTTCCACTGGCCAAAGCCCCGGGCCTCCCAGCACCTCATGCCTCACTTTCCTTTTCCGGGCCACAGTGATTCTCAAGAAAGGCTGGTGGGGAGGGAGTGAGCTGGGGAGAAGAAATACCCGATCCTTTTCTAGGACTGCTCTAGGTAGAGTTATCATCATTGAAAGTAGAAATCTAAGCAAAGATGCCACAGAAATACTGTTATATGAGATGGTTAAGCTCTGTAGTTGTATTACAATATACGATAGTTTTCTTGAGCTTTTTAGCCTGACCCAGAACATACCAGAGCCCCATCCACCATGCATTCTATGAGATAAACATATGTTGAGTTTCAAACAACATTCCTACATTGAGAACTACCTCTGTTGTATCACATCACAGATATAGAACATGTTAAGCTTGAAAAGCAAGTCTTAACCCACTGACATTTCAAACAGGCTGCATAAAATTAAAAACTGCATTTTTAAGACCCATTGTTTTTTGGTATGACGATATATATTTGTGTATTCTATTTGTGTATAACAATATTAATTTGTGTATTAAATTTATTTGCCTAAGTAACTGTGTCTTTTAGGATCTATTTAACATAATGGGCCGTGGCTTTATAAGACAGTTTTGTTCTTGCGTTGCACTAGGAAAATGTTCTTTTCTTCCAAATTGCCAGTATTTTACTCTAAGATAGTGATCTCACGTTATACTGAAAATTAAAAAAAAAATCTTTTATAATATTTAACAACCCCAGAAGTTAGAATGCTGCATGGAAAGTAATAACAAAGTACACATTAGCATTAGCTTTTAATTGTTGTAACCCTTGTATCAATTAGATGAGAATGAGGGCAGTTATTTAGACATGGAAAGAAAACATAAGACTTGTTTACCAAATTGAAAAGAAATTAAGAAAATGATTTTCTCTAAATTACATTTCTACTCAAATGCACTCTCCAAATTCAAGTTATTTTCCTAATTATATTTTTTATGCGTTGAATTTTTAAACCTCTTTGTGCACTTATGCTCTTGATTGGAAATGAAACATCAATCGAGTTTCCATTAAGCTGGAAATCACAGCTTAATCGTAGTTTTTAAAGATGTGATTTGAGCAAGGTATTTGACTTGGAATAATAATAATAGAAATAAAATTGCATCTATTAACTACTTTAAAGCTTACCAAATACTTCCTGTACAGAGGCAGTGTGGTGTCATGGAAAGACCTGAGGCTTTGACTTCAGACCTGGGTATGAACCCCAACTTAGCCATTTACTTGCTATTACTCACCCTTCCTGAGGCTCAGGTTTCTCATCTGTACAATGAGGATAACACCTATATTGAGATGTTCTTGTGAATATTAAACAAGAACAAATGCATGCAAAGATCTTAGTGTGAAACAGTACAAATCTCAATATATAATCTTCACAATTTTAGTAGGAAGTAGGCTTTATCTCTATTTTACAGATGAGTCAGCTGAGGCTAGGTAACTGATCCAAGGTCACCAAATCTGTTTTATGACTGAGGCCGGGACACTTCCCTCCTCTCAGCTGCTTCTGGAACAAGACTGCAAAAACTGATAAAATACTCAGCATCGATTGTTAGATGTGACCATTCAGATGCAATCTAGCTTCCCTTAAGCCCTTTATACCCTCTGACATGCGTGTGATACTGCATGCCTCAAGGCTGCTGGTACATAAGCTGAAACCCCATCCTTTTCTCTCCTGCTCACAAAAGCCCAAGGAGGGAGAGTGTCTCTTAATAGGGATAACCTGCAATCCACCCCATTCCTAGCCTCCCTAGTATTTTATTACTGAAAGAAAGTTTCTTTGAACACATTTTACAACTATTGCAACCCATCACAGTTGAGAACCGCTGCATAAGATGCAGAATGAGTAGGTCATTTTGTAGTAGAGGGTTCCTATGGGAGCGTGATGGGAAAGATTGGTGGAGCTACTAGGAGTCTACAAAGTGAAGACTTGATCTTGTCAGCAATCAGAGGTTCTTGAGTAGGAAAGCAACAGGATTCCGGTGGTGGTCTATAGGATGGTTTAGAAGCAAAAAAGCTTGCAAGCCAGGAGACCAGTTGGACTATTGAAGTGAACCAGATCGGATGAGATGAAGGCCTGAACTAAGGCAGTGGCAGTGGGAATGGAAAGGAATAAACAGATACAAGAAGACTTGTGACTAGATATGCATGGACGAGAAGGAGGTAAAGGGGTCAAGTGATAAGCAGAACTTTCAAAATATGCTGTCAGTTAGGCAATAAGTGTCCTTCTTTAATTATATTGTGTGTAAATGTATAAAACGATCTTGCAGCCCCGGGACTCAATATCCCATTGGTGGAAAGGAGACAATCCAGAGGATGCTAAAGGACGGAGAAAGCATAAGCTTAGAATTGGACATTTACAAGACATAGTTCATAAAACATTAATACAGTCTTTTTTTTAATCAAGTTGTTGCCTTATGGAATTGTTTGGGTAGGCTTTTACGTGACGTTGTGGTCAGTCATACAAACATGCTGCTATCTGAATTTTGAACTTGATTCTGGAACATTACAAGTGAGAGCCCTGGTGATAGGGAGCGCTTGGTGAGTTGCTACCCTTAACATCTGACCAGCCAATAACTAGAATGTTTGAAATGACTAAGAAAATATTTTTTTAAACCTTGCATCGAGGTCATCTGATAGACCGTGTGCCCTGTGCCCATGGGTGCAGGCTCCTTAAGGGCAGGGATTTTTGTTTTGTTCACTGCTGTATCCCTAGCAGAAAACAGAGCCTGTCACTTAGTAGATGCTCAATAAATAATTGTTGGATGAGAAAATGAAGCCAGGGATCGTGACTGTCCGGCTCACCACTATAGTCCAAGTGCTGGGCACAATGCTGATTGCATAGGAGGAGCTAAATAAAGATTTATTGAATTGAGTTGAAATGAACTGGACAGCATTCAGACTAGTGAAACAAGTTTTATTTGGTTTTATATTGTGTGGAATACAGTAAAATAATGTTCTGTTGATAATTCTTTACTTGAGATATTAAGCAGTAACAAGACTATATTCGTTCTTTTGCTAGTGATGATCTGGAACAGTTTATGGAAAGTCAAGGTGCATCCAGCCCAGGGATCCTTATTTTAACAACAAGCCTCAGCAAACCATTCATGCGACTGGAAAAGTATGTTACTCTCTTGCAAGAGTTGGAACGGCATATGGAGGTAAGGGAAGGCGAGCTTTTTTAAGCTCGTGTACAAGTACGGGCCTCTGCTCTGGAGGAAGCAGCCAGTCTGCATCCAAACTAACCTTGCTGAGGAATTCAGAAAAAGCTTTGGTTTCAAAATGTACTTGATTCAATCTTCCCTCTTCCTGGGCTTCTAGTTTTCCTCTTTATGCAGCAAAATAAGAAGGGGACATTCTTTTTTTTTTCCTCAAGATTTTTTAGTTTTTACTTATTTTTATATATTTTTCCAGCTCTATTGAGGTATGATTGACAAATAAATATTGTATATCTTTAGGCTGTACAGTGTGATTTTTTAAAGTGTATAATGTGATGATTTAATATATTTATACATTGTGAAATGATTACCACAATCAAGTTAATTAACACATCCGTCACCTCACATAGTTACCATTTTTTTTTAAATGATGAGAACACTTAAGATTTACTCTCTTAGCAGATTTCAAGTATACAATATAGTGTTATAAACTAATCACCATGCTGTACATTAGATCTCCATACTTATTCATCTTATAATGGAAGATCCCCATCCTTTACTACTAAATATTCATGATCATTCTCCCTCCCCTTCTTCTCCTCCCAGCCTTGGTCCTGTTGCTTCCCTCAAGTCTATGCTAACTTATTGACAGGTTTTCTTCTGCCCTCTCATCTGTAGATGGTGGTTCAATCAAAATCGACCAAGAAATCTTCTGTTGTTCTGGTATATGAACCATCTTTATTGTGGGAGATAGACAAAGCAAAACAACATCAGAAAATATAAAGAACACTTTCACTATAGACAGAAATATTTATCTCCAGAGCACTTCCATTATAATCCAGAGTCATTCACCTTTCTGACTCCGAATTACAATGGAAGATTCTGGTATTTCCTTATAAATTAATAAATGGATCCAATGTTGGTTTATCTCTCTATGCATCCATACCTCTAGGTGAATGTTCACTCACATTTTTGTTTATAAACTTACAGTTTACTTGCAACAGCTGTAGCATACCTATAATCCTTTTGTAAATATTAAGATTTTCAACGAGGCCTGATAATTGAATATTTTTTCATAAAGAGCCCAGAGCCTCTAATTAAAACCCAATCAACAGGGAGAGCTTCTTGAGCTGTGCTTGTGCAATCGAGCATGGGGGATTAAGACGTGAGTGGGAGAGGAGGGCCCGCTGGGGTAGGCTCTTCCTGTGTCTGGGGAAAGGTTTTGAGGTTTTAAAAGGTTTGATTATCTTTAAAGAAAAAGGTTGCACACTGCCGGTCTTGTCAGCATTTGTAAGGATTGAAAGCATGTACGCTGAGCGAAACCACATTCTCAGGTTATTTGACCTGCCAGAAAGCTAGAGGCAGTGGGGAGCTAGTGAGTAAAGCCTGCCGGAATGAAATTTCAGTTAGGGCTTGGGAAGGTGTTGACATCTGGATGCCTTTCCAGAAGCTAAACCAGTTTGCTGAACCGTTTGAGGTTTGCCCCTCCTTTCTTATCACAAAAATCCAGAAACTAGTGGCCTCAGTTTCTGTTACTGCTCACTGTTGAAGTATTAATATACACTTAATTTGGGGGGAAAAAATCCCCAGATGCTCTTACTGCCTGTGTTCTTTGTCTTGGCCTTCCTTGAATCAAAGCCTATTTCTACTCCTGCCTCCGTTTGCTGTTGGTCACTTGCCTTTGGCTGCCGTCCATTTCCCACCATCAGATAATACACATCCTTAGCACTAGTTCACCATCTGGTGAGACACTTTATCCAGCTTTCTGATCATTTAGCGTGGCTGCTGGCTAATGGTAGAGTAGAACCTGAACTTCTCAGTTATCAGCTGATTTGGGTAAGGATAAATTTAACTATAAAAGAATACAACCTTTTTTACATAAGCAATACTATTCTTGGCTTGAGTCAGATCCCTAGTCTGTTCAGCTTGTATTTTATCACCCAAGGCTGGTCGAACAGCAGATTTTGTTTTCCCATTATTCCAGCTGAATTCCAAAGGTTAGGTATATATATACCGCCAAGGTTAGGTACACATCTACACTCCTTACACCCCAATGTTAGGTATACATCTACCCTAAGAAGCTCTGCTTTCCCTTCACAAACAATTTTGGAAATGTGGATTCCTCAAAGCCGTGTTTGAACCCGTCAACTTTTCGGGGTTAGAAGTGCCATAGCATTGCGGACCATAAGTAATAACATTGCTCAAGAGGGAGCACATAGTATGAAACTTGGAATTTTTTCCCATCTGCCATGTTGAGTCTGCCAAAAGAAAAAGGAGGCATTTTAGGAAAGGAGATTGGATTGATTTTTCTCTAACCACCACTGTTTCCACAATTCTCTACCTCTTGTCATTTACTAACAATGTGACCTAAGGATGTCCCCCAGATAATTATTGTTATCTGAAGTATAATAACAAAAAGAGAAATGGCAACTCTTGCCTCAATAACCACATCTTAGTATATGTTATGAAATGTATGATGTGTTACCAGCTGTCTTAATTTCTTAGTACATAATAATTGGAGGTACTGAGATTCAAAATGCTCAAATGCTGTTTTATTTTTTATCTTCAAATTAGCATACAGTAAAATTTACTTTTTTTCTTTTGGCGCACAGTTCTATGACTTTTAACGGAGGTATAGATTCATGTTACCACCACCACAATCGAGATACAGAACAGTGCCATCATTTCCCAAAATTTCCTCTTTCTATCTCTTTGCAGCCACACCCTCCTCCCACCCCTAACCCTGGCAACTGCTGATCCATTCTCCTTTAATATTGTTTTAAAATGTATTCCTTTAATAGGATACGCATCCAGATCATCAGGATATTCTGAAAGCAATCATAGCATTCAAAGCTCTCATGGTAAGTGATGCTCTAAAATTATAATTCTCCATTTTGTATGCTTTGTTCCTGAAAGAGTGATTTGTGTGTAACATTTCTTTCCTTATCAAAGGTCTTTAGAGTGGAAACAATGAGCTTTAGTGACAGTATCGCAGTGATTGTTTCATTTAATTTTTTCTTCCAAAAATCATGCTTACCTATGAAAGGTTGCCAGGCTGAGGGTATAAAGCACTCACATTTGAAGTCTCTGCCACATTAAGCATTGCTGTGTAGGTGGGGGGTTTCCTTTTGTCTCTTTGTCTTTACCCCCATATAGCTCACCTTATGTCTGTGCAACTTGTCGTTCACTGATTGGCATCAATACTGGATTCATCTACTTATGCCAAAAAGTGTGAGTTTATTCTTTGCGTATGAAAGAGAAATCTTTTTATCAAATCTAAAAGGAAAAAAACCTACTAAAATACAATTGCTTTATATAGATTGCTACCAAAGTTACCTGTAATCTTGTATCTTGAGCATGATGGTTAATGTCTTCTTGAACCCACTGATGTAAAACCACTTGGTGGCATTTTAGGAGGAAAGAAAATGTTATTTTGAGTGATTAAATTTAGCTTTATTTTAGACATTTCTGTAGCATTTGAAGTGATTGGGATCAATGTTTAATTATTGATTCTTGCTGTAAGGTTGTGAGGCAACATTCACCATCACCTTGTTTTTATTGCTGTTGAAAGGTCAGTACCTAACGTGTTCATGGTTAAACAGCCAAGTTGAATACCAGAGTAGTGTATTAGGTTAAAATTGCTGTTGTCGTAGGTCAAAAACAGTTCAACATCGGCAGTTCTACATAGTTAAACCTAATAGAACAGCCCACTGAAACCCATGGCATTTATTATCATTTATGTCTCTTTAATTTTTTCCTGTGTAAGTTGAATATAAAGTGCCACTTTTTTAAAACAGTATTTCTTTCTGATCATTTTACATGTTCTAAAACTTGCTTTGATGGCTATAGTATATTACTTCCCACTATAGATGCTTTAAAAATATGTGTACAATGAATTTATTTCTTCAAGTTTCTGTTTAGCTGAAAGGGGCAGCAGAGATTTATGGAAAACACACTCTAAAAAACTATGACATTTATTTGGAAAGTAACATAGCCATATGCTTATTTTCATACTCAATTCAGCATGAATACTGTTAAATTACTCTAAGATAACCTCACACTTTCTGAAGCAGTGATAGTATTGAAATCCCACATATTGTTTCTTGGTTTTTATTTTCAGTTTGTATTGTGAAATTCAGTTGTGTCTCTTTTTTCCAATCCTTTTAGGAATAAAAATTAATTTAGGATTTTTTTTCATAACAATCTACTACTAGTCCCTAAACAAAGTATAGGGCAGGGCGCATGTTTCATTATAGATCAGTTTGATTCACTGTGGCATAAGGAATTTAATTTTCCCTTTTTATATAACTCCTGGAGTCAGCTTTTTGTTTGTTTTTTTATTAAGATATTACTTGGTTGGAAACTGGGCATACGTTAGAAAAATAAAATTGCTTTGCAACTACAGTGCTATTTATGCAAAGAGAGACCAGATGGAGAGGAGCTCGAATGAGGACACTAACCAGCGGCCCTGAATCTTCCAGTTGCTCTCCTGGACCTGCTTCATATGACTCTGCTACTTGTCTTCCCACACTCCTTGCAAAGAGGGAGAAACAAGCCCCATCATCAACATTTTATCTTGATGTTTTGGCAAAATGAAAAGTAGCTCTTCCTCACAAAACTTTTGGGGGCTCAAGGCTAAAAATTTAGTGTAGTAGATCTTTCTGTCTGTCAGGAACGGATCTGGTGATGGGATTTGTGATGAGGAATAGGGACTCAGTGGAAAGCTGAGAGTCAAGAGCCACATCTTACTTTGGTCTTCCTTTAGGTTTGTTTCATAAGAATTCCTATTCCATTATGTTCTGCTCTGGTTCTATAGGGGCAGTGCCAAGATCTAAGAAAGAGAAAACAGCTGGAGTTGCAGATACTTTCTGAACCTATTCAGGCATGGGAAGGGGAGGATATCAAAACCTTGGGAAATGTGATTTTTATGTCACAAGTAATGGTGCAGTATGGAACATGTGAGGTAAGATATTTAAAATCTCAACATCATCTCTTCCCATCTTTCATATTCTTCTTCCTTGATTTGTTCTTCCATCAAGGTAAAATGCTCAAACATTCAAAGAAACTGAGCAACTATTCTTTGCCCAACACTCTGCTAGGTGCTGTGGGAGATAGGAGGAAAGAACACACAATGATCCCTGCCTTCAAAGAATTCCTTAAAAACAGGTGAAAACACAAGCTGCAACTAGAAAACAAACCAAAATAGTCAATGCCAGGTTGTGCGATCTCACAGTGGATTCCATAGACGTTCAGAGAAGGGAGAGAGTAAGAAGAAGACTTTATGGAAATGGGACTTGAGGAAGAGGGCCATGAAGAGAAAAGGGGAGGATTCCGTAAGGTAGAGATCATTCTTATCTCAGGAGGGAACAGGAAAATGGCCTTTTCTTCTGCAGGACAGTGAGGAAGCCACTCTGTTAGGATCAGAGAAAGCATGTTGGGCAGATTAAAAGAGAAGATTGATTATGTCAGGTAGAGTTAGGTCATAAAGGACCTTGGATGTCAGGCAAGAGTAGTTCAGATTGACGCAGCAGACAATAGGAAACTATTAGAGTCCTGGGTAGTAGAGAAACACAATGAAAGGGGTATTTATGATACTTAGTCTGACAACCACATATGTCAGGTAAACTGGAGGGGTGGGGCTAGAAACAGAAAGATCAGCTGGGTTGGAAAGTGAGAAGTACCCCGGACGAAGGTGGTGGCGGAGAGAATGAAACTTAAGGGGCAAATCTGAGACACGTTTAGAAGGGAAAGTCTATAGGAAGTGGTGGCCCATGGGCTAGAGGAGATGACGAATGTAATTTTAGACGTGTTAACTTTCAAGTGACTGTAGGTATCTAGGTGGAGATGTCTTGTAGGCAGCTGTTAAAACAGATAGAAATGTGGATAAGAGGGCAGAGGCAGAGGCAGAGGTTTAGATGTCCCTGATAGATGTGCCTTCCTGGGAAGTAAATACCCAGAAAGAAGCACAGAGCATTGAAGATGAATTATGTCTTTTAGGAAGGAGGAAGGGGAGGGGAGGAAGGTTGATTACATCACCTGGTATGATTTACTGGGTGTTAGAATTGTCTTTCCTCTCCCAAAATATCTTCTTATATTCCCTGACAGGTCTCTGTCAGAGATTCATTACTTTGGGTTAATAAGCAATCTCATTTAAAATGCAGATATCCTGGGGAAGGTTAATGCAGTGAGTCTAGCTATTAGTCTTTCACACCTTTGGGATAAACCTCTTGGGTGAAGGGAGGAGAAATCAGTGCCAGAAAGAGAAGACAAAGATGAAGACAGAGAATTGGTGGAATGTGGTATCATGGAAATTCCAGGAAGAGCATCTGAAAGTGGTCAGCCTGCTGAGTGCTGCAGAAAGTTCAGAGGTCAAGGAGTATGGAGACCAAGAAGAAGCCATTGGATTTTGTTAGAAGGCAGTTATTGATGACTTTGAGAGAGCAGTGGGGGTGCAGTTAGGGATGGATCAACGGGGAGAAAATGAAGGCAGCAAGTAATCTGGCAATAAAATGTCCAGAAACGGGGTATTATTTACAAGGAGCCACGGGGGCAAGTGATGGCCTATTAGAACAGGAGATGTGCATATGGTAAAGGCAAAAGAGAAAAATCTAGTTAAACAGGAGAGGCTGCTGGAAGGAGGAGGACGGGATGAGATGTCTGTAGAAGGAAACCAAGCAAGAGAAAGCTGTGCAAGGATGCAGAGCCCTTGATAGAAGAGTCAGCCTTCAAAGGTTGCTGTTCTCAAGCGGAAGGAAGGAGATCGAGACGGGGATAGGATAATCATAGCTAAGAAGACTGGACATGTGAGCTGAGTGTAATTTTTTGCATATACTGATTGCATATCTATTTAAGGAGTTCAGAGAAGCCCTTATGTATATAAATTCCTTTAGTGCCATTTTAAAAAGTACTTACTTCTTTGTTTTACATGGGTACAAAAATTATTGTGTTCTTGCTGTTTAAAAGTAATTTTATGAATAAGAATTTAACATACATGTTAGAGCATAATAAATTTCCTATCACCTGGAAACTCCTTCATTTTGCCACTTTTCAAAGTAAAATCATTTTCATTTTGTAAACCTAGAGACTTATTTGTCCTCTGGCTGCAGCTTGGGCAGGAAGGCGTTACCTGTGTGACTTCTGTGGGTTTATATCCATTTCAAAGTAAAATTCAGTGAGTTTTGTGCTTTGAAGTTGGATGACCTTTTTAAAAAAATCATTGTTCATATTTCATTGCCTTATATAAGATCTATGTTACAAAACAGTGATTCCAGAAATTCTTAACAAACAAAATGTGCAATTTCTATTTTCCATTTAATATTTTTCATTCCACTTCAGGAAAAAGAGGAGCGGTACTTCATGTTATTTTCAAATGTCTTGATAATGTTATCTGCAAGTCCTCGGATGAGTGGCTTCATTTATCAGGTTAGTAGATTTCATACAAAACAAACGGGAGGACCCATAATGAAAACAGGTTTCCATCCAGATGCAATATTTCCACTATGGCATCAAAAGCTCCAGCCAGAAAAGGCAGAATGTTCTGACCCTTCATTGTAATTAAACAGGTTGTAAGATCAAAGACCTTTGCATTGCTGTAATGAGTTTAGCCTGACTGTCCACTGCTCTGGTTATAAGCTAGATTATGAATGTATAAATAGAAACCTAAGTCTGCGACTAGATAAATTGGCAGCAGCATTTTACAGGCCTATATTAGATCATCATTGCTGAGAAAATATAAAGCTGGGACCTGCTCCTTTGATTGTCTTATTATAGTCACATCACATGATTCAGGTTTCCGAAATGCAAGTCATCAAACTCCTTAGGAAATTAAACTTCCTTTAGTCTACTCCCAAAATATGGAGCATTATAAGTAATATAAGTTACTCTTGCCTAATTATATCTTGGCCTAGCAATTAACAATTTTCATAAAATTCAAGTCTTTTATACTTTGTTTATTGATTCTCATGAAAACGTGTTAGAAAAAGTAAACTGTTTATAAATCCTGACCTTATGGTTTAGGGTATGTTAGCAAAACACAACCCACGTTTTCTTCTTGCTTTCTTTTTTTTTTTGTGAGGAAGATCAGCCCTGAGCTAACATCCATGTTAATCCTCCTGTTTTTGCTGAGGAAGACCGGCTCTGAGCTAACATCTATTGCCAATCCTCCTCCTTTTTTTCCCCCAAAGCCCGAGTAGATATTTGTACGTCAAAGTTGTACGTCCTTCTAGTTGCCGTATGTGGGACGCGGCCTCAGCATGGCTGGAGAAGCAGTGCCTCGGTGTGCGCCCGGGATCCGAACCCCGGCTGCCAGTAGAGGAGCACGCGCACTTAACCACTAAGCCACGAGGCCGGCCCCTCTCCTTGCTTTCTTGTCTGATTAAAATTTAAAGCAGGCAAACATTTTATGTATTGACAAACCAGAGAAATATGTCAACCATAGTTCAGCAGTGACTCCTGAGAGGGTCAGATAATCTAGTAGAAATAAGCAGAGACACGTATAACCTCAGAATTAATGGGAATGTTCTTTTTCTGGTAGGGAAAAATACCAATAGCAGGAATGGTGGTGACTAGATTAGATGAAATTGAAGGGAATGACTGCACGTTTGAAATCACAGGTAGGTAATTTTCTTTTTTTCATAGAGCTACTTCAAATCCTTTTTGGAATGAAGTGGGGTTTAGATAAATAAATGCTATTATTTTCTGTTATATAGTCCACGAGCAAGTCTTACATGGACATGACGAAGTATACTCCATTTCCCAGCATAATTAGGTTACAGTGATAGAACAGAGAAGTCTCCTGGTCATTCGAAAGCCTCGGCTTTGCCATTAATTTCAATCTTCTCTTGCATAAGAGCTACTTGTTAGAGCTAAGAAATAACAAAACGGACTGATATAAATGCAAGTTTTTATCCCTTCTGTCATCTATTCCCTGGTGACAGTGGAGCCAAAGATGTGGACTTTTATCAGCAATTTGATCATCAGCCTATGAATTAGCAAGATTTGGTTGTGTTTCTAAAAAGTGCTGAAAAGCCATGAAAGTTTCTTCACAAATTAAGCAAATTGCCGGGCCCTGACATTTTGGCCTGTTGTCCGCTTTGCTAGGCCTTTGCAATTTACATGCAATGGTGGCACTTTTTACACTGAGATGGCACAAAGGCTAACACTGGGATCGTGGCCCCAGGCCTTACCCCTCTTTCCCAATAGGGAGCCCAAGATTTGGTATTGGCCTAAAGACTAATCAGCCTTAGTTGGATCTTGTTTCAACTTTGATATTGGGTGAAGTTGTACAATATTCTCATTTTAGACTATGAACTCTGTGCTTAAATTTTTGGATTGTGAGTTTGTTTCTAGTGAAGTTTTATACTACTTCTAAGATTCTGTAAGCAGTAGAAATCAAGGACAGTTTTATATATCAGACATGAATATTTATTTCTTTACTTTATTATCACAGCTTATCTGTTCCTGATATAGAAGTTTCAACAGGGTTACCCCATAGGTATGAAAACTCCTGAAAATTAGGACACTCAATTCCTAGTTACGTGAAGTATGTTTACGAATGAGGCAAGCTCAAGGTTCTCCTTGCCTTTTGTTTTCGAATGCTCGTAATTGGGTGATGCAGGTAGCATAATGGAGAGAATTGTGGTCCACTGCAACAACAACCAGGACTTCCAGGAATGGCTGGAGCAGCTGTACAAACTGATCAGAGGACCTGCCTCTTGCAGTTCATTATCCAAAACATCATCGTCATCTTGTAGTGCTCATTCCGTAAGTAGTCCATTTGTTCTGTCCAGGGATTGTTGAGTCTCTTGTCAAATCCTGCCTGCTGAGGACTGAAAAGAAGCAGTGTGCATGTCTGTAGTCTGTCGGTAGTCTATATTTGCAGGTGTTGAAGTACAGTTAAACCTCACTAATTCTGATTTTTTGTTGTGGAGGGAGACCCATCCAAATTAATAAAAAGTTTTACCTAGAGGTGTGCAGTTTTGTTTCACGGTATTAGGGTACTCCAGCGAACTGCTAGCAAAGTGTTTCTAACCAGAAGTCCTGCTAAGATGTTTTAATGATGAACAAGATTTATTTTCATTAGCAACTGTTAGTCTCATATTAATAATGTGCTAAGTCAAAACGAATAGTTTACCTTCATAAGTACTTAAACATCTCCATGTAATCTCATGTATGCTATCACTTTCACGCAGTAACCTTCAAGGGTAAACTTTCAGCATTGCCTTCTTCCAAGTTATCACAAATTTAGAATTCATGGAATTTGAGTTGATGAGATTTTACTGTACTTGCTGAGTGAGATGGAAGATATGCTGTGTCGTCTCTTCACGCTCAAATCTGTGATGCCAAAATTCCAGTTTTGAGTACTGTGTGTTGTGGTGGGAAGAACATGGGCTTTGGCATTAGATCTGGGTTCAAATCTTGGCTTTGCCAATTGCTAGCTAGTTGCTTCACTTTGCTGAGTCTATGTCTGAGGTTGTTCTGATGAAATAACCTATTTAAGCACCTAGTTGAGTGCCCAACACATGACTGAACTCATTAAATGTTGCCTGTCACTCCACTTTCCTCCCTTATAGAGGGAAAAAGCTGACTTTAATGAAATTCCAGAAGAGAGAGGGAGGACAGGATCATGGGATGTGGAGTCAATTTTGTGCTGTTCCTTAGAGACCCCAAAATCTTGACTGGAAAGTGCCAGTTCTCAAACTGGAGACTTTCGTTTTCCTATCTTTCCCTTTCTATGGCTGGCTTTGCTGATCCAATGAAGCTATTGTTCTTTCACTGTGTGGCGCAAGGTCGGGTTCAGATGGCAGATTGCCAACATCTCATCAGACATTTTCCCAGTCTTTTAGCTCTACTGGACAGCCCCGAGGACCCTTGGAGCCTCCTCAAATTATAAAACCGTGGAGTTTAAGTTGTCTACGACCTGCACCTCCACTTAGACCATCAGCAGCACTAGGTTATAAAGAGGTAATTTTGCTACATATGGTATAAAATGCTCCTGACAAGCTAATTTCATAGCTTATTACAAATAGTTCTGTGGGAATGTGCTAGAATTTATGATAGATGATACATGTCAGCCAATCTTGAATTGCTAGATTCAGTGATTTTTTTATTTCTTAATTTTCCACTTCCCCATTGTCCATCTACAAATACTTATTAAATCTCCATAGGGTTTATGTGCACTGCATGAGTTTCCCTGGTCTCCTGAAGTGCCTCTGGTTACCTTTATGAGGATAATTCTATAAATTGGTGATGATGTACACACATCTCACAAGAGCCACTTCGTTAGAGTTGAATTTCCAACCAAACAGACCCAATTCTGCATTTTGGATCATTTTGATCTCTTAAATCAAATCAGTAAAGTCTTATGGGACCAAGCCATGAGTCTGAACTATGAAAGTCTGAACTATTTGCTGCAATTGGAAAGGGAAAAGAGTTTAATGAAAGGAATGTCTTTTAAAAAAAGGCTTCTAGGGGCCGGCCCGGTGGTGTAGTGGTTGAGTTCACGTGTTCCGCTTCGGCGGCCTGGGGTTCTCCGGTTCAGATCCTGGGCGTGGACTTATGTACTGCTTATCAAGCCATGCTGTGGCAGGCATCCCACTTATAAAAAACAAGTAAAGGAAGATGGCCACGTATGTTAGCCCAGGGCCAATCTTCCTCAGCAAAAAGAGGAGGATTGGCAACAGATGTTAGCTTAGGGCTAATCTTCCTCACCAAAAAAAAAAAAAAAAAAAGAGGCTTCTAAGTGACAACCTTAGAGGACATTTGATATTTGGGTAGTGTGGGGATTTCAAGGTTTTTTTTTCTCTCGAAGTTGCAGTCAGGAAATGTTGGTCACTAGCTTGCGTAACTGTGTGGAGTGTTAGCTTTTCCATCCAAACAGTGTTTTTTTTTTCCCTAACCTGTTTCTCATCGTTTCAGCTTTCCGAAAAGATCCTCATTTATTAGTAACTGTGCTTTAAATAGGTCTTACTAAGTGAAGATTTTAGTTTGTGACAGTTGTGAGATGTGTCTTAGAATGATGGTGCAAAGGCAGCATATATTTCTATATCAAATGTGTGTTTTGATGAGTGATGCAGACTTAGCTCGATTTCGAGTTTGTTTGGATTTAAAACACCGTGCTACTGTTTCGATTAATTGTTGCCTCCAACTTTTAGTGCAGTAAAAAAAGAACAATATTTGGACACTGGAGGATTTTTTTTGATCCTTTCAACCTGACCTGATAGGAGAAATAATCTTTGAGCTGGGTCTTTTGCGTGACTTCTATTCAGAATTTGGCCAGGAAACAGCCTCAGAGCTTTGCTTTGGAAATTGACCTGTGATACCTGCAATCATCCAATTTTCTTCTTTGATTACCTAAACCAAGAGTGCCACTTCAGAGTTATCTAGGTCCCCTTTTTAATGATGGATATTTTGTAATTGTCAGTTACTAAGTTCAAATTAAGGTGAGCTTTGAAGGGTAAAGTTGACTTAATCCTTCACAGAACTAATCCATTAAAACTAAGGCATGATCACTTTGTTTCTGCTGTGAGAAGAGAGTTATTAATATATTCTTACTATGTAGTATGTATTTCAGTTATTTTCAGCATTTGTTATTCTGCACAGAACTGTATTCTTTGGGCTTTTGCATGATGATATTGCATCTTAAACTAATGTGGGAAACATGATGATATTCTCTCTGTGTGATTTTTGATAACACTAACATTTCAAATGTTGTTTTAGAATTATTGATAAATGGATTTGGTCATTATAACCATCGATCTCTCACGCTCATCTTCTCTTTCTTTACATATTCACTTTAGAGGATGTCTTATATCTTAAAGGTAAGGGTAGAACAATATCTTTGGCTTACAGTGACATCATATTGCTGTGCTGTAAACTTTGATGATTGAAGCGTTCTTTTATGCTTGTTTTGTCCCTTGTTATAATTGGTGGCTAAAATATGAAGAGATGCAATTCCGACATGTAAGTACTTTCTTCAAAAAGCAGGCTCTTGTGAAATACATATGAAAATGTCATCTTCTAATGCCTTAAAAATGCCTATTTTCCTGTTAAATGCTATTTTCTCCTGTTATTTTTGTCACATGTGAGTTTTTTGTGTTTGTCTGTTTTCACGTTTAAGTGGATCGCTGTGGCTAAGTGGAAGAAATTAAATTCTTTGTTTCATATATTTTTAGGGTACTAATTATTATCCATGCATCACATGTATACATTGCATGGGAGATTGGGATAAGATGATCACTCGGTTTGTTGCCTAAGTCTAAGATTCTAATCTGTTTACTTGGATACTGATAATGAGTACTTGTTTAGACCTGCTGGTTATTTATATGGCAAAAGCAAATTCAATAATTCATATCTCTTTTATATACTAATTAAAATATGGCTTTATATGTATATTTAAGCTTGGCAGTAGGTGACTTACTCATAACCCAAAATTGTTTATCAGGAAATCCTTCATTTGGCTCTTTTCTCTGACTGCCGGGAAATTACTTAGTCTCTCTGTCTTAATTTTCCCGTCTGACAAATAGAAATTAATATTCTTCTTTGTGGGACTGTTGCTAAGGAAAATTTATTTAAATGGTTTTAAAGCTCTTTGAAAAGCAGTATTTACTTCATTAGTAGTTACAATTTTTATTTAATTCCCTTAAAACTCTATCAGTGGGGAATATGAACCGAGTTAGGAATACCGTTATTTCTCTAGGATTGACATCCATTACTTTCTCTGCAGATGGTACCCTAAAGGCATTTGGCCTCCTGGAGAATCTGCCGCATCTTCAGTAGGCACACTCCATTCTTATTCCCATCTCTATGGCAATTGAGAGGATAATGTCGTTGCCTCTGTTTTATTTAACCTTTTAGAGTTATTGGAGCCATTTTTGTTGTGTATAGTATTAAATTTTGGTGCATTCCTAACTGAGACTGTTAAAATAAGAGAGAGCATTCTATTTAATCTCATTTGCTCTTTTTACTTTGTTTTTTTGGGGGAGAATTTTAATTCATAAAGAAACCTCTATCCTTACAGGAGTCTAGTAAAAGCCCCAAAACGATGAAGAAGTTTCTTCATAAAAGAAAGACTGAAAGAAAGCCATCAGAGGAGGAATATGTGATTCGGAAAAGTATGTGTTTTGTACTTTTTGAAAGTTGGTTATGGATGAACTAACAGAATAATTTTTTGAAAGCAGATGATTAGAGCAATTTGTTCTCGGTGTCATCTGTTATATAAAGAAAAATGCACGGAAATATTTGGTCACCTTTAAGATTTTTGAATAATCTGCTGCACTTTATGTCATCTTAGGCAGACACTATCTGTATGATTTTCATGTTGAATATTTTGCCCCGCCTGGTTTAGAACCATTAAAGGGACCCATTTGCTATGGATATATTTTTTTCCCTGTTAGCTTCTGATGCCTGAGATATTTTCCTCTACTGAGATAGACTAAATCGACCTGAAGGCTGAAATCCGTCTGGAAATTTAATTCTCCATGATGTTCTCAGTTAGACAAGGCATCAGCCTGCTGACATGTAGAAACATGGCTTGATTTAGAGATGGACTGCAAAGTTGGTCAGCCAATTGATATGTACATATTTGCCTCTATGGCTGGAAAAAAAGTACTTCGGGACATGTGAAGGGGCAAGCGATGTATTACAAAGGAGTGACAGAACTGTGTGTATCACTCAAAAATATAGTCTGGATAAATCCTTGCTTGACTATAGCTTCTGCATCCCCCACCCCTCACCCCCCACCTGGGTGTGCACATCAGCATGTTAACAGGGTTCTGCCATCCAGTCATTTCAAGAACGAGTTGGAGGGAGAGGAGGAAGGAGAGAGAATCAGTGACTATGCTGGCTGGTTGGAAAAATGGGTGGGGCTAATGGGAGAAAGCTTCCTAGAGAAGGTGAACCTTGAAATTTGAAGGAGAGGAAGAATGAGGTGTATTGGACGTGAACTGAGGCTAACACCAAGCCCAGTGCTGTAATTGTGGCCTCTAAGAGACGACTGACAGGACTCTCCAATTTAGACCTCTGGGTTGTCTTCAGAAGCAGGCCACCCTTGGGTCTGAACTCACTGATGCTGACCCCAGAACTCCCTAGGGATACTGGCACTCCTGCTCCATTACCAGGGTTGGACAGCTTTTCCTTCTGCCTTTCAGAAATACCACCGGCCAGAGAAGCCGGTCCCCAGTAACAGAGTGCACTGCAACATTTTGAGGGTCCAGAGGCATATATCCCTATAAAAAGTCATTATTAATTAAATTTGACAGGTACGGCTGCTCTGGAAGAAGATGCTCAGATTCTTAAAGTGATTGAAGCCTACTGTACCAGCGCAAATTTTCAACCAGGCCATGGCTCAAGTACGTTCCCCCAAACCACTTTCTGTAATGAACGGTGTTTCTTTTTTACTGCTCACTGCCTCTTCGAAAAAGAGAAAAGCAACCCAGATGGGTTGCAGGGCATGTAAAGCAGGTGACAGTGCAGAGGAGCGGTGCAGGACTGCATCTTTCAGATAAGGTGGTTTTAGCTACCAAGCGGTTTGTTTACCCACTATTTCTTTTCACCCAGAGACAAAGAGACATGCAAGAGTAAAAAAGTTGGAGGTGATAGAAATGAAAAAAAAATTTTTTTTAAGTCATTCTCCTTTGAAGTACACAGATACCTTCACCAACACTAGTTAGGAATTAAAGAGCCCAGAGAGTTCCTGTGTCTGTGAACTGATGCTAATCTCTTCTTATAGGCAGATTTGGAAAGGAAGTCAAAATACTATCTTTGATCAGCTGCATATTTAAGCAAACAATGCTTCACCAAACTCAAGTTTCGAAGTTGCTCTGAAAATCTGGAAATGTAGCTGCTTAGCAAGAGGCTGTTCGGAATGTAGACAATTTATCAGGGAGCTATTAGGTGAGGGTATTTCCCTGAACAACTTTCAGGCTACAAACTGAAAGCGAGATAATGTTTTCTGATTCATCCTTGTGCTTTTTAAAAAGCCAGGTCACGTCGCTTATGTCTTCTGTCTTCCATTATTTTAGACCTTCAGGACACCTTGCGTGAGGTTTTTGCATCTGTGTAAGAAATGAGTTCTCCCTAATGCTCCATTTTGGACAGTCACTGAGCAATCACGAGTGTGGGAAGGGCTATCTTAGGTGGACTGCCTTGATGTATGCTTTCAAAGTAACACTTCTTTAAGGCTGTCATGAGGAAAACGTTCAATGTGAAAGTTGACACATTTGACCATGAAGAGGGAACTGTTATACCTTCTGCTTCATGGAGAAAACCTGGCTGTGGCTCTGGACATGCCCAGCTCTGATAACAAGTTTCGAGGAGCCAGGAAAGGAGAGTAAGAGCAGTTTTTATTGTGAAAACAAGGAAAGAGAGGGGGACAAGGAGACACCAGAAGCATCCTTCATACAAAATCTGACCTAATCTCCTCCCCCACCACCTCTCTTCACATCAATAGAGTCAATAGATCTATTCAGAGGTGCAGGCAGGTGTTCTGGCCTAAAGAGTCACATTTTTGCCCCTCCTCCCCAGCCTGCCTTTTATATGTGGAAAGTGTCTAGTGCAATGCTTGGCACGCAGCAAGCCTTTTAGCATCATGGTGACCTACCACCCTCTATCCCTCTCCAGCCAGAAATTCTGTTTCCCTAGAACTGACTGCTATTGTTTCTTGCTGCATTCAGTCGGTGGGTCAGTAGGTCAGTCTGCTATCCACTTATTAGGCACCTATGCAGTGCTAGGCCCTGTGGAAGGCAGAGACACATCCACCTCCAGAAAGGGGAAGTGATCAAGTGAAGGCAGTGAGTGTACATAACTTGAAGAAGTTTGGCTTAGAAGAGAGGAAACCAGTGGCTCAGGGAGACTGATGATTAAGGGCTCGAGCTCCGAGAGGAAGGATCCAGAAGTGAGGGGGAGGCTGGAGGTGCAGGAGAGCTGGATGGTCAGGTCCCATGTCTGTCCTGTCACCTCTTCCATCCCAGCGCCTAGAGACAGTCTGAGCAGAGAGCAGTAAGGATGCTTGCACCTTTGCTGCTGATGTGATAATCTCCAAGCCCCCACTGTACTCTTGATTAGAATGGTTTTAACTGACCCTCTCTTACCCTACAAGACTATAAAGAGAACAGATGGGAGTGGATGATGCTTCTGAGGCCCTTTAAGTACGTTGTATCCCAGTGCAGTGCTACTCTCTACATGATTTTTACTAAAATTACATAATACCATAGCATAGGATGTGGTGTGCTATTCCCTGGAGATGTGCAGGGACAGAAAGGTCACTGGTCACCTCTTTGCTCTGGAGGAGGCGAAACAGGAAAGAATGGGGTCTTGTTTGAAGACAGTTATCACAGTGACCCTTTCACATTATTTTTCTGAATACAAAATGCCCTCCCACCAAGACTGAATCAATATATTTGGCCATTTAGAATTTTTCATGTCAGGAAGATTTTGTCTGTAATTGTTGAGTGACTGTTCTCTAGGTGCAAGGTAGCAACATGCTATCAACAAAGACCCTTTGATAACAATAGTAGAGAGGAACTGACACCCATAAATGATCTTCACTAGTGACTCTCCCCTCTTGCAACCTTGTTTGTAGGTACTCGCAAAGATTCTGTTCCACAAGTCTTACTCCCCGAGGAAGAGAAACTCATCATCGAGGAAACCAGAAGCAATGGCCAGACCATCATCGAAGAAAAGTGAGCAGAGCGGGCTAAAGCTTTCCTGATTTGTCAGGGGCTGGAAAGAAGGTTCTGGCAGGGCAATGTGGCTCTTGCAAAGCCTGCACTGAAGGACAGTCCCTCCTCATCTGGGAATGTGGCCCTCATTGCTGATCATGCAGTTGGGAGCCTTGGGAGGGCTGCCCCCCAACAAAGGGAGGGGAGAAGGAGAGACAGAGGGGGCAGAACTCTCTGCATGGTGGCTCCCCCTGGAGCCAGCTCCCTCTTACAGTAAGGTGCTTCAGGGTACGCAAGAATTTCACTCTAGATAGGTTTAGGTGGTGCTTGGGAAGGCCACAGCGCCGTTGTCCCTGCCCAGATTGATGCTTCTCACATTTATTGAGTCAGGCACTGGGCTTTCACGAACTTGACCTCATTTCAAAATCCTACAGCAATCCAGTGAGATAAGCATTACTTTCACCACCTTTACAGATGAGGAAACTGAGGTTCAGGGAAGTTATGTCCTTGGCCTACCTTTGTACAGTAGTGAGGGTGACCTAATGGGGAAAAATCAGGTTTAGTACCTTATGGCTCGTAAAATAAACACAAAGTTGCCAAATAATTCATTTGTTTAAACTTGAGTCATTTCTGAAGTCAAGCCTAAATTTGCATAAGACAGCATATTTCAAAGTGCTTGGCATCATCAATGTGTTTTTCCATCTGGTATATGAAGTGATAGGGGAAAATGGTAAAGCACTTGGGCTTAACAGAAGAACAGCCCTGGTTCAATGCCAAATTCTGCCACTTGTTAGCTGTGTGACCTGGGGCAAGTTCCTTCGCCTCTCTGTGCCTCTGTTTCCCCATCTGTAAAGTGGGTGTGATAGTAATACTTTCAGGGTTGTTGTGAGGTTAAATGGAATAATAAGTATAAAGGCTAGCACATGGAAATCACTCAATAAATCATAGTTATAATTATTGTTATTAGAGCTATATTAATCCCCACAATGACTTTGTGAGGTTTTCAGGGAATGTGGTATTATCCCCATTTTGTTATGTGAAGAAAGTAAGACCAAGAGAGGGCGAGAAGGAAATTGGTTACCCAAGGTTAGAGGACTGGTACGTGGTACCATCGGAACTGGAACCCAGATCGCCAAAGTCCTTGTCCAGGGAGAGAGCCAGAGAGGAAATGACTGCTCCACAACTCAGCCAGGGTGCCTTATCCTTTTTTGGAATATATGGAATCTTCCAGAAATAATGCCCCTGACTTTGCATCACGTAAGATCGTGTAGGGTCAGACAGGTGAGAAGGGCCATGCCATAGCACAGACATTGTAGGATGGGCAGGGCCTTGTGACACCTCTCATTATATGTTAGATGATGTTCATTACTGCCCCAAAGAGAGAAATCCAAATCTATGATGAGCCCTAGTCTCTTGTTTTGTACTCACTCAAGCTGGGAAGCACGTGACAAAGGAGGAGGGAAGCATAGAAAAGGTGCAATGCCATGGCATTTGAATGAGCGTGTGCGGTGGTGGTTGTTAGCCCATAAAAATGAGGAACACAAGGACCATTAGTAGTGGTATCTCTCCTGATGAGCTAGAAAGCCCGCCGCTTTTCAGGATCTGTATTTCTATAAAGCTGCTTTTATTGTCAAGTGTTACTTAACAATACTTCGATGCCAGCTATTAATGTCTGAACTTTATCTCTTTGTTCTAGGAGCCTTGTTGATACTGTTTATGCCTTGAAGGATGAGGTCAAAGAACTGAAACAGGTAATGAAACATAAAAGGCATTTTCTCAGATCATAACAGGAGCACTCCCTCTTCCTTGCCACACACTGGTAGATGCTCTCAGGAAGGGTCCAAGAACAAGGGGGCGAGGTGGGGATTTTTATTTCCCTTGTATTGTCAAGGTGGGTTTTGCTGATTTTACCATGTGGCCTTGGATTTAAATTTTTGAGGCTTGCTTATATACCTATTTAGCAGTTTACAGTAGGGTCCCAGACTTAGTTACAACTTCCATGTTCCCTGACATTTGTGAACAGAATTTAAGGAAAGATAAGTCATTTGTGAGCATGTAAGTATAAACAGAACCATGAATCATGATTTGTGGGCTCCCCTGCAGATGTGATTCAGTGCTCCTCGATGCTCACTCTTCTTTGTGGTTGAAGATTGACTACCTGGTTGCAGGGTAAAGGATGGATTGGAGGGAAGAGAGACCAGAGACTGGAAGACCACTTAAGAGGTTGTTGCAAAAGTCAGGGTGAGACATAGTGAAGCCCTGAAGTGAAGTAGTGCCACTGAGGCTGCGGAGGAGGAAAACGGATGTAAAGGAAGGCACATTGCAGAGTTACAGCCTATGGAAAATGATGCCATGATGTTGGGATTAAGAAAGAGCCAGGGATTGAAGATGAAGCTTCTTACCTGGGTATCAAGTTCGATATGGTGGTGCTCTTCATGGAGATCAGGAACCACAGGAGGAAGAGAATTTTGGGGTGGTGGTGAGCTCACCATAGTGGGTTCACTTAGGACATCATGAGTTTGAGGTGCTTGTAAAACATCTAGGTGGAAATATCAAGTGGGCATTGGGGACTGTGGACCTGGTGCTCATGAGATGAGATGCGGTCAGTACTAGAGAGATTTGGGAGGTCCCTTAAGAGATACTTGAATTGAAAGAGAAGAGACACTAAGTGAAAAGAGTGTTGAATTAGAAGAGGGCCAGGGCTAGAGCCTTAGAGAATGCTTGTGTTTCAAGGAAGAAGAATGCCAAGGGTTGGTCAGAGAGAGGTAGGAGAGTCAAGAGGCTGCCTTGTCTTAGAAGCTGAGGGAGAGGAGTTTGAGGAAGGAAGGTGTAGTGAGTGGTGAAGGCTGCCTAGAGGATGAGCAGGAGGAGCCCTGAGTAGTGGTCACTTTGTTTGGTAATCAACAAGTCTTTTCCCATCATAGGAGAATAAAAGAATGAAGCAATGCCTGGAAGAAGAATTGAAGTCAAGAAGGGACCTAGAAAAGCTGGTCCGGAGGCTGTTGAAGCAAACTGATGAGTGTATTCGGGCTGAGTCCAGTAGCAAGACCTCCATTCTTCCATAACCGTCACTGTGCATCTTGAAATGTCCCGCTGAATGGTTCCACTCAGTTTGCTCACTTCTTTGGTTTTTATTTTGTATCTGAGTCAGTCTCTCTCTCTTTCTCTCTGTGTTTGCTTGAGTGTTTGTTGTTGTTTGGTTAGTGGTTGGTTGTTTATTTTTTTCGACAGGGGTAAAAGGAAGGGGTGGTGGTAGAAACCTCCCCCAAGTCTTTTCCATTCACTAAGAAAAGGAAAACTAGTACAGGCCAATGACTTAAATGGTCTTCAGCTGGCCTTCAATTCATAGTGCCTCTTCAACAGCTCTTACCCTTCTGGTCACTCTTGTTAGGCTGGCTGGTATCCCAGAGTGGCTGGCCATGGCTTATTAAATGTGAACTTGACTTTTCCCCCAATGCTTTCCTGTACCTGGAAGCCCTTCAGTAGCTAATTTACTGAAGGCAAAGCTTCTTGAGCTATGACTAGAGTAGGGTGAAAAGACAAACACATTCGCCCAATGATCCAGCTGCCCTTCCCTGGACCATGATGTGCCACCCCTCAATGTACACTTTTTTTTAAATTACTGCCCTAGGTTGTCTATAAAACCAAGAAAACAGGAGCGCCCTTATTCCTTTTGTGTTGGTTTACATTTTAACTCTGTGGGGTGGAAGCTCTGGTCATCCATGCCAACACCAAATCCGTTAGCAAATTGCACTGGACAATCCTCCCCTTCAGCAGCAGAGTTGACCATTTCTTCCCAGTGCATGATAGGTATTTTCCCTAGCCTTCTGCCTCATATGTAAAGTTTATATTTCCCCCGTGCTTTTAGCCAACCATACCAAGGGGTGTGTAAACTAGTATGTGTGTGCTTTGCTTACTTTTTAAAAATATAGACTGTGAGCAGTTACTTTATCTACATTGCATATTCAAATTGACTTCTCATCCTTCAAAACAATCTGCATTGAGGAGATATTGTGCCCTAGTAGACAGCTTTAATTCACTTTATTGCTCTCCCATATATGCTGTGAGAAGCTGTAATATTCATCAGCCTCTTTGAGTAGGACTGTAAGCATTATTTGCAGAAGTGTGCAGTTGGTCCAGTTTGTATATCCAGAAAGAAAGGGCCCCTCTAGTAGCTGTGTGCTGGTTACTAGTGAAGGTGATTATTTGGAACTGGTTTACTCAAATTGCTCATCGAATCAAACCATTGCCTTTGTAAGGATCTCAGAAATTAGAACTGTGATAAACCAGGTTTAGTAGAGGGTCACAGAAGGGCAGCACACGTCCAAATCTCACGCAATTGAAAGTTGGCCCGAGGCTCTAGGAAAGAGCAGTGCAACCTGCCCCTCTATCTCCCAAAGACAAGTGAAATTTGGCCACGTGGGGAAGATCACTGGAAGAGAGGTAAAGGGCCAATGGGCTGATCAAAGTTGTCTTCCAGATACGTTTAATGGGTGCCTATAAATGTGCGTTTTGCAACTGTTGTCTAGAAACCAAACTTGAAGCTTGAAACCCCCAGCTTGCTAAGCCCTTTTTCTTTCTAGTCCTGGGGGTCCCAAGTTCCCATAGCTACACGGTACGGGGCTGCCGACTGCTTGCTGCATAGCAGAAGTTACACCATCCGTAGCAAACGGACTATTCCTGCAGTCCAACATCAGCCGATCACCCACGGCGGTCTTTGCAAGCTGAGGAGTGAAGGAGATTTCTAGGAATGGCTATCGTTCTGCTTTTAAGCACAGCAGTTTAGAAATGCCATCCTTCACCTAAAAATTAACAACAACAACAACACAGATCTTAGCGTCTGCCCTGTCTGTGGTTAGTCAATGGCTTGCAATAAATGTGCAAACTATATCCATAGGAAACATTTTGTGATTACAAAATACTTTAGTTGATAAGGTATAGGATTGCTTAAAATAGTGAAAGGTCTTTATTTTAAAGTGACGTGTACATATGCATGTTTTGGGGACTTGGCCCTTCTGATGAGAGGCCCTCGGTACTCTGGGTAATGAAGCTTGTGCAGAGTGGTGTCCGCACTCACACACTAAACAATAATATAAGGAAATGAAGCCATGTTAGCCTGAGAGCAGTGTCTCCATAGTTGTGTTGTTTACAATACTCTATAAATGGGTTCCTGTTTCCCTGTAATTAAACTGCTGCCCTTAGAGGCCTTTCAGCTCTTCTTCTGTCATGTCCCTTCTTACACAAGCTCAAATTTTCTAACTTGTTTTTATTTTGAAGACTTTTAAAATGGACATTTTCAATAAATAAGAATAACGATGCTTTATAAAATAAGTCCTGTGTTTCTTTTTTTTTTTTTTTGCTAGCTGGTGTGCAGAAAGATTTCCCATGCTGTGTCAGCTTCCTCTCCCATTTCCCTCACTAGCTATCCACTCTCATCAGGCCCCCTCGCCAGCTTCTACCTTTTTCACTCAGGGCAGATGATATTTGCTCCCTACTTTACAGAGATAATACATGCCATGAGACAGAACCTCCCTTAACTTCTCCACTCTCTCCTTCTGGTCCTGACCTATAAACTGTCTGTACCTCTTCTCACCATTTTCCTTCCAGAATTAGAGAAAGAGATATTCATTTTCCTGTTCAAGCTTATTCCTTGATCTTTAGTCTCATCCCCATCCCTCTTTATATTTTGTAGGATTTTGTCCGTCAATGATATCCTATATTTTGAACACAGTTGGAATGCTAGTGTTAGCAGTCAGGATGAAAATATTTGGTCCACCTAGAGATAGATGTGCTAGATATTTTCTGTTACTACTCAGCATCCATTCCTACCTCTTTTATTTATTTATTTTTTGTGAGGAAGATTAGCCCTGAGCTAATATCCTCTGCCAATCCTCCTCTTTTTGCTGAGGAAGACTGGCCCTGGGCTAACATCCGTGCCCATCTTCCTCCACTTTATATGGGACGCTGCCACAGCACGGCTTGCCAAGCGGTGCATCGGGTGCGCGCCTGAGATCCGAACTGGCGTGCCCCGGGACTCCACAGCGGAACGCACGCACTTAACCGCTTGCACCACAGGCTGGCACCACTACCTCTTTTATGTTTCCCACCAGAAGTCTGAAAAAATACATATCCCAGACTCTCTTGCAGCTAGGGTTCTGGATACAATATGAATTCTGATACATTTTCAGTTCTGTCAATGAGATGCCTTTGCACAATGTTTGGAAGGCTTAAGTAGGACAGTGGCTGTCTGCCTGAGGCTTGGTGACTGGCAGGCAGTTCCAAGGATGTGTTTGTGGCTTTTGTACTCTACATTCCAGTCTGTCTACTCACAGCATTGTAGTGGCAGCAGTGGTGGCGGTAGCAGCAGCAACAGCAGCAGCAGCTTCCTAAATTAGATTTGGGTCATAACTGCAGTGCTATGACTTTGAAGCCATTAGTCCAATGGAAGCCCCCTGACTTTTACTTCTGTAGACAATGATTTTGAAGGCACCTAATATTACCTTTCCGCCTGAGACATCGTCAGCTGTTTATGCTTCCTACTCTGAAGCAATAGATATAACATTGCACCTTCTGTGTGCTAGGCCTTGTACTAAGTGATTTACATGGTTAAGCTCATGTAACCCTCACAACAATCCTTTGAGGTATTCACTATTGTTATCCCCATCTTACCAATGAACAGACAAGGTTGTTGAGAAATATGCTAGTATGTGTGGAGCTGGGATTGGAAACCCTGGTCTGTCTGCCTCTCGCAGCCGTGCTCTTTCTACCACATTCCCTCCTCTGCACTTGGCACCTGCTAAGTAGGCTTCTACCACAGCCATCTACTCTCATGAACTCACTAATGAACTCTTAATTGACAGATCCAGGGAACACTTTTCAAAACCTATCTTGACCTCTCTGCAGTATTTGACCCTTGCTTCCTTGATAAATGTCTCTTTTCTTGGCTTTCATGAGCCCAACTTTCCTGGCATTCATTCAACCTTTCTGACCACCCCTCAGTCTCACTTCCTGCGTCTGCCTTTTGTGCCTGTTCCCTGACCCTGTTCTTTGACACTCTTTTCCTCTTCTCTTCATTTCTATAGCCTCTTCTGGACAAGCTCGTCTACTCCTATAACTTCATTTATCAAAATGCAGATGACTCCTATGTCCGTGTTTTTCCATCCTGACCTTTCTCCTGAGCTCCAGACCCAGGGATGCAGATACCTTCTGGACCTCTCAGCTTGGAGGTCCTACAGCACCTCAAACTCAACATGTTCAAAACTGGACTTCTCACTCCTATTGCCAAATCTGCTCCTGCAGTGTTTGCCATCCCAGTGAACAGTGCCACTGGCCGCTTAGTTGCCCCAGCAAGACAAATGGGCATTATGCTTCATTCTATCTTCTCCCTCAACCCTGTATAGATTTATACATTAACCCTTTCTAAGTCTAGTCATCAAGTCTTACCATTTTTAACTCTGTTGTGTCCCCTGAATTCCTTTCCATCCTCATGACTGTTGCTTATTTTTGGCGCTTGTCATCTCTCTCTTGGACTAATGCATCTCCTTGCCTCTAATGTCACCTTCTCTAGTCTGGCCTCTTAGGTGCCAGTAGAATGATCATCTAAAAGATCTGACTATGCCATTCATCTATTTAAAAATTTAATCTCTTGCTTCTCCCTACCACACTCAGTAAAATTTGATCTCCCTGAATTTCTCTTAAGTCCTTAATGTGCCATTTGCCCTGCCTAGAATCCCTTTCCCATCCCTGTGCATTAAGCAAATTCTTTCCTTTCCATTTAGAATCATCTCAAGTATCTATGTGAACTCATGATTTCTAAAATGCACATACATATGTGTCTATGCATGTGTATGTGTGCCTTTATATGTATGTAGTATGTATGTTTGTATGTATTAGAATTGCCAGATAAAATACAAGATGCCCAGTTAAATTTGAATTTCAAGTATACAACAAATAATATCTTTGTGTAGATAATGTCCCAAATATTGCATGGGATATATTTGTACTAAGTTTTTCAATGTTTACCTGAAATTCAAATATAACTGGGTATCCTGAATTTTTATTTGCTAAGTCTGATAGCTTTAGTATATATGTGCATATATATGTATATAAATGCATACATTTCCCAGAAAGGCAATGACACCCTAAAAGCAATGAATACAGCTAGTGCCCAGAACTTGGTTTCTAGACACTATATTCTGCACTGCAAGGAACCAGGTCTCCTTGGAGAAATGGCTGATTCTATGGCTGAGACAGGGAAGGTATAAGATGAGCCCGGAACATCTTGTTGTGCCAGAAAGTAACAGAATGCTCAAAAAAACCCAACAATGATAGGGGCATGTTACAAGGATACAGGTGCCAACTTGAAGAGGCTCCCACTGGCCAAATAAGGGAACATTAGAGCACCAAAATAAGGACGGTAATGAATTAGAAAACATTGAAAAAAGTATTGAAAGCATTGAAAAAGAAATCTATGAGTCCATACAGATTAATAAATAAGTGAGGAGAAAGGGAAGGCTCTTGTTTACAGTACCATGCTAAGTATTGACTGGTAAATATGGAAGGAACCCCAGATTTGGAAAATCATCATTTTGTGCAACCATCATAGTAAAGACTGATTCAGGCAAAAATTATCATTGGATGTACTATTCTTATTTTTGCAACTTCTCTGTAAGTTTGAAATAATTTTTAAATAAATTTTTAAAAAGTCAGCTCAAGCATTGCCTCCTCAGGGAATCTAGACTCCAACAGCTCCTTTTGCTCAATCATCACATTGCACTGTATTTGCTTGTGTCTTTTTCCACACTAAATGTTAAGTACTTTAAGAGGAGGGATTGACTCCTTTCAGCCATGTAAATGCAGGGCCTGAATTAGGGTTGAGCCCATAGTACCTACTCAATGAATATTTGTTGAATGAGAAAATGTTCCAAATAATTTGATGCCTCTGCTATTTGTTTGGGAAAATTGTGAAAACTTGCCTTGGTGCCAAGAGCAGAAGCCAACTGGGGTTCTAAGTTTTCTGCAGCCTCAAAGCCTGCTGAGTCCAGTCTGTGACCCAGCCTCCTCATCACCTTTCTCTCAACTCGCGCTGCAGACCACCTCAGCCACGCTGCAGTGCAGGATGCTGTGGAGCAAGCCCCTCTGGGAAAGCAGGCCAGAGGGCACTTTGTCTCTGCCAAATGAGCACAAAGCCTCTTTCTAGACTGGGCTTCAGCGTGTGCCGTTTGGCATATACACCAAGAGTTTTTCCTCACACGAGGCCCTCTGTGGCTGACTCCTCCTGCCTGCTCCCCTGAACACTTTATCCATTTTCACACCTCTATGCTTTGCATGTTCTGCTCTTTCCCTCTGGGACTCCTTTCCTCCCTATGGCCCCTCCTCCTCCCAGCATCCTTCAAGACTCAGTCTGTGCCACCTCTCCTGGAAAGCCTTTCCTGACACCTACCTTCCCCTGCTTGTCTGAGGCTTTAAACGTTTACACACCTGTTATGCAAAAGACTGGAAGCTACTTGAGGGCGGGGACTGGACCATATTCATCTCATTCATAGCACAGAACCTATAACCTCAATCAGCGTTGGATGGGTGGATGAAGGGATAAAAAAACATCTTTAGCTCCTAGTAACAAGAAACATGAATCAAATCTAAGACGTGGTAAAGGCTGCACGTTGGGCTTCAAAGAGATTTACAATCAGAGAGGTACAGAAGATAGGAGTAGAGTTTCCGACCAAAAATTATTGGACTTTAAGTGGGCTTACATTAGCAGGAAAAATGTGAAGGATAACTCAGTGGAACTCCAGGAACGGGGAATGGAAAACAGCTATATATTTAACTGGTTTCTTGAGAGTTGCCGAATTGGCTATTGGGGTTACTCAGAGGAGTGCGGCAGGGAGCAGGTAAGTTTGTATGCTAATGTCCTTTAGATTGGCATCAATGATCGTAGTTTTTTTTTTTTTTTTAACTAAACCTTCCTAAATATCCTATATATGGAACTACATCAAGCCTACTGAAAAATTTGGCAAGCCCAAGCCTCCAATAGTTAATTGTTTTTGACAATGAAACTGTAAGAAAGTCTTGGCTATGCACAGGTCTACTCTAATGTTAGATGTATGTTCTCATCTTGCCTTTTATTTTTCTTTGCTTTCACTTTGCTTCAGATTGGGTGTGGTCTTTAGTCTACTACATGAGCAAAGCCTTTCATGTGTGCCTGGGCTGCCAGGCATTCTCCTTGGTCTCAGAGGTTTCAGCCATTTTAAGATGCCATCCTGTCTACTTGCACAACTGGGTGCAGACTGGAGTGCTTGGGGCCGTGTGAAGACCGACCTTAGTGCTCTTTATATGATGATCTGTTCCAGAGAGCAGACTCTGCTGGGGACTTTCTGTGAATGAGCTCATCAAATCCTCATAAACCTTGCAAAGCAGGTATTCTTATCATCCCCACTTTATAGATGAGGTCCCTGAGGCCCAGAAGAGGTGAAATGACTTGCCTATGGTTTTAAAGTTGGTAAAATAGTGGAGCCTAGAATAAGACTGCATCTGTCTGACTCCAGACTTAACCACTACACTATAATGAGTATTTCTGGTTTTGTGTTTTAAAATGGAGATGTGGTTCACAGAGAAAAAGAACATAATAAAAATCATACTTAGTTCCATGTTTCTGTGTCTCAAAGTAGTGCATCTTCCAACACAGTGATATCAGGCCCTATGGAAATAGTCCAATTCAAGATGAAGTGTGTGCTCTCCTGGAGCCCAGGAGTCTATACGTTGTTTCCCTTTAACCGGGGTGCCCTGTACCGACAGCTTGCTAGGGCACACTGTTTGCGTTTTGTAGACATTTGCTTCCTATCAAGTAACAGAGACAGTAATGTTTTACACTTAGTTCATTTTCCCTTTATCTGGAAATAAAAATTACTGGTCATTTCAAGCGTTCCTTTCCCCTCTTAGATGGAATGCAGAAATGACATGTTTATAAAAATAGAATTAAATTAGATAATGTGTGATCAGAATATTATAGGTAGATCAGAAATGTACTCAAGTCTTCATCATTTATTGGAACAGCTTTGAAAATATTCAAGTGAAGTTTGGAGCAAGCATCATGTACTATTTTGCAAACTATCATGAAACATAAACTAAAAATATATTATCTATTTTAATCTATGGTATAATTCTCAGTCATTTTCTACTCCCTGAGTACATTTTTATCATATAGATATTTTTGACATAATGAAGGTTTTTACAGTATTGCAAATTTTTGCTGTAACCAACACAGAATTATTTCATGGACTACTGAGTTATAAGCAGCTACATTTCTTCATTCATTTATTCCTTCATACGTGAATAAAGGACCAATTCTATGCCAGGCCCTGTAATAGACACTGAAGTTACCGTGGTGAACAGGACAAGGTCTCGGTCCTCAAGATGCTCACAGCATAGTAGGAAAAACCTCAACCATGATAAGTGCTGCGAAGCTGAAGTACAGGGTGCAGTGGGGGAAGGGAATGGGTGTTACAAGAAGAGAAAACAGTGTGCCTGGGTCCCAAGGCAGGAAAGCATTTGCAGCCTTGCTTAGAGGAACTGAGGGTTAGAACTAAAGACACTGAGAGAGGTATTGGCAGGAGATGAAATAAGTTAATTATTTTGATCTTTATAGTAAAGTCAATAAGAAACAGGAGAGTGGTGAAATCAGAATTGTATTTAAGAATTCACTCTGGCTGTGTATGGAGAATGGATGAGAGGGAACAAGAGTGGAAGCAGGGAGTCTAGGGGGCTGTTG
Organism: Diceros bicornis minor; assembly: GCF_020826845.1. NCBI lineage: Eukaryota > Metazoa > Chordata > Mammalia > Perissodactyla > Rhinocerotidae > Diceros > Diceros bicornis. Next base: position 124,298,216 of record NC_080781.1, on the reverse strand, counting down.
TAGTTTTCCAGAAGACAGATGATGGTAGTTTGGACTAGGATAGTGGCAGTAGAGATAGAAAGTAGATTAATTTAAGAACTAGTAAGAAATAGGGTTGCTGTGTATAGGCTAGTGGGATTGGGCATGGGAGTGAGGACAGTGAGAAGTCAAGCCACGCTTCTGGCTTGGGAAGCAGGATAGATGAGGCTGCCATTCGCTGGAATGGGAAACACTGAAAGTGGATCCTGTCGTGTGGGGGAAAAGATCAAGAGTTCCATTTGGATGCATTGGGTTTGAGGGCCCCGGGCCCACCGTTTGGAGATGTAGGCAATTGGGGGACAAACTCTATGGGGCAGGTCAGGACTAAAGGCATGACAATAGTAGCGTGACGGTGGTAGCTAAACCTGTGAACCAGGGGGAGACAGCCCACTGTGAGTATGTAGGACGAGAAGAGGGTGAAGGATAGGACCTGGACTTCTTGGGAAGGGCAAGGTGACCCCATGAGGAAGCAGTCTGGTGAGGCTGAAGCTCAAGGGAAAGTTCTGGGCTGGAACTACAGGAGGTGGCATTTAGAGGGCAGTAGAAAGAAGGAGAGCAGAGGAGTTAGCCTAGAACATGTAGAGTTTTTGTATCTATAGCTTTCCTTCTGATAACAGATATTGTTAGCAACTTGGTCACTAGAGGTAGAGACAATCGGAGGATAATGATTCCCAAAGAAGATGAAGAAGAATGCCGGGTGAAGTGCAGGGGCAATGTTTAAATCAGAGGATGTGAGTATATAAAGACTATAAATGATTTGTCCAGGCTGGACATGGATTCTTATGAACCCTACCAAAGGGGTAAAGCCTCTTGCCCATCCCCACCCCCATTGTCCCACCCAGGCAGTAGGGCAAGTAAGGCTGTGCTACAGAGTGGGCACTCAGCTACCATGAGGAAGAGAGAGTCATGGCCTGTGTATTGTCTCCTTCTCTCTGGACTGGGCCAAGCCCTCCCCTCAGCTAGACCTGGGGTCCTGGCCTTCCAAAGGGAGGCCCATACCTTTGAGGATACCATGACCAATGTCTCCTCACTGCCATGGCCATACCCCACTTCCTTCAAGTCTCTCGTGCAGAGGGCAACACTGTAGAAGAATCTTTACTCCCAAGGACAAGATAGCACTGTGGACATATCCCTAAGTGAGTCCCCGAATCAACAAATGTCACCCCTGCTCATACCAAAGTTCTCTCGTTGGAGCAATTATGCAGCCAAGCAAGTTTGTCTAGCATGATTTCAACCTTGTGTTATAAATTTATGTTCCAAGGTCTTCAAAGTCACTCAGCCAAGAAGGGACTGTGCTATCCACAGGACTGAAGAGCAGGGGCAGTGACCAAAAGCTGACCCCACCTTTCCTCCCTCCCCTTTCTTATTTTCTTATTCTTATTTCTATTTCTAGTAATATTTTTCTGCTTGAACATGTGGTGTTTGTCTTAAGCAATGCACTCTACCAGTAAAGATGAGGAAGACACTGGGTTTTTCACATGAAAAATCCATCAATTGGAGGTGACAAGAAATAGCTCTGCTGGCTTCAGTTGAAGACTGAGGGGCCCACACTTCCCCTCGGTTTGTCCCAGCTTCATTTCCTCTTGCCTAACGTGGAACCACCTAGACAGCTATTAAAAAGATAAGCAACTGCTTCTCATTTAAGGCCCTCCCTCTAGCTTCACTTAGCTGTGATTAATCAAGAAAAAAACAGTCTCTTTTCAATTCCCTGCAACCTTTCCAGAACAAGCTGGAAATAAAGATCCAGGTTGCTTTTCACTGAATAAGCTTCCCTGTCACCCATCAGAGGCTATCGAAGGTCTCAGGGACTGCGCTGTCGCCAAGATATTTTGTGGTGCCAAAAGCTTGAGAACCAAGTATGAAAACATCACAAAGGTTGGGAAAAGTCCCTCCAATGATTCCTCCTCACCCAACCTGGGCTTGGGCTTTAGGTGCTAAATAACAACAATAATGTTAAGGGATCTTTATTATTCAAAAAATAAATAACAAGATAATCACAAGTTCATTCCGGAAACAATGGAGACTGCAGGTAGATACAGTAGATTTCCTTTAAATACAGTCATTTCATGAGGAGGAGTGGGCAGGCTCAGAGCTGCTCTCTGCTCCCCGCTCCCATCTACCGTGGTGGAGACAGGGACAGGGTTGAAATAAGATAACTGACTAGCAACAGCTTGACTCCTGTGTGTGCGTGTGTGTGTGTGTGTGTGTGTGTGTGTGTCTATGAGAAAGAGAGAGAGAATGAGTGTCAGGATGGCTGGTGGGGGCAGGGTTTTTCAGTTCTCCACTGCATTAGACTTTCTAGAGCCTGCCCCGTCCATCAGGGCCACAAGGACCCAGAATCAACCATAACTGAACGTGAGCTGAGGCTCCCTATTTCCCTTCCGCATCTTCACTGATAAATCAAATATATTATCCACTGGAAGACACTGCATGCAAAGAAACAAAACTAAACTTCGCTAATTATCTGCTGTTTACTCAGCATTCAATCTGTGCATAATGGCCCTGTCTTTTCATAGGACTCTCTGGATGTCTGCATCAGTGGGGTTGCTGCTTCAGAATACAAGCTCTTATGGAACAGGGCCTGTTTGGGTTTCACCCGCCCCGTAATTCACTTATTGCAGCCCTACGTGCCTTGGGGTGTATAATAAATAGTTCTCCGTGAGAATAAATAGGCAGTTCAACAGGGGTGGTCTTAACTGCTTTGCTGTATTATGAAGACTGCCAGCATCAGCTCAGCCGCAGCCTGCGAGCTTACACTGTTCAGAGTTTGAGTAAGCCAAAAGATGTGAAGCCGGTCCCGTGGCTCACTTGGCTTGGATCAGTCACGTTGACAAACACCGAAGCACCTGGTTGCAATTCAAATACTCCTCCCAAGTGGATGGATTGCTGCCCGCAAGGTTTGGAGGAACTGTGGGTATTTGCCGCTCTGAGTAAGATTCTCTCAGATCCACTCGCAGACCTCAGGCAGAGGCTGGCTATAAATGGAGCTTGACTCGAAGCTTCCCGATTGGAACAGAAGGTGACTTGGGCATAGATGTAATAGAGTCCTTGTCTTTTAACGGCCAGCTGTTTCCCATTTTCGAGGGTTACCAAGTTGTTGCTTATGGTGTAGTATCCTTTCTGGGCCCACTGCAGAACTGTAATGGAGAGGGGAAAAATTTGTGATGAGGTGAATCATAGCATGGTTCACATTCTATCAGGAAATATAGTTTAATGTTGGATACTAGCTTCATATACCAATGGAAGTTTTGGGCGTCAGGGATTCTTAAGGACCCTTCCAACCCTCAGAGTCCTGGGAGGAGTTATGACTGACAAATCAGCATGGGCTTTACAGTCAGATGGAGCTGGGTTCTAATCCAAGCTTTTTTCAAGCTTGGGCAAGTCACTTAATCTCCCTGAGCTTCAGTTCCTCATCTGTAACATTGGGCTATGTTACATCATATTTCAGAGACTTGTTATAAAGATTAAATAAAGTAACAGAGCATAGTAAGTTTCCTTCTCTCTTTAGAGTTCAAAGTCAATTTGCCCTTGAACCTAAGAAAGTGTGAATAATTTCAAAATTCCACGTCATAAATTATGCCTGCCAAAATATTCAGACAAAATCCGTGCTAATATTAACATCAATATCTTACTTTCCTTGAATTTTACAAAGTCAAAGTGTTGCCAGTCCACTAGCTCAGCCTCAGCACAGAGAAAAGGAAAGACCCTATTTCTTCCTACCTGATCATGCTGTTGCAAACCCAACAGCCTCCCACAGCAAGGACTAAAATTAGGCAAGGAAGTATGAAAATAAACCTGTCATTTCACTGTATGTTTTGATCTCCCATTGTAGTGGGCGCCACCAACTTGAAAGTATCTGTATTCTTGTGGCTAAACCCGAGTACCCACCAACAGTGTGCCATTTTCTCGGCTGAGATGTTGAGTGGGTTCAAAGTAGTGTGTGCACCCGATTTCAAATCTCAGCTCCCACAGAGAGCTAGACTGCTGGGGGTGGGGGTTGGAGGAGAAGCGAAAGTATTGATGCATTTGTTTCCTTGAGCTTTTTTTTTTTTAATTATCTGTTTGGTGGTCTTAGGCCAATCAAAGTATAATATCCAACCTGTTAAAACTCATCCTTCCGTAATAGGAAGGCATCTTGAAATGCCTGGCATTTCTTGGCCCTCCAGATCACTCCAGAAATGACACTTTATTATGTTTTCACTTTTGGACCATCTGATTGAGAAAACAAGGGCAGATTCCTTATCTTTCAGACCACTAAGTTTATTTCTGTAAGTTCTTACCAATTTTCATCCTTGCTGTGGGATATATGTCAAGTTTGTAGCAGCGTGACCAGGTAGGAATGAGAGGTTTGGGACTGGAGTGGGGGAAGAACGTTACTCTCTTCCCACCCGATCCCCTGAGAGCCTACTGTGATGCAGACTGTAAAATATGCTAGGAGCGGTATGAATCATGGGCCTTTGGCAGAATCTGAGCACCATCTAATATATCCAAGGGCAAAGACTTATATACAGGTGGAAAAAGACTAGTGGGAAGCTATCTCTTCTAGGAGGTGTCTCTGTTGCTGTCATCCAATCTGGATGAGACGATGTCATGTGGATGGCCACCCTGGACATGCCAATAGAGTTGTGATGTTCTCCCATAAGTGTATTTTCTGAGAAAGAGGTGCTTGGCAGAATTATTAAATATTGTGGGAATAGCTGGTATTAATGAAAAATTTTATGTCACTCTTCTGACATCTAAACTAAAGTGAAGTTAGCTAAGTAATGACACCTTACATTTGCATAGCACTTGACAATATAACTTTCTTCCACATTAGCTAATTTGATGCTCAGAGGCACCCTGTGAAGTAAGTGAGGCAGGAAACTGCTGCATAGGTAAAGGGACTTGTCCAAGGTCACCCAGCAAATCATAGTGATGGTTCTTGAACCTCAGTGTTCAAAAACTTCCTATCCAGTGCTCTTATCCCCATACTGTGATCCATGATAACCTTGTATGTGTTACACTCACTGAGAAGCCCAAGCCACCTAAAGATGAGAAAGTATCTCTTCTCTTCTCTCTCCCTGTGTCTCTCTCTGTCTCTGTCTCTCTCTCTCTCTCTCTCTCACACACACACACACACACACACACACACACGCACACACACTGTTTAGAACTCCATTCCGGAACACTGTGATGAATTTTTCAAAGACTACTCTGATGCTCTCAGACTGCATTTATGTAGATGGGGGATTTTATGCTAGCATGCATGTTTCCATCCATTTATCAGATGCGACACATTCTCCAGCACCAGCAATCACAAGGTACAGATTTGGGAAAAAAGATCTAAGGGCTAGCATGATGGCAGAACGTATACGGAAATAAAATCATTCAGAGTTGAAAAGAGTACAGTATGTCGTCTGTTGTTACTTCATTGGAAAATCTAACATCCTGGAGCCTATTGATCTTTGCAGAATGATTTTACTTTTAATTTCCCTGAGATTGGCCCCAGTGAGGCTGGGGTTAATCATACAGGGATTGACAGATGGCAGGAAATACCCCCTGGGGCCCATTTACACACAGTGAAGAGGGGTTAGGATGAGGGATGCTCCCAGTCGGGAGGTCACTGCCTGCCATCTCTTCTATGTTATCAGAATAATGGTCCCTCCACCAAGTAATTCATCATTTGGAATCAGCCATTGAGCAAGAACATAATGAGAACATTGGGATTGCTTCCCACCTCCTTTTGTTCCTCTAAGTCCCATCTGTACGTTTGAACTCACTTTGAAGGCAAAGGAGCATATGAGAGGTGTATGGGTAGGTTTGTAAATTGGGCCCCAGAGGAAGAGAGGAGCCTAATAATTAGGTTACATGGCTTTAGCATCCCAGCCTTCCCCTTGGTGGCTGATGCTCAGACACTTTTGGACTTACCAGATGCTGTTTTACTGCTGGCCTCGCTTATGACATGTGCCGCAATTTGAGGCTCCTGATCACCTGAAATGAAACCAAAAGCAAACTATCAGGCCAAAGTAATACAAAACTGCCCATAGAGCTATTTGGTCTAGTTCTACAGCTGTGTAGTAGAGACTATGCTTAAATAGGTCATGTAAAAGGAAGGATAAAAGGGCCTGAAATCCCTCTCACAGAGGGAAAAGTTGGTTTCTAAAATCTGAACAATTGAATTGGCTATTTCCGCTGATCCCATTCTTCTAATAGTTGTTCAGTACTCAACTCCGCTTTACATAGATTGAAACAGGCTAAAAATACTACTCTTCATTAAACATATTTTGAATCTTGCTTTTAGGAACAACTCCCACCTGTTGAGAATCTTAGTGGGTCCCAAGATCGTGTCTGTACACTTAGCTAGTAAGATGCCTATGTTGTCTGATTTGGTCAAGCAACTGGCCGAACTATTGTATCTATCTCTAATTGTTTCTCATTAGAAACAATTAAAAGTCTTGCTCCTTAATTAGATGTGCTGATCTCCTGAGTGTAGAGATTGTATGGAAGTTTCTTTTATTCCAGTAATGAGCCTGGTGCTTGACACTTTGTAGGCACCCTATAAATATTGAATCAAATTGCATGACCTAAATTACCAGTTTTGTTAAGTTTATCATTTTCCTGAAGACTGCTAGGCAGCATCCACGTGAAGTATTTCCTCAAATTGCATGGTAATTAACAGACAACATGGTACCACTCAACAGATCTTATAGCCATTCTGAAGACAAAACCTTCATAGAAATCAGATGACCCTTTGCATCCAGACCAATAGTTAAAGCAAGCGCTGAGTACACCCTTTGCCTCAGAAAACAGTATCTGTTATCTCCGTATCTTTCTATGTATGTATTTCTTTGTGTGCATTAAATTTACACAAGTCTTAGCATCATTTTCACTGACTTTGTGATATAATAATTTTTCTAACAACACTCGTATACTGACATCCCATCTTTCCCATATTCAGCTGCTCAGGTCACTCCAGACATTATTGTGTTTGGTTTGGGGTGCTACATTCTAAGAGGAACAGGGAAAGTTAGTGTGTCCAAAAAAGCAGGTGACTAGGAGAGGGAAGGGCCTGGAAAGGGTCATAGGAGGAACAGTGGAAGACACGGGGGAGGTTTAGCCTGAAGAAGAAAAGACTCAGGAGCCATGATTGCTGTTTTCAACATCTGGACAGCTGCTGTGTAGAAGAGGAAGTATACTTTGTTTAGTATGGCCCCAAAGAGCAGAACTGGGTATGGTGAGTAGAGATTATAGGAACAAATTTCAACTCCAGAGGAGAAAAGACTTCTCTTGAGTAGTGTAGTAATCTTATTATAATTATTAGAGCCATTCAAAGATGCCCTACACTGCTTTATGAGATAGAAAGTGCCTAGGCATGTTCGATCACAGGCCAGATGGTCAGTGCTGTTGTGAAGAAGATTCATGCTCTGGGGATGGTGCTGGATTTGAGAACTGTCAAGGTGCCTTCCAACCGTGATATGTTCCAGATGCTATGACATCAAAAGTGGGGCAAAGAATAGAATGTTGTCACACCGAACCACTCCTCGATCCTAGAGGCTCTACTTGCCATAGTTCCCTAGGAAAAACTGTTATCGTTGAGCAATGAATGCCACTGCTACCAAATGATGACTTTCTTGTCATCTTATCCTCTGTTGGTGGTACTAGGCTGTATGGTCGCTCTGATTATGGTATTGAAAATAATGGGATTTCTTCATACTTGGTATTGTCAGCATTAAAGGAACACAGCCTCCGTCATAAATATGTACATCCAAAGCCTTTCCAAATCACAGGCACTGGAAACGGTGTTGATTTGGCAATTGTGTTTTTGTTTTATTTCTGGGGCTAAGAGTTCCCTAATTCAACACTGAGTTGTTCAATACAGTCAGCCTACAGCTTCCTTTTAGTTTTTAAGTATTCATAGAAATTAGTAAATAGCAACCTACCTTTTTGCATTTCAAAGTTTTCTTCTTTCTTCTTCACTTCTTCATTTAGCATTATATTCTAAAATAAGAATCATTGCAAAAGGTCATTTTAACAGGAACTCTGGGTGCTGAGTTTTAGAGGTATCATTCACTTGGCATCTGTCATTACTCCGTTGCCTGTTTCTGGTGAGGATTATCATATAGACTCAGATCCTGTCATTAATTCCATCATACCGATTGCAAGCCCATGCCTCTGACAGATGAGCTGACAGCCCAGAAAGCCCAGGGGTGACCCTGGAAGCAGAATGCGGGCCTTATTATTTCCGTTCCAGTGCTCTCTCCAGACCAAAGGCTGCCATACTGACCCTTGCTATGACTCTCTGGCTTTGACAGGTATTGACAAATAATGCCAAATGGGAAGATGATTCTACCCTGGAAGCAGAATGCGGGCCTTATTATTTCCGTTCCAGTGCTCTCTCCAGACCAAAGGCTGCCATACTGACCCTTGCTATGACTCTCCGGCTTTGACAGGTATTGACAAATAATGCCAAATGGGAAGATGATTCTACCCTGGGAACTGGTATATAGAATATTATTAAACATAAAGCATGGTGTGTGTCTATTAGAATAAAATTGGTCTGAAATCTCTTAGGAAATGGTAATAGCAAGTTTGACCTCGGGAAGAAATCCTAGACTATGAATAGACCTTCGGATAGTTTTTATTTTGTTGTCACTTTCAATGGGCTGAGGACAGTCTCTTGTTGCTGGTTGCCTTGTGTGGCCTGTATTTGTTTAGAATAATCAGCATATAGGAAACACAGGTAATCTCCCAATGCTGTTGATGGTCAAAGGCAAATGCAACACTTCTAAAGGGGTTTCTTCTGACTCAGCAACTGAAGGAAGGCTAGAGGCACTTAAAGAAGCTAAGGGGGACTGCCATCAACACGGCTGGAAGGTAAAAAAAGCTAAGGCTGCCATTTTAAAAATACTGAATAAAAGGCCTGGAGGGCTTCACTGGCTGGCATGAGGTCACCCAAGGAGTCTGAGGCTAAAGCCAAGAGTAGAAACTGTGAGATCACATTCATAGGCCTGGCTCGACTAGCACCATCCCTCTGTACCCTGAACACAAGGGAGGAAGACAGTAGCATTTTCACATCTTCTGATAATCAAAGTCCTGTGCGCCTTCCCATTACTAAAATTAATTTTCTCCAGGACCCTTCCTTTTCATTCCTCCCCTAGAAGGAATTAGTGTTGTTAGTGTTGAGTGTCTTGTTGTAGGCTCAGCTCAGTTGCCAGATGTGAGGGTGTAAGTCACAAAGCCTAAAGGGAGCTTGCACCTCGAAACGCTCACATGGGCCACAGAGCTTCTTTAACTTTCCACTTGAGCTGAAGTGTGGCACTGTGAAAGTACAGCAACAGGAAAATGTTTGTGAGATAACAAGTAAACAAATGAGTATTTAGTGTCTTTTCAAAAATGGAGTGTGATGATCGAGGTCGAGATACTTTTAGGCTGAGTGGTTGCATTGGTGTCAGGGCTTGGCCAAGATGAAAATGTGTAGTCAGCAAAGTTTGTCTTTTATGCGCCCAGCCTTGCTTTTCCGTGAACTTTCCCCCAGCCACACTCCCCAGAACCTCTTTTATTTTTTTCTCGCCTCACTCCCCACCTCAACTGAAAGACTTTTTAAAGTTGACTTTCAGAAAATCTGAGATTAGTTATTTCTCTCTTTGTGGGAATGCTATATGACAGGTATGGACAGGTTGACCTTTAACTTGAAAAGGAAATGCTTTGACCCTGTCAAAGATATCTCAGGCATTGGTGGGCAGACAATCATGGAACTGATCATTCTAGCAGAGGGTGGGGTGGGTAGTAAATTTTAATGTGAAGCTACGCTATTCAAAATGCTATCTCCACTTACCCTAACATAAGCCCTGAATCCCATCTTCCCCGCAAAGTGACTTCTTGGTGCTATCTGCCTCAGGAGATAATGAGTTCCTTGTCACTAGAGGTGTTCAAACAGAGATTGGGTGACCAGTTGGTAGGGGTGGTGAAGAGAAGATTGAAGTTCTGGGTTGACAATTGGATCTGATTATTTCTAAGAACTTTTCAAATCCTATGATTTGGAGCCCCAAAATTCAAATGTTAGGTTGCTCTGCACCAGTCAGACTGTGACCCAGAAAGGAAGCCTGCTAACGTTAGCTAAGAATATAAAAATCCAGTTTGAGGTTATTCTGTAGTTGGCTTGTTGGGATAAAAAAAAGTCCAAAATATTGTTTTAGAATCAGAAATTTGGGGGAGTGAATATTGGAAAAGGGGTCAGTTGTTGGAGGAGGATTGAGTAGCTGGAGGACTCTGTGTCTAACCATCGTGCATATCACACGTACAGATGACATTGACTAGGGTTCCACCCCTGCTGCAGTAGAGACAAGGGGCTTCCTCTGTCGCATGTAAGGAGCTCCAGTTGACATGCCTGAGGAGGTCTGCCTTTTTAGAATATGAATCTTTGGAGCTGTCACTTTTTTCATGCAAGCATAAGCAGAGTGGCCAAGCCAACTGTTTTTCTTGCTCCTATCATGGGTAGCTGATTTGGAAAGCTTTACATATCCGACCTGAAATAAAGCCATGAGGAATTGGAAGTTCAACTATAAAGCTCTCGATAAGAAAGAGAGAGGGAGGGAAAAAAACAACAGCCACTCTCGTTGTCATTGGAGGGTATTGAGGGCTGATCACATAATTACAGAATGTCAGAGCTGATAGTGCCCTTACAGATAATCTCAGCCCTCTCATTTTACAGATGAGAAAACTGAGGCCCAGAGAGGTGAAGTCATTTGCCCAAGGTCACATAGCCAGCACATTAAATATGCTATTTGGATTATTAACCATTGTTCTGAAAGTGGCTTTATTCACTTTTAAATTTGCAACACTTCCTAATACCCTGTAATACTGGCCAGAATCCTTGAAGAACCAGAGAAACTCAAATCATTTCCAAGCCTTGCAAATAAGGAGTTAGGAGTCTTCGTTTAACCCTAGATTAGTGTAAAGAACATAAAAACCAGCAGAGATTTGAGCTGCATTCTGATGTCTGAACATGACTCAGGTATAAGCTCTTGGACTCTTCACTACTGGATTAAATGACACATCAGGGACGGTACAGGAGGACAGGGATAAGCTCAGAAACAAGATCTTAAGCCCTTCACTCCAGGGTTAAATTACACATCATCTATATGTGAGAACCAGCTTCTGTTGGTTTATCCAGATACCCACCATTCTGGCACAGAGCGGCCCTTAATGTGAGCTGTTCATGACCCCAAAGTGAGCTGAGGGCCAAGGGTATTCGACTCAGTGTTCTGAGAGGGAAACAGGCAGAAAGACTTTTTGATGCTCTGCTTCAGAAGAAAGAGCCCCTAGACCTCTTGTCTATGATGATGGAATTAATGTTGTAGGCACATCCTCAGTAAACATTATAAAATTTCTTGTTCTGGGTACCCATTACAGGCCACAGTCACCGCAGTGACTTCATGCTGGGTACCAGCCTGTTGGGCTGGAAGACTTCAAACTCTCTCTGCCTCAGGTCTTGATGGGCCCTAGAGTCGACTGGCTTCATGAGCAAGTGGTATTATATGGGGGCTGGTTTGAGCAGCACTGAGAAGGTCCATCATCCATTCCTGGTACCTCTCCTCACAATAAAAGGGAAAGATCTCACTTTCATGGCACCTGAAATTCCATCATCAGAGAAGCATTTTTTCATATGTTAGAGTGTATCAGTCTCCAGAAGTCCCTACTACTCCCAGTAAAGGCAATATCTTAACCTGTGGCCTGCCAACACTGCAGCGGCCAATGGTTATCGCTTCCCTGGCAAATGGGGACCAGACTATGGGTCCACAGTGAGAACACATCAAGGTTTGGATGGAAAGATAAGAAAATGCAAAAAGCAAATTGATGTACTTCATAATTTTGCCCAGAGGCAACTGCATGTATGACTCATGTGTGTGTGTGAATACGCCCATGAGAGTGTGCATTTTCCCCGGAGAGAAACTTTTTTGTTCTTCTCAAGAACATTCCTATGAAAGTGCACACTTCCAACTTTCCTTTCCCTTCAAAAATAGGATTTTGGCTTCATTTTTGCCTTTTTAAAAAACACACATACCCATATATGTATGTATATATATATATATATATGTATAGATAGATACATAGATAACACAAATATTAAACTTTCACATTGTCGGGTTTCATTTTCCCGACCTAGCAGAAGTAGTAAAACTTTTCAATGACGTTTTTACCAACAACCGAGCTCCTTACCTTGACGAAGCCTTCAAACTGGCTTCTGATTTCCTCACAGTTCAGTAAGGATAAGGACCCCTCTCCTTTGTTGCATCTCTGTATTGTTTTCATGAACACAAAGTCTTCATGAAGATTCCTTTCATCTTCTATCTATTTGTAAAATAACAGGGACATGAGAAATGTAATTCCGAGGGAGAATGCAGCTAGTGATGCCTGCCTCTACACTCATTTCCATGGCTTCAACAACAGGAGGAGGACTTTGGGCATATAAAAGGGAAGTAAAAAGTTATTATACTGGATTATTGATATTTAGTATTTGCAGTTAAAAAAAATCTACAAAAGCCAGCAATTAAAATGTCATATTATCTGAAACTCTAGGTAAAAATCACAGCTATTCTAATAAAATTTCATCACAAAGTGTACCTTTTTTTCAATGTATTATCGCAGCAATATTCTGTAATTGTCACATTTCCCATTCCTCCAGTAATAATTGGTCATTATGAACACAGTCTATAAAATAGTTTTCTGCTGAGCTAATTTGACCACTTCATTTTAGTGTTTGTGATGCAGTGCTTTATAAAAAAACGTTAATTTGCAGTGTGTGTCAATTAACTCAAGTTCTAATTACATCTCTCTCTTTTTAACTTCAGTATTTGTAGAAAATATTTGCATTTTCAAAGAAATCATCTTTCATTTCCAAAGTTAACGAGATATTTTATTTTCCAATGTCTTAGAATAATTAAATGTATGGAATTCACCTGTATAATCAACTAATTCTGTGCCATTTTATTGTTTTAAGATTACATTTTTAGAGTCATAACAAGATCCAGTTAACCGGCGGCTTTCACTGTCATTAAGAGCGCATCTAAATGCTACAGTAAATCTGAGTCCACCCAGGTCATTATTTCCCCTTCAGAGGCTAGGCTTATGTCCAGGCATTTGACTGGCAGAGCCCACGAGGCCAAATATAAACAAACAACCAGACCCAGAATCCCCCTCTTTTCTCAGCAGTGAAACCTAAAATTTGAGTAACCCAGCAAATTGCCTCAACCAACACTGCCCCACCTTATCCTGATAGAAAACCTCATCGCCTTAATTCTAGGTTGGCCCTCCAATAGAGGACACACAAACATCCCTGAGAAAATGCAATTTCCAGATGCTGTACATCCACAATTCCCACATCCAGACTTTTAGGAACAGCCGGATAATTGATCAAATTTCTCCTTTCACCTATGATTGGTAATTTGTCAACACAGCCAATAATGCCGCTCAGTGGAAGTGGATAAACACATGGAAACAGGATAAATCCTAATGGTTATCTTTTCCTAAGAATGCAGAACAACCTACTAAGTTACTCTACTTTTTTGATCCTGTTAAGTCCAACCATTTAAGAATGTAACACATCTCAGAGGGAAACTGAGAAGCTTGCAAGTACAATCAGCATTTGAATAATTATATAGAGAATGTCACTTTTACTAAAAGACTACAAATTCTGGGGCTTATCCAGGTCTATGCTAATTTGAAGCACTATGAAATTTCAGATCAAATTAATGCTCTCCTTCTCCAGTTGGAAATTTGAAAGAAAATTTGTCTCCATCAGAAAAAAAGAGTTTACTTTTTAAGCAAAACTTTAGCAAGTAATTATAGCTAGCGCCTACATAGAGCCTTTGTGCCAGGCTCTGTTCTAAGCTTATTACAAGGCTAAACTCATTTAATCTATGAGGTGGGTACCATTATTAGCTCCTTTTCTCAGATATGGAAACTGAGGCATACAAATGTAAAATAACTTGCCCAGGATCACAGAGCTAGTAGGGGGCAGAGTCAAGATTTGCACCCAGGCAGTCTGATTCCAGAGCCCAAGCTCTTGACCAGAGACAAGAATAGGAGACCTCACTAACTAGACAACAAACATTATGCCACAAGACCATTTGTCTATTTGGGTTCCTACCATTGTCCATCATTTGGGTAGAACTAAAACCAATCAACTCACAAATCAATAAGGGCCCCAAATTTAGTCAATAAAGGCTTGTGGTTCATCTTACCTTATCCAATCTTCTGTGAAGATACACAGCAAAAAGTGCTGACACAATCATCTGGGTGATAAGAAAAACAGTAAGTAAATACATAAAAATTTTCATACTGACGGGTGGTCCAGTGGCCACAGATCGAGGAGAAGGTTGGCTGTACGTTTCGATCATGCTGCGTTAAAGTTGAAATGATGTCTTCTACCCAAGAAGGTGGCAGAGGCAGCATGAGAAGACTGTCAAAGTGGCCACCTTACTCAGGATTAGTTAAGAGCGCACAATCGTCGCAGCCCACACTTCCTGGAAAATGTGCTTCGTAGTCTTCTCTCCCAGCAAAAAAGTTACGTAAAGGTTTTTTTTTTTTTTTTTTTTTTTTTAAATTATACCCATATCATTCACTTCCAGGCTTTTCCTTTTGTTAGTAAAGAAGAAACAAGTTTCTTCTTCCATACATTCATTCTTGCCTTGAAATGTCATAGGCTTCTAAACAGACTATGGCAGTATTTTCCTATCGCTGTCTAACTTTTGGGGTTCACCAGTTTCAAAGAAAGTGACAAATTAATCCACCAGCAACAGACTTATTTCAATTTCAATCTTACTAATACAAAGCGGGAAGCTGGTATATGGGGAAAGAAACACATGTCAACAAAAGTTTGGATTGATTTTATGACTGGTGTGCCACTAACTAATTGCTTCTCAAGACTTCTTTAATCTTTAAACCCGATGAAATCCAAGCAGATTTTCAAGTCTAGTCTACGTGGCATAAAGCAAAAAGGAGTGCTGACAATTATTAAATAAAAGTTAACTGGAAAGATAATTCAAGAACAATAAATTTCTCAAAGGCCAAGTGGAGTAGGGTCTTGAGGGAAATCAGGCCAAAACTCTGGGATTAAGGTTAAAGTAGGAATATTAGCTTGACTTAGCCAAGTTGCCTGTCTAAACTGTTCCAATCCATCAGATAATTGCTGAAGCTGATGTAATGGTTCAGAATAGAGAAAACAGGCTGCAATTAAAAGACCTGAATTCTAGTCCTTGCTCTACCGATATATTGCTATGGACCTTGGGCAAATCACGTTACCTCTCTAGACCTCAGTTTCATCATATCCAAAGTGGGCAGTTGCATCTGCCTTGCCTATTCTATAGGTTGTTGTGAAGATCAAATAAAGATGTGCCTGAAAGTTCTTTGAAAAGTGTTAGGCAATAGATGAACAACTCTTATCCTGAATTTTTTGGAATTTGTTTAGCCTAAGATATGAGTTTTCCAAATAATCACCAACTCCTTACATACTAGTAAAAAACAAATGAACAATAACAACGTCAAAAACACCAAAGTTTTGAAAACAAATTGAATCATTGAGGTGTGTAGGATTATGCATTTCTGAATGGCTTTTGTGTCGTCTTATCAGATTCCCTTCGAAATAAAAGCAGTTGTGGAAATCCCTACCCCGCATCCCAACCGGGTCTAGAAACCATGATAAGATTGCTTTGGTGATTCCTATAAAATTGTTTTGAGAGACAAATAGGAAACTAACAAACTGCTCCGATAGGTATGCTATCTGTATAGTTAGCACCTGCTCTCTTCCCCTCCCACGCCCCAGCATCCTGTCCTGGGCCCAGAACTGTGTAGCTTTTCACTACATCTGCCAAGTAGGTGGCTTAAGTGCACGTGATAAACTTTGATCAGTTAAGTCAGAGGCTTCGGTTCTTAGACAAGTAACCTTCGTTCCACTGAAGGAAAATTATCACGAGAGACAAAATGGGCTCGAGGACTTCTCCAAGGTCAGTTTCATACAATTACAGAATGCCAGAGCTGCAAGGACCCTGTGAAGATCAGCTCAGCCAAGCCCCCAGGGAAAGGATGCTGAAGGGACCACAATGATGCAGACAATGTCAGGATATTTTCATGTGACCAACTTCAAGAAAGAGTTGTTGTCAAATCTTCCTGCCTCCACTTCTGGATCTCCAGCTTCCTGAAGTCTGACTTCTGCCCACAATATTCCCCTGAAACTACTCTTACCATTATTAGCTCAATAGTTTTGGCGGGCTGTTTTTAGAGTTCATTTTTTGTGACTTTTCTATTATTCTGACCTATTACTCTGTTGTCATCCTTCTGAAACCTCTCCCGTCTTGCCTCTCAGAATACTTCTTCATGTGATCCCCTTGTCTCTTTGTACCCCTTCAAACTTTGGTATTCCCTATCCTCATTCTCATCTCCTCTCCTACCCTCTTCTCATTCTCCATGTTTTCCTTGGGTGATTCCCATCCACTCTTATCCACCACCTCTGAATATCTCCATTTGGATATCCCAAAGCCACCTCACATTTGCCATGCCCCAAATTTAACTCTTCTCCCCACTCCATTTCCAATCCAGACCTGTTCTCCCTATCTCGATGAATGGCACTCCACTCACCTAGTTGTCCAGGTCATAGATCTGGGAATCGTCCATGATTCCTCCTTCTCTCTTGCCATAGATTGCTCCCCAATCCCAGTGGCTACTTCCTCCCAAAACCTTTTTGACTGCCACCACTTTTCTCCATCCCCCCTGCCAACATCCTAGTCCAAGCCCACATTCCTCTCTCTCCTAGATTACTCAATTACATCCTCTAAATTTATCTCCTTGCTTCTCTTCTTGCCTCAACCCATCCATCCTCCATACTGCCGGCAGAATGTTAATTCTAGATCTTATAACAGACCATATTTTCTAATCTGATTTGACCCCCCCTAAGACTCTGCACCAGATCCAGGGAAGCAGATTGATAGAGTGCCCTGGCATGTTCAACATGAATGGGATTAGCTCCAGAATAGCCTGTTTGTACTTCAGTCCTTGAAGCCTCCTCTTCCTTCCATCCTTCTTCCGCCTGGTCCTCTAGCTTGATGCAACAATTGGCTACTTTTCCAGCTTCCAAACTTTAGCTCTACTTTCTGATTTCTGATTTTGTATCATATGTCCTTTGTGTCAGGACCTTCTATACCTGTTTCTCCCCCAAAAAGGAGTGGCCTCATCCTGGTGTTGGGCCCCTTTTAATGCATAATGCATATGCAGCATAATGCATCCAGAAGTGATTCTTAAACTTAGTTTCCAAGAAATTTGTAGATCTATGGAGTGCATGAAAGTGCCTGCAGCCAAAGTCAAAGATCGACCATCTCTTTCTTAGTTCATGGAAAGAATTAAGTTAATGGATTGAATTGTTTCATTTTTTAGTTTCTCTTGCACCAAATTTTCTTAACTTTCTGTCTCCCTTTTCTACTACTGCTTGTCTTATAGCTAGTGATTGATCTGCAGCAAATAAGTATCAAGGGAAAAACTCAAAAAACAATGGATCATACTTCAACAGGTTGTTTTTGGTGTGAATATGCTTGTGGTTGTGATTTGTATTGATAACCTAGAACACAGTCATAGTTTCTGCTAGGAAAATTATTTCCAGTACATACGAAAGAGTTAAATATATCAGCATTTTGTTTGTTCTACAAAGGGCCTCACAAGGACTCTTTTCCCTGAACATGTCTGGAAAGCCCTAGCCTACAGGATGGTGTCTTGATTCTCAGCATAGCCCATGTTCTGACCCCTGCCAACCTTTCTGTCTTCATCTCCCACAACTCACTCATGCTCAACCCTGAGCATCAACCATACTAAGCTAGTTTTATTTCCCTAAATGTGCTGTGCTTGTTCAAGCTGGCTGTTCCCTATGCACATGCTGACTCCCTCCTCTCTTATCCACTAGTGTTGAAAAGACAGCCCCTCTGTGAAACATCCCCTCCCGGCTGACAAGGTGCCCTCTTCTGTGTTTAATCTATCACAGCATTTGCCACATTACATCATAATTAACTTGTCTGATTTCCCTACCATTAGCTCCTAGAGGAAAGAGACAATTAAAAAAATCTCAGAACCCTTGCTTCCTGACACACTGTAAGGAATTAGTAAATCTTTGCCAAATCACTAAATTTTCTTTTAAGGGGATGTAAAGGGAAGCTGTAAAACATTCAAACCTGGAAGAATAGCACTAGCTAGCCTCTCTGGCGATACAAATTGGAATATATTGGTTTTAAGTTTTCTCCTACCCCTTTAATTATCTCTCTTTCCTCTGGGGTCAGTTCCACTTGTTTATTTTGACCCTTCTCTTTCATGTTGATGGTTTTCCTCAAATGTCTGATGACCCTTACTTGTCTGGTCATATTTATGAATGAAAAACTATGTTAGCTTTTCTGGGTAGATGGCATGTATTTCCTCTGAAATACATTCATCTGTTTCCCCCACAAACCTCTGTCCAGAATGGGAGGGCTGTGGGTTCTGTTTAAGTGGGTAGGGCCTGTCAACAGACAGGCTTCCCTTTAAGTTATGTGGGTGGAGAGGCAGGAAGGCCAGGGACCCCCACGACTGATAACGTAAGGAGTGCTTTTCTCTAGGGGTGGAGCCTTTTAGAGAGTTTCACTCTTGACTGATGCTGGTTTTCCTTTTGTTTTCTTTTTTGTACCTGTCGTGGAGGTCTCTGCACCCTCCCTAGAGTCCTCCCCGGGCAACTTTAGCCTGAGGGCAAAGACCAAATAATGCTGCTGACAAAAGGTTCCTGGGAGAAGGGAGAGATGGAGAAAAGGGTCCACCTGTCCCACCCTGTTTCCACTACAGCTCTTTGAAGGGTTATCCTAATTGCCTCTCAGCCTACCCCTGCTCTTTGCATTTATTGACTCTGCAACCGTTTTCTCCTTGGGAAAACCCACTCTTATCTCTGTTTTCTTGAATTCAGATTTCTTTATTAGTCCAAACTCATTGGCTTTCTTGCTTCCTGGTATCCCTCGAAATTTATTTCACATTGATGCACCTTTTCTTGTTTCTCACGGTTGTTGTGGTTTCATTCTTTTTACATTTATTTTAGACTAAATAATACATTCACATGGTTAAAAATGTAAGTGAGACAAAAGAGCGTGCAATGTAGTCTTCCTTCTACCTCTTCTGCCCAGTCCTCCATTGTTATCCAGTGTTACCAGTTTCTTATGTATCTTCCAGAGTTGCTTTATGTGCATTCAAGCAAATACATAAATATTCTCTTTCACCCTTTTTTACACACAGTAGTATACAATATACTATTCTGCATCTTTGTTTTTCCCTTTAACAATATATTTTGGAGATTATTCCATGCCAGCAAAGTATTTCTTTATTCTCTTTTTTTACAACTGCATAGTATTCCACTGTATGAGCGACATACTATAATTTATGTAACTAGACCCCCACTGATCAACATTTAGGTTGTTTCCAGTCATATGATATTAAACGATGCCACAACAAATAACCTTATACTTATTCAATTTTAAAAGTTTTTTTTCAGACATTTCCATGGGATCTGGAAGGCTAAAAACCGCATTTTTTTTAACACTGACCAATCAACATGTTAACCTAAACACACCACACTCAAAGGAAGATAATTTAGAATAAATAATGGTTTATTTTCCATTAGTCAGATCAATGCATAGTAAATCGTTTGTGTTATACACCCTCTTCAAAGCCAGGCTTTGCGTTTTAGGGCCTCCAATGCAAAGTCCTGTCTGGCCTTGAGGATTTTGGTTGTACCATGTGGAATTCTCCATGTGGGTCTGCAGCAGAAAGCCAGAGATGATGTGATCTCTGGTGCCTCCCTCCAGGATGCTGCGCTTGTTGGCTAGATTGGTAAGAAGCAATTTCAGGAGACATTTCTTTCAATCAGTTCATTTACTCAAATCAACATTCACTGAGTGCCTACTGTGGGCCAGGGCTGAGCTGGATGCTGGGGATACAAAGATAAAGATGATAGTCCCTATCTTGTCAGTTGCTCCCAGTCTAGAGAAGCCAACCCATACATGAGCAGACAACCGTAAAACAATGTGAAAAGTGCCACAGTGGAGGTGATCACAGACTGTTGTGGGAACATTAAGGAGGAGTACCTACCCAGCCAGGGGGGTGGGATAGAAAGAAGACCAAGGAAGGCTCCCTAGAAGAAGAGACACCTGTCATGACTTTGTATCCTGACTTCCAGCATTCCATTGACAAATCCTGACATTCAGTGTCCATGTACTGTCTTTGGCTTTTCTAGTCTAGAGTCTTCCACCCCTTTTCATTCTGCAGCAGTCTTCTAGCTGGCTATATTTACTCTGACACTCCAGGGGCTTAGGAGGAATAAGGTAGGAGGGGGTTGGGGATAATCATTCCAGCATAGACGAATGTGGTTGGAGATGGGGATGATTGGAGTGTTGGCCTGGGTTCAGGTATTAGTTTTGATAGTGTGATCAGAATGCCCAACCCCTATTTAGCTGCCTACCTCCATCCCAGGTCCCCATGGTGAACTTTCTTGGCAAATGCCCACTCTTCGTTTCTGACGTGGGGGCACCATGACTCCACTCCCCTTTTGTGTCAGAAAAAAAGCTATATTTTTTTATGTGCTTAGACAAGAAACACAGGTAACGTGGTTCCTACCACTTGGAAGTAGAACTGGGGTGTGGGGGGGCAAGTTTTACTTTTTGATGTATACCTTCTGTGCTCTCTGTGTTATTTTTACAATGAGCATATTTTACTTTTGTAATAATTTATTTTTTGATAAACTTTTTATTGAAGTAAACCTTTATGTACAGAAAAGTGCAAAAATCGTAAGCTTAGTGAATTTTCATAAAATAAACACACCCTTTGTAATCATCACCTAGATTGTAGACATTTAGTAGTATCTCTGAAGCCCCCAATTATCTCCTCCCAATCACCTCCAGTTCTCACAAAGGTAATCACTATTCTGCCTTCTATCACCAAAGATTAGTTTTGACTGAGAGTTCCAGTTGCTCCTTATCCTCACTAGCACTTGGTATCATCAGTATTATTTATCTTAGCCATTCTAATAGGTCTGTAGTATTATCTCATTGTGGTTTTGATTTGCATTTCCCTGATGGCTAATGATGTTGAACATCTTTGCATGTGCTCATTTGCCATCCATATGTCCTCTTTGGTGCTCACATCTTCCATAAACATAGAACATAATCATTTTTTTAATTGCTTCAAAATAATAACGTCATTAACCTGACTAGGGAATATTTTTTGAGCATAACAATCATTCCGAGAGGCAGATTAGGGTGGTGGAAATAGCCAGAATTTGGTAGCAGACATTCTGGACTATTCTACTTGTTGTGGGATCTTAGGCAAATTATTTAACCTCTTTGTGCCTTGGTTGCTTTGTCTATAAAGCAGGGATGATAATAGTTTCTGCTTCAGAGGTTTGTCCTGAGGATTAGATGAGAAAATTATGTAAGGCTCTCTGCTCTGTGCCTGAGGGGGTAAATGTTCATCAGTGTCTCGCTGCTGTTCTGGCAAAGCCTGGAAAGAGGGCAAGGAAGAGATAGTTGTCCTGAGGCAGTCAGTGGCTTAGTATCTGAGGGAGAATGGGTGAGTGATTCCTCTTTCTCAGGCTCTAAGGAAAAAAACTCTGGAGTTGTGTCCTGGAGGCAGGATTCTGTCCCCTCACCCCCTGCTCTCCCCACCCCCTACCCCAGCCAAACAGTAGGAACAGCCTGCTTCGAAGGAAGTTCTAGAAAAAATGTCTAGTCATAACTGGGCTCTTGGGTGCTGCTGCACCCCTTGTATGATTTTAACACCTACTGCTGTGTCCAGCAGAAAGACACAAGCCCCATGACATCATTCCGTATAATTCCCGAAGGTCCTCCCATTGATGTTTCCTAAAGCAGGACTGCATGAGGGCCCTTGTGCCTGAATCAAGTAGTCAATATCCCTTCTGCAAATCTTTGCCCAGCACTTAGAAAGCACGAGGCTCTCTGATAGGTCTGGGGAACCAAAATGAAAAAGAAAGGACTTCTAGTTAAAGAGATAGAAAAGCAAAGAGTCGACCACAGTGCACTGGAAGGTTCCTGGAAGAGGCGACATCAGAGCCTCAAGGGGTTGTTTTCTGGGTGAGGGAACCATGCATTCCAGGTAGAGAATAGCACATGCAAGGGCCCGGAGGCTGGAGACCAGGGGCTCTTTCTCCTCTTAAGTCTGCATGTTTGGGACCAAAGCCTTGCTCTGCACAGCACCCCAGCTTCTTCCAATGGGCCCTTAAGGTGGAGCACAGAATATCAGGACTTTATGGTAACAAAAATCCTCTTTGTTCCAGGGTGAAGGGTCTCAGCGGCCAAGTGCTTTACAAGTGGGTACACTTTTGGCACCCATTTTCCTTCAGAAATCAGCCTGATAGGATTGAACATGTAAGACTTGTCTGAGTAGTTTGAGCCCATTTTTTACCTCCCTCTTTCCAGTCTCAGCCTGCCTTTTGCATCTCCCCAGAGCTCCAGGACTCTGGTAGGCTGGGCCCTAGCTCCTATGCCCCAAATCCCCCCACAGAGCCTTTCCCTGGGCACCTCTAACTTACCCCTACCCTAATCCTTCTTCTTGACTTGTTCAGGGCTCTCTCCTGTCTCTCCTCTCTCTCCAGCTTCCAACTGCTATCCTCCAAGCTGCCCTCTTCAATTCTGACCCCAGGCTCCAGCAGTCCCTCTCTGATCCCTCCTGTGGTCTGCTCCTGACAATCCCTTGGGGTTGTTTCTGAAATGAGCACTTCTTCTCCTAATTCATCTCCTAGGTATCCTCACAGGAGACTGTCTTCTTAGTGGGGACCTGACTCAGGAGAACTCTAGTTCTCCCACAGTCCTCCTGGGACCAGCCCCATGGTTTCATAAATGGAGAAACTGAGGCTCAGAGAAAGGGGATGACTTACCAGGGTCATGCAGCAAGTTAGTGGCAGAGCAGAGACTAGCCCAGGCCTCCAGACTTCCAGCCAATGCTCTTTCCCAAGAATCAAACTGCCTCTCACAAGGCTCAGCTCTTCTAGCCGGCATCAGCTCCCACCCACTGACTGCACAGTGCACCCATCTCTGTTAGCACTTCCTTCCTGAGCCAGTTCATTAAGACTGAAGCTGGCCCGTCCAGGCTTCTGACTCAGCAGCCTAGCAAAGAACATCCAGCCATGTCTGCATATGATTAAGGAAATGCCAGGGACAGGAAGCATTTTTTTCTCTGGCAGGGTGGGGGGTGCAAAAGGAGGTGGAGAGATTCAATTAAATAGTAAGATGTCAGGGACCACAGGAGTGGGGTGGGGAGTAGAAGAGTATATCAAAAGATTTAGGATTACTAGTTAAATACATTTTGGTACAGAAGTATATTTACTGGCTTAGAAGGACTCCTGTGATACACTGTTAGTGCAAATAACATGGCAAAAATAGAATGTTCCCATAGTTCCACTTGTGTAAAAATAAGTCAAGAGTGTCCCCAAAGTGTCTATGTGTGGTAGTTAGAAATTAGCTGTATGTGCCCCTCCATTCTCTGCACCCATGTTAATTTTTACCCATAGGCTAACAGTTGGAAACTATTACCACAACCTTCAAGAGCTGTTGTGGCACAAGTGTTCATCTGTGAATAAATAGAGTTGGGAACTTTCTCTTTCACAATGTCCCACAGTGAATGGTGCCATCTTGCTAAGTGTGGACTTAGAACAGCTCCCACTAGAGCACATCTACATCTAATCCAACATCTAATCCAATCAGGGATTTTGACATCAAGATGTTTTCTGACTGGAAGGAGCAGAAAGCTCTGGTGCCCCCTATTGTTACAGGGTCACTGATGCCTGGACACCTCTGTCCTGACTTGGGGGAACCAACCATATCTGAAGCATGTTCAAACAAGCGATGGGATTGACACTTGTGCTAAGTTGAATAACGTCCTCTCACAATTCTTGCCCACCTGGAATCTGTGAATGTGGACTTATTTGGAAATAGTACTTTTGCAAATACTAGTTAAAGTAAGATGAGGCAATACTGAATTAGGGTGGGCCCTCATCCAATGACTGGTGTCCTTATAAGAAGAGGAAAATTTGGACATAGACACACACTGAGGGAAGATGGCAATGTGAAGACAGAGGCAGAGACTGGAGTGACGCTGCCACAAGCCAAAGAACGTCAAGGATTGCTGGCAAACACCAGAAGCTGGAAGAAGTAAGAAAAGATTCTTCTCTAGCATCTCCAGAGGAGGTATGGCCCTGTCGACACCTTGATCTCAGACTTCTGGCCTCCAGAACTGTAAGAGAATAAATTTCTGTTGTTTTAAGGTACCCAGTTTGTGGTACTGTGTTATGGCAGCCGTTGGAAACTAATACAACACTTCCACAGAAATAATTTGCCTCATCTTCTGAAATGCTGCTCCAATCGTGACATGAGGAGAAAGATGCTCATCCACAGAGGACATACTCTCAAGCAGAGGGACTGTGTGGCTCCTCTGATTATGCTCTACACTGGTCTATATGTGCATAGAGAAATAAGTCTGGAAGGTACCACAAGACTTGTCTCTGGGTGATAAATTCTAGGAGATTTTTATCCTTTTGCTTCAACTTGTCTGTATTTTCTACGTTTCCCACAATGAACATGTATTACTTGTATAAAAAATATATATCTATATCTACCTGTCATCTATTTATCCATCTACTTATCTTTAATTACTAGTACTCTCATGCACTCACAGAATCCTTCCAAGTGAAATAGTCCCAGGATACCTTCATTTCTTGTAGGCTCAAGGCTAGGAACTACTCTCTAAAAGCCCTGGCAGGGATGAGGGTAGACAATAATAAAACCATATATTTATATGGTATTTGATACTCTTCATAGAGCACACCTCCATATCCATCGGACCATTCAACCTCAAACTCCTCTGATTGATAAGGAATCTGAGGCTCAGAAAGTTGTTATAAGGAACTTGTCCAAGGTCTCATAGCTAATAACTCATGAGGCTGTGACTAGCACTCACAGTCCTGACTCCCGGTCCAGTAGCAGTTTCTAGAACGTAAGATCCACAAGGACAGCGCTTTTTGTCTGTCTTCTTCTCCAAGCACTTATATCTCCAGCACTTAGAATGGTGCCTGGCATATAGTAGGTGATCAGTACATTTTAACTGAATGACTGTGACAAAAGCAAGCTCCTCCCTAGAAGCATTTTCTGCTACTAGGAACGTTTTTGTTTAAGCCAAGGCGTTGTGCTGTGCAGAAGGCAGCAGGGCTGCTGACGGGGTCCCACTCTCTTCTCAATCTCTGTCCTTCCAGACATTGCTCCTCCACTCCCCACCCCCAGGCAAAGAATAGCTAATTTCTAGGGCTGGTCTCTCATATCACCTACAAGGAGGCACCTATGTGGATGGTTCAAGGTGAGTCTAGAAAGGGTTCCTTGTCCGAAAATAGTGCCACCCAGCAAAAAGATCCAGGGTCAAAGGGAGGGCAGATTCTGTTCATGGGTGGGCTTGTCAACCACAGAATGATTTATTTGGTTCTGGGACAAGGAATAGGACAAATTAAGAAATATTGACAGAGAGAGAGAGAGAAAGAGAGAGAGAAAGAGAAAGAAGATGACAGAAAGGTGGATGGAGAAGGGTCTCAGTTCAGAAACAGAACAAGAGAAATGCAGAAAATGTGCAAAAGTAAGTCAAGAAGGGGGAAAAAGGAAGTGGGGGGGTGGCAGGCAGAACTCTCACCCCTGCTTGTCACCTTAGAACCCCTACTTCTCACATCTTCTCTTAAGGATATACCCCCCATCTCCCATGCAGGTGACACCTTCCCACTAGGCCTTTTCAGGGTTGCTCCCAGAGGGCAGGCTTTGTACAGAGGGGTGGGGCTGCCACCCCAGGTCTCCTTTTCAAATGCAAATTCTTAAGAAGCTTTAAAGCTGCCCCCTGCCTTGCCTGGAAGGGTAGGGGTGTGGCCACTCTCAGTGCTCAGAAGGACTGGTTCTTGGGAATCCGAGAAGCCAGCTGAGACATAGGAGAAGATGAGGGAGGCCAGGGGCCTCTGAGCACTGGGGTCAGGGAGCAGAGCTCTGGGGACCCCGTAGGATCTCACAATTGTCCTCTTCCCTGGCCTTTTCCACACACGTCAGGACAGGAAGGGGAAGCTTAAGGATTATGGGCCAATTAAGTATAGGTAATGAAGTTACCTTAAAAAGAAAAGCTCACACCACAGTCTTAAGGACCATTCCTGGCTAATTTTCTAAACAGGGGAAGGAGTGCAATTTGATAGCTAAAGATTTTGAGGGATCACGCATTTCTGTTTTCGGGTAGAGCCACGTGTATTCTGGGAAAGGAAGTCTTCCTGGCCTTTGAGCTGTACGGGAGGGGAGTTGGGATAGTGTTTTACTTCTTTTCCAACATTGCATACTTCTGCATTCTAGGGTTCACAGCATTAGTAGCCACTAGGTACAAAATACCAACCCAGGGTATCAGTTATGTGGCTGAACCTAGGAATTAATGCATTTTCTCAGTTACCAATGTTCCTATTTTCATACTTCTTAACAAAGACCTGTCCCAAAATCCACTCCCAACTGGGAACAAAATGTTCATTTGCAGCTTAGGACACTAAGAGTTTTCCATCAGTGGGGTGGGTTTGGGGAGTATCCTTCATAAAGTTGGTGAACAATGAAAATGACTACATTTTCAGAGTTAGCTCCTCTGAAACCGGAAATGCGAACAGAGCTGACTTAGTGCTAATACTTTCTCTTACTTCTGTACGAAAGAGGAAAGACTGTGCTCAAGGTAGCAGTGATGTGCGAAAACCACAGTAGAGGTTTTGTGAAGAAGAGCAATTGTGGCTTTTGCACAAGTTATTCCTAAACCGAGGCTGGGGACGGCATATGACACTTTTCAAAGTAGCTTCTGGACTGGTATTTCACTGAAATGAAGAAGATCTTTGAGCAAGACCGGAAAGCCAAAAATCTATGTTTCATGACCTCTGCAGGAAACTAATAGTTGCATTGTGGAACATTCTAGAATGGCAGGCTCAAACCATCGCCTGGAACAACTGTAGGCCTTTCTGGGTGGGAGGGGGGAGGCAGGGAAAATCTAATTCCCAATAAAGGTTTCTGATAGTTTTCCACTCTCTCTCCCCACCCCCTCACCTAGTTCTGTAGCTCTTCTTTAGCCGCCTCCTCTAGCACAGGGGATCTAATTCAATAGCTGGGAAAACGGAAGTAGAGAAAAAAGAGAAGAAAAATTAATGTCAATCTCAGGAAGTCCAGAACATTTTTAACTCAAAAGTTGCCTGCAAATATAATCTGCATCATGTACCCATTGTACTGGGAGGGCACCTAAGTATGTCATGCACCTACATGCAGCACTGGAAAAACTCACAGTAAATACTATTTTATAACTAATCTATATTTGGATAAGAAGAAAAGAAGAGAGAAGATTTACCAGGTAAACAGAAGGATATCACTAATGAGTGAATAAGTGAATAGGAAGAGCAAAGAAACGGCCTGATGGAGTAGAATACATTTCTTCTGTCCCTCATGGGGTTCCTTGGGCTGGTTTAAGCCCCTGTAGAATAAACTAGAAATGTTTTAAATAACTAACTCTTCTAAATAGCATCAGGCCCAGACAGCTTCAAGAACAAATTCTTTCAAACTTTCAAGGAACAGATAATTTTGATAGTTTTAAAAATGTTCTAGAACAGTGAAAAACAAGAAAAGGTTCCCATTTTTTAACCAAAGCCAGCAAAATGTTGATATCAAATTCTGACAAGGAAACAGCTTAACCTTACACCTCCAGGAATTAGAAAAAGAACAAACTAAGTTCAAAGTTAGCAGAAGAAAGAAAATAACAAAGATTAGAGTAGAGATAAATGAAATAGAAAATAAATACAAAAAAATTAACAAAACTAAGTTGGTGTTTTGAAAAGATAAACAAAATTGATGAACTCGTAGCTAGACTAACTAAGAAAAAGAAAGAGAAGACTCAAATAATAAAATCACAAATGAAAGAAGGGAAGTTACAACTAATGCCACAGAAATAAAAAGGATCATAAGAGATAACTATGAAGAATTAAACATCAACAAACTGGATAACTTAGAAGAAATGGATAAATTCCTAGAAACATACCACCTACTAAGACTGAATCATGAAGAAATAGAAAATCTGAACAGACTAATATGAGTAAGGAGATAGAATCAATAATCAAAAACCTCCCAACAAAGAAAAGCTCAGAACCAGATGGCTTCATTGGTAAATTCTATCAAACATTTTGGAAGAATTAATAGCATTCATTCTCAAACTCTTCCAAAAAATTGAAGGGAAGGGAACACTTTCAAACTCATTTTGTGAGGCCAGAATAATGATACCTGCTACCAAAGCCAGACAAAGACGCCACAACAAAAGAAAATTATAGGCCAATATCCCTAATGAATATAGATGCAAAAATCCTCAACGAAATACTAACAAACCAAGTTCAACAGCACATTAAAAAGATCAAACACCAGGACCAAGTGAGCTTTACCCCTAGGATGCAAGGATGGTTGAACATATGAAAATCAATCAATGTGATACTCCACATTAACAGAATGAATAATAGAAACCACATGATCATCTCAATGAATGCAGAAAAAGCATTTGACAAATTTCAACACCTTTTCATGACAAAAACTCTCCACAGACTAAGACTAGAAGGAAGATACGTCAACATAATAAAGGCCATATATGACAAGTGCACAGCTAACATCACGCTGATTGGTGGAAAGCTGAAAGCTTTTCCTCTAAGATCAGGAGCAAGGCAAGGATGCCCATTCTTGCCACTTCCATTCAACATAGAACTGGAAGTTCTAGACAGAGTAATTAGGCAAGAAAAAGAAATAAAATTCATCCAAATCAGAAAAGAAGTAAAATTGTCCCTGTTTGCAGGTGACCTGAGCTTATGTGTAGAAAACCCTAAAGATTCCATTAAAAAAACTGTTAGAATTAATAAGCAAATTCAGTAAAGTTACAAGACACAAAATCAACATACAAAAACCACTTGCGTTTCTATACACTAACAACAAACTATCTGAAAAAGAAATTAGGAAAAAAAATCCCATTTATAATAGCACCAAAAAGGATAAAATACTTAGGAATAAATTTAACTAAGAAAGCAAAAGTTGTCTACTGAAAACTACAAAACTGGCATAAAGACAGACATACAGACCAATGGAACTGAATAGAGAGCCCAGAAGTAAATCCACATGTATACTGACCATGGTCTTCGACAAGGGTCCCAAGAATACACAACAGGGAAATGATAGTCTCTTCAAGAAATGATATCGGTTGAGCAGTATTCCATTGTGTATATATACCACATCTTCTTCATCCATTCGTCCCTTGATGGGCACTTAGGTTGCTTCCAAGTCTTGGCAGAAATAGAAGTATAGTGATGTATACCTTAAATTTATACAATGTTACAAACCAATGTTACTGCAATAAAAAATAAATTAATTAAAATTAAAAAAAAAGAAATGATATTGGTAAAATTGTATATCCACATGCAAATGAATGAAATTGGACCCTTATTTTACACCATACACAAAAATCGACTTAAAATGGATTCAGGGCTTAAACATAAGACCTGGAACTGTAAAACTACTAGAAGAACACATAAGAGAAAAGCTTCAAGAGGTTGGTCTTGGTAACAATTTCATGGAAATGACACCAAAAGCACAGGTAACAAAAACAAAAATAGACAAGTGGGACTAAATCAAGCTAAAAAGCTTCTGCATAGCAAAGGAAACAATCAACAGAGTGAAAGGCAACCTACATAATGGGAGAAAATATTTGCAAACCATATATCTGATAAGTGGTTAGTCTCCATAATATATAAAGAACTCCTATAATTCAACAGTAAAAAAAAACTAACAACCCAATTAAAAATGAGCTAAGGACTTGAATAGACATTTCTCCAAAGAAGATATACAAACAGCCAACAGGTATATGATAAAATGCTCAATGTCACTAATCATCAGGGAAATAGAAATCAAAACCACAATGAGACATTGCCTCACACCTATCACGATTGCTGCTGTCAAAAAAACAAAACGCAACAAGTGCTGAAGAGGATGTGCAGAAATTGGAACCATTGCACGTGTTGATAGGAATGCAAAATGGTGCAGCCACTATGGAAAACAGTATGAAGGTTCCTCAAAAAATTAAAAATAGAACTACTATGTGATCCAGCAATCCCACTTCTGGGTATTTATTCAAAAGGATTGAAATCAAGATCTCAAAGAGATACTGCACTCCTATGTTCATTGCAGCAACAGCAAAGAAACAACTTAAATGTCCATCAACAGATAATTGGCTAAAAAAAAATGTGGTATACACATATAATGGAATGCTATTTAGCCCTAAAAAAGAAAGAAATTCTGCAATATGGAACAACATGGATGAAGCTTGAGGACATTATGCTAAGTGAAATGGCAGTCACAGAAAGACAGACAAATACTGCTTGATTCCACTTTTATAAGGTATCTAAAATAGTCAAATTCATAGAATCAAAGAGTGGAATGGTGTTTGGGGGGGAAATGGGGAGTTCTTAATCAATGGGCATAAAGTTTCAGTTAAGCAAGATGAATAAGCTCTAGAGATCCGCTGCACAACATTGTACCTACACTCACAATAATGTATTGTACACTTAAAAATTTGTTAAGAGGGTAACAAATGTTAGGTGTTAAGACAATAGAATAAAAATTAAAAACCTGACAAAGAGCATGAAAAATGTAACTTCCTATCAGTCTCACACATACCTATATATTGAAACTATGGTGAGTAAAATATTAGTAAATGAAATCTAGCAGTATGTTAATATACTCATATCTTCACCGAGAAGGACTCATTGAAGTAATGCAAGGATGGTTTGATGTTAGAAAATCTATTAATCGAATCCACTTTAGTAACAGAACAAAGAAAAAACACTATTGTGATAAATAGTGAAAAAACAAAAAATTCAACATCAATTCCTGATAATGCTTTTAGAAGAGGAAGAATAGTGACATTCTTCATTCATAAGTTAAATTTATCTTTCGGTCTTACTATCTCTATAACTTTGGGCATGTCACATACTCTGTGCCTCAGTTTGCTAATATTTTAAATAGGGATAATAATATATACTTCTTAGTGTCATGAGGATTCAATAATACCTATGTAAAGTGCTATCACACAACACCCAATGCCCCCACCCTCTTACTACGTTATTTTCTCACCTGTGTAACACTCATTAACAACTGTGGGGAGCACACTAAAGGAAGCAATAAGCTATCGTTTTTCTGTTTTCCTGGTTTTTT
Organism: Diceros bicornis minor; assembly: GCF_020826845.1. NCBI lineage: Eukaryota > Metazoa > Chordata > Mammalia > Perissodactyla > Rhinocerotidae > Diceros > Diceros bicornis. The sequence continues at coordinate 124,266,885 of NC_080781.1, read as the reverse complement.
TCATTTGCACCAGTGGATGTAGAATGTTTTTACTGCTGCTCTAGCTTGTGCTTATTCATGTATGGTCTTGCAAACAAAGTAACTCTCTTCATGACCACCCCTCCATGTTAACTCCTAGAGCCCCTTAAAGGAAGATTGTACTGACTGGCTTCCTTGGTTGTGTTAACCCAACGGTTCCCAGCCCTGGTTGCACATTAGAATTACCTGAGCAGCTTCCTATTGGGTAGCTAGAATTGCAAACTGGTGCAGTAGTCATTTCACTCCAAGTTACAAATACTTTTACTCTCGCTACACGAATTGACATATGTGTCATTTGACTCTGAATGCTTTGATTCATTACTAAAAATTAACTGAATGACTCCATAACAGCCTAAAAGACCACTCATTAGAGTGAATGCACTTTCAGAAAGAAAGATAACTTAAAAGAGGGCAGAAAGCAAGTAACCAAATCTTGGGGAAACCTCAAAATTAGGTAAACGAGAAAAGAAAAGCAAGGAAGGGTCAAAAGAATAGAGAGTTGGGGTGGGGCAGTATCATAGAAATCAAAGAGAGAAAAAGATGCAAGAAGGATTAAGCTCAACCTTCTTGTTTCCCCTCAAGCACTGCCTACCTCCCCACCCAAGGAAGGCTTTTTCTGGGCTAATCAGCTTGGCCTGACCCTCAGAACCAGAACCACACTGCCTGGCTTCAAATCCTAACTCCACTATTCTTGAAGCACACTTAGCAGACAAGTTACTAAACTCGCTATGTCTTCATCTCATCACCTACAAAATGGGGACAACAGTTGTCTCTGCTCCTAGGGCTATTGTGAGGCCTAAACAAGGCACCAAGAACAGCACCTGGAAAACAGTATGGATTACGTTGAGTGTTAGCTATTGTTATTTCAAATACCTCCATTGTAGACCCTCATAGCACCAGGCATTCCCCTTCTGTATTATTTGTCCCAATTGTCACCTTACAATTTCTTTTGGTGATTGATAAAATCAGGTCCATCAGGATCATCTCCCTTTTGAAGAACTCAAAGTCAACTGATTTGGGACCTTAATTACATCTGCAAAATCCCTTCAGCTTTGCCATATAATGTAACCTCATCACGGGAGTGACATCCTCTCACATTCGTGGATCCTGCCCCCATGCAAGGGGAGGGGATTATGCAAGGCAGGCACAGCAGGGCAGAGGAATCTTGGGGACCATCTTGAATTCTGCCTACCACAGTGATTGTTTGATTGATCTCTCTCCCACTTGATTATAAAGTCCACAAGGCAGAGGCCATTTCTCTTTTGTGGAATGAATGAATAAATAAAAAATGAAAGAGAACTAAGGAAAAAGAGTTGTGAATATATGTGCTTTGATTCACCAAAAGCCTTACCATGATATTCAAGAAGCTGAGGGAGCACTTACAACTTCACAAAAAGTTGTGGAAAACTGTAAAGCATATAACCCAGGTGAACATCAGGGCTGAACCCCTCTTTAGTGCTTGTCATGTTACGAGAGGCAGTGGGGGAGCTACCTGGGCCTCTGCTAGCCCGAGCAGTTCCCAAACCACAGGGTCTCCACACACCCAGCTAGCTCCCTGCCAGCACCCAGAACCCAACACCTGGCACAATTAAAACAGGGGCACCATTTGATCTCAACTGTTTATGAAGAGATCAAGGGCATCCTGAGTGAGGGAGGGAGGGGGAGAAGTGGCACCTAAGGCCAAACCTAAGAACTTCAGAGAACAAATTCAATACCTCACCTCAAGTGCACCCAGGCTTTTTTGCTTGGTGTGTATGAAGTTTTGCAGTTGCTAAGTGGTCTGAACTGGACATCACTCTATTGTCCTGCCATTCACCTGCCCCATTCTTCTCCTGGCAACTGAGCTTCTGTTCTGGGCCAGGACCCAGGATGGGCCCTGGGGCTTCAGTATTTTTCATAACACCTTTATTGAGATATAATTCCCATACCATATAATTCACCCATTTAAAGTGTACAGTGCAATGATTTTTAGTATATTCACAGAGTTGTGCAACCATCACCACTATCTAATTCTAGATGGGCCGGCCCCATGGCTTAGCAGTTAAGTGCACGCGCTCTGCTGCTGGCGGCCCGGGTTCGGATCCCGGGCGCACACCGACCCACTGCTTCTCCGGCTGTGCTGAGGCCACGTCCCACATACAGCAACTAGAAGGACGTGCAGCTATGACATACGACTATCTATTGGGGCTTTGGGGGGAAAATAAATAAATAAATAAAATTATAAAAAATAATAACAATAATAATTCTAGAACATCCCCTTTAGCAGTCATGCCCCATTTCTGCCCCCAGCCCCACTCAGTTTTGACTAAAGTGGGATCCCTGCCCCTCAGGCTCTCCGAGTCTTGTGCCACATCACTGGGCTCTGGGGGTCAGAAGACCAAGGTTCTAGTCTTGGCTGTGCTCCTGATCAGCTATGTGACTGTGTGGCCTTCCCTTTCTGGGTCTCAGTTTTTTTAGATGTAAAATTGAGGGGGTTGGACCGTCAAATGTTCCCTGAGGGATTTGCTGTTCTTATATTCCACCCATGGACTCTTGTTGTAAGGAAGGCATTAGTTTAGGCCAGCAGCCCAGCGCCCTTATTGCCTCCACTGTGCCTTCACTTTCATTCACCTCACCTGCAATACATTCTCCTTTCACACCTCCTTCACACCCCTCCCTTCAAGAGCCAACCCCAGCTGTACCTCCTCCAGGAAGCCCCGTAGGGCTTTCTCTTTTATCTAAACTCCTATGGCAACTAAATCATCTACCACACAACTTGGCCCTTCCTTATATATAGAAAATCTGTGCTTCTTGTGGATAACTAGGGAATGGTATCACAGATTTTCACTGTATCCCACATTGCCATCCTCTTTCTCCACTCCATGCCTTGTACTGCTACGGTTTTGCAATTCTTTCCTGTTCGACACCAGGCAAGATATTGTCATACTTCAGAACTTGGGGTGACAGTGGGAAGGAAACAGGATGGGACTAACATGATTTGGGTACTGTTTATATGCGCAGTCCATGCTAAGGATTTGATATGCTTTATTTCCTTGGAGGCTCCCAGCAGCAGCTTGTGAGGTAGAAGGGAAGCTGGGAAGGGTCAAGTGACTTGGCCAAGCTAGTGAGAAGCACAAAGCAGATGAGAATCTGAGTCTGTGTGGTTGCTGTGTTTGTGCTTTTCCCCTCTCTGCTATGATGGCTCGCACTACAGTAGGAGATGCTGGAGGGGGTGTGGTCAGATAAAATCCAAATTCCTCCTGTAACTAGTGGATGTTGAACTTGCTCACAACAGTGAGCAGAGCCATCATGCCCAGCACAATGCTGGGCACACAGTAGGCCCTCAGCTCCTGCTTGCTCAGGCCTTGGGCGACCTGTCAAGACACTGAGATACCAAGGCAGGTTTGTGGGAGGGTGTGGCTGCCCCCTGGATCTCAGTGGAAGAAAGTTTACCTCAAAGGGGCTTCATTTCTGTTAAGAATTCATTTTCAATTAGCGAGAGATTTCTTTAAAATTGTTCTTAAACCCATTTTATTATTTTCACAGAAAGCTCTACATTTTAGAATGCTTCACCCACCAATGCCTGATGGAGCTCTGGTTTTCTGATGAAAAAAGTGATAAGTGCTCATTGTGGGAAACTTTATAATGCAGAAAAATATAAAGAAGGAAACAAAAAGCACCCGCAAGCCAAAGATAACCACTGATAACATTTTGGAGTATTTCCTTCTAGGCTCGCTGGCTTGCACACTCTCTCTCTCTCTCAATAAAGAAAGAAATAGACATACATTATGCATCACTGGATTCACACTGAGTATATAATTTTGTACCCACTTTTCCTCTGAACATTGTGTACGGGTGAGCATTTTTCTATTTAAGTTATTCCCGGATGTGTCCCTATTAAGAGCTGATTTTGTAAATGAATAAGCTTTTGATTGAAGCACTGGCTTTCAGAGGCATGCTCCCTAACTAGCAAATATCAAAAGCTAACAAGCAAATGAAAACAGCTCCAGACCCCAGTGGGTGGCTGGGGAATTTGGAGGGTGTGGTAGCCTTGGCGCTCTCTTCCATTCATGTGGCACTTCGTTATGTTGCACCACGCACTGTCACTTAACTCTTTCTTGTCTCCTCAGCAAGCGCTGGGTATTAAGCTTTGGTGCCTTGTGCCTTCACTCCTCATTTTCCAATAAGCACCTACTGGATTGATTCAAATGTCTCTATGAGTTTTTTGTTCAAGCAGTAAGCAGACTGCACAAAAATATTTTGCTGAACCTGGTGATTCACTTGATAATCTGTGGGGACCAGGAAAAGCTCTAAGTGGCAAATCTTAGCCACAAAGGTCATCTTCCTTCCCAGGAAGAAGAGGCACCATCTTGCACCCAATGTGCTTCCTTTCCCTTTTCCTACTTCAGACCCACCTGCATGGAGCTGAAATCAGGGGCTTCCAGCAGTTCCTTATCCTCCCCTCGAGGCTCTGCTGTCTGAAAACACGCTGACAGGCACACATAAGAATGGGCTACACCACTGCCTCGATTTAGGGGAACAGGAATGAGGCTGGTTGCTCTAGTTCTGGGGTGACTCAGAGTTTCTCTGGGCCTACTCATTGAGAGCCAAGAGCCCAGCTGAGCCCCTCTCCTAGGCAACCTTTTTAGGATGGAGAATTGCTCACCCCATTGAGATTCTCAGTTTCTGGAAGATTGGGTTAGGCAAGGGAAAAAATCAACTCATGCTTTCAGCCTGGGAACTTAACTTTATAATAACTGGACAGAAACCCCTCTTTTAAATAAAATTATGAAGAAATATTATTCAATGCTATTGCAAAAAAAAAAGAAAATTACTCATAAACCTACCTTTCTAGCATATCCATTATTGTTATATTTCCTTCCAGTCTTTTCTTCACATAAAATTTTTAATGGTTGTAGTTATAGAATCTATATAATGTTTGTATCCTGCTTTTTTCACTCAGCTTTTTTTCACCTTTATTGAGGGATAGCTGTCAAATAAAATTGTAAGATAAAGTGTACATGGTGATGATTTGATATAAGTATACCTTGTGAAAGGATTCCCCCATCTAGTTAACTAACACATCCACCACCTCACATACGTATCTTCACTTAGCTTTTTCCAATAAGCATTTTTTTTGTTGCTCCACATTTTAATAACCACTGTTTTAAAAGGCAACATAATAGAATGCTTCTTTTTAATAACATCACATCACTGAGACTGTTTTTCTCCGATTTCTCTGCAATAGGTACAGGGTGAAGAGGTTAGTTTAAGACATGGCTGCTGCCCTCAAAGAGCTTTTATTCTTTCTGGTGGAGATAGGCATTTCTTCAAAGACCCTAAAGTTGGATCCCCAAAGCATAAGTAGCATTAAGTCCAGGACTGTGTAAACAGGTACCCCTCCATGAGCAATAGAGTAAGTATGGGTGCAAAAGAATGAGTCATTTTCAGTGACCAAAGTTCACCACCCTCAAACTCAGATTCTGTATTGGCATCTATATGACCTACTCCTAGCTAAAGAAGTGTTTCAGCGGCCTTGATGTGGGGGTTGTGTATGTGGAGGCTTCCACCGCATCCTTTTAACTTGGTTGGTTGGTTTGATAGAGCGTATACCCTCATGGGTTTACACATTACCTTCATGGTAAACAAGTGAGAAGATTCTAGCATCTTGGAGGGCATCAAGTTAAATCCTAAGATGAAAAACAGAACCCTTCTGACTCTAAGTGGCTCAGCGGATGGAGGTGTCACCCAGACTCTATAGTCCTGATAAGGGTTACTGCATTTTGTCACCTTGCTGAAAACTTTCTACCCTAAGTTTTACTTAGAGACAGTAAATGTTTAGAAATTTGTATGTGTTGATTTGCACAATCGTTATCAATCCAAATCATTTGCATTGTGAGCTTCTTTTATAAGTATGGACCCTCTTTAGTATCCCGGATTCCATGAAAAATGCATGATCTTGATACAAGGAAATCTTTATCACTGGCTGCCAGTGCTCAGGAAACAGCAAAGCTACCAGCACCAATGTATTCTCACGTGAAAAGAGCCATTTGAACATTTGGTGGCTTTAGTTATTCTGACTTCTAAACAGGGTGCCACTCCTTTAGCTAACATTCAGCTTTGCTAAAAATGACTTATCTAACTCTACAGTATGTTTTTTTTTTTTTTTTGAGGGAGATCAGCCCTAAGCTAACATCCATGCTAATCCTCCTCTTTTTGCTGAGGAAGACCGGCTCTGAGCTAACATCTATTGCCAATTCTCCTCCTTATTTTTTTCCCCAAAGCCCCAGTAGATAGTTCTATGTCATAGTTGCATATCCGTCTAGTTGCTGTATGCGGGACACAGCCTCAGCATGGCCGGAGAAGCGGTGCCTCGGTGTGCGCCCGGGATCCGAACCCCGGGCCGCCAGTAGCGGAGCACGCCCACTTAACCGCTAAGCCACGAGGCCGGCCCTACAGTATGTTTTTATACTGAGCCCAATATCATGTGTGTTTGTGAACTTACTATTGACTTTGATCAATAGTATCCTGGACTGGTTGAAATAAACATCTTTCCCTAAGGCACCAACCTAGGCACTGGAATGTGGGCAGTGCCAGATCATCTGGAAATCAAGGTTTAAACTTTGAGTTATAGAAAGATTGTGAGAAACAGGTCTTACAGAAGGGCCCAGGAAATCATCCTTCAATGCCATTCCCGACAGCCTGTGAAAGGGAGTCTTGAATACTCATATTTTCTCCTCTTCTTTAAGAACATCTTCTGGGCATTTCCCCGCTAAAATGTGGCAGATTATACCCCACCATTGTAAAAAGACATTTTCCCATTTGAATTACTTATTTGGCTTCCTCAATAAAATATTTCAGTAGTTTTGTCCACAGCCATTAGTCTTCCTCTAATTGCTCTGACTCAAATGGAGATCGACTTTGTGGTTGGAAATTTTGTGACATTACCAAGAAAGCTCAGTCAGTACCAGGACTCTTCTCAAACTCCTGTTTGCAAACCCAAGGAAAGACCTTTAGCAGGAAAGGCCAAAATACTGATATGCAAAACAATTATGCGATGTTTGGTAGAACTCAAATCATTAGCGAACCTACCCTTCTCTCCGTTGTTTTTTTTGGTCAAAGGAACCAGTTCAAGGAAATTTTTAGTGAGGCTACCTACTGATTACTTGTGTTCATGAGGGACAAACAAGTTCTGGAAAATTAAAAGCCAGACAATATCAAAAGTTTACGTTAAGCTAGTAGTTTCAAAATTATTTCCCACCAAACCTTTATTTTTGCTTTTCTCCTTGCTATGGGTCATCCTTTGCCGGAAGTAGACATATGGCTTTCATAGCTAGAAAGCACTTGAGGACATCACCAGCTGCACTAAGGATCATTCCAGAAGCTAAGAGTAGCAAGGGGTCCAGGCGAGAAAGTGATCCTATTTCTAAACAGATGATGGGAACAGGGCAGAGTGGATAATAGGTCATAGACTCAGGAGATGTTGAGTTGAAAGAGACCTTGGAGCAATAGAGTTTGTTAAAATGCAGATTCTAAGACCCCAACACAGGAGATTCTGATTCAGTGGGTCTGGGTTAGGGCCCAGGATTCTATTGGTAACAAGTATCCCATATGATTATGCTGCAGCTGGTTCATGCTGATCCCACCTTGAGAAACCATGCCTTAGTAGGAAGGGGGTACAACCCATTCATTTTACAGGTAAGGAAAAAGAGGCCCTGAGAGGTTAAGTAATTTGCTGAAGGTCCTTGGGAACAAGATTAAGAAGCCAGGTTTCTCAGTCCAGGGCCTTTTCCCCACTGCTATGGTCCTAGAGTGAGTTCTTTTTCCTTCTTCTGGGCTCTCCACTTGAGCCTATGCCAATGGCCAAGGCAGTCGGCCCTATTATTTCAAATTGGGGCTGGCACCTCTTTTCACTACAGACCTCAGACTGAGTGGGCTGTGCTGGTAGGGGAGAGACATCCACAAAATGGATCCGGCCCTCTTAGCTTCATTGTTCCCCATAAACAGAGTAAACTGCAACACAGACTTTCCTGGGGCCTGAGTGCCAGGCTGTACAGACACAGTACCGAGCTCTCTAGTCACCACTGGTTAAGCCAGCCAGCTATTTCACATCAGTGACCCTGGGCCTTGGAATATAGCTGTTCTGTTGAGGACTTGCCCCAGGATACCTGCCCCCTTGGCATATACAGGTCATTAAAAACTTGGGTAATTTATCACTTTACCTATCCAAAAAGAATAATATCAATTGACATCATATATGTAGTGCATTAGTTGCTAGGACTGCTGTAACAAAGTACCACAAACTAGGCAACTTAAACAACAGAAATTTATTGTCTAAGAGTTCTAGAGGCTAGAAGTCCAAAATCAAGGTGTCTACAGGGTTGGTTCCTTTCGAGATTTCTCTTCTCGGCTTGTAGATGACCACCTTCTCTCTGCGTCTCCACATAGTCTTCCCTTCTAATCTCCTCTTCTTCCAGTCACATTGGATTAGGGCCCACCCTAATGGCCTCTTTTAACTTAATTACTTCTTTAAAGACCCTGTCTCCAAATACAGTCATATTCTGAGGTACTGGAGGTTAAGACTTCAACATATAAATTTTGAATGACACAATTCAACCCATAACATGTTGTCTTTGGTTGTTTCTACAATAAATAGGAATGAACAACTGATGGTGGAGATGGGATGGCTAGGGAGTGAAGAAGAGTAGAAATAAACTGAAGTATACGGCTGCCTAGTGAAGTGAAAAGTGTTTGTTAAGTAAGAGAAATCAGATATCAGGGAGGAAATTCCATCAATTCGATACTAAAATCGTGCACCATATACTTTTATCTGCAGGAAATCCAACATTTCATAAGGATAGATGAATGTTTCCTGAAAACCCTCCACATGCATGAATTCATATTATATTTTACTGATAAAATATGCTCTTCTGAATCAAGAAAAATGACGATCATACCTTTTTAAAAATCTTTTGGAGCTTTCTAATATAAAGTTCCCCAAATCTCTTAAATTTAAGGGAAAAAATAGTGACAGATTATCTCAGAAATTAAAAAAAGATATAAAGGCATCAAACATTTCACCACTGAGAATACATACAGAGATGTTATAGACCTCTTATTCAGGTGCTCCTAAGATGTGGTTTGCTACGGTTGACTTTGAAAAAAATGGAGGTAATAACTATCAAGGGTGGCCTGGCAAGAGGAGGGAGGACATCATGAGAAAGATGGAAAAAACAACTCGACGATGACAAAATTGTCTTGGATCAGTCCTGCAGATCACTGACAGAGATTAGGAAGCTATCTTAGCTGGAGCTTATTTGTTTTGTGAATGAGGGATTAGTTCTTTGAATCCAACTAGCTCCTGGGGATTTACGTTTTGCTCCATCAGAATCCTGTTTGAGGAAGGTCTGGAGCCCTAGGCCAATAGCTTCAGGGATGTCACTTTTCAAGGGAACCCTGCCCAGCCAGGGTCATTATAAGGGCACTGAGGGCCTGGTAGAATTGGACGAGGGAGCTGCTGAAGGAAGAAGTGAGAGGGGCCACCCAATATACACTGCCAATGTCACCCACTGTTGTGGTTCAGGCTAGCCTCAGGTTTAGAGTACCATGGGCGAATTAGAAAGAGTGTGCTGAGTCACCCACATAGAGTTGCTAGAAGACAGAGGTGGGCATTTTTGAGTTTTGGTGGTCACAGAGTGCGGCTTCTGGTGGGCCACAATCTAACTACTCTTGGGCTCAACAACAAAGAGTGGAAAGAGGAAGGAGAAATACTTGGTGCACAGAAGTTTTAATTTGCAGGCTTAACCTTCAACTTGCTGCTTCTACTTTGTCTATTTGGTGGCCTATCCCCTGGCCAGTTCTTCATCACAGGATCATTTCTTACTTGAAGTAGCATAACAACTTATATAGTTTACTATGTGGCAGGTTCTGTTTTAAGTACTTTACAAATAATAACTCATTTAATCTATGCAACAGATGAGAAAACGGAGGTACACAAAGATGAAATAACTTGCCTATGATTATAGTGCTAACAAGTGGCAGAGCCAAGATTAGAACCCCGGTAGCCTGACCTCAGAGCCTATGCTCATCATCACTGCAACTTACCACTGCCTAGTCACTGTGTATGAAGGAAGGACAGTGGAGATGAGCAAGCCCAGTGATCCAGAACCAGCAGAGGAACTCTTCTAGAGAGCCCCCTCTTTCATACAGCTGAAGGCCAGCCCTTTATGTGTGGGAACTTACAAATTATAGCGTTGTCAGATAGAAATCTTTCTAAAATGTTGCTTCCCAATAGAAGACTCTAAACATATGGTCCCATTTTCTGGAAGATTAAATGGCTTCATTACCAACATTATTCGTGCATTCACTCCACATTTATTGAGTTCTTGTGCTGTTGATGTAGCCATTGATGCCAAAGGTGATTGCGTGGGGCTCTAGCTGAAGGAGCTTTCTGGTCTGTGTAGGATGACAGATTCCCAATGCTCTACTCGAATGCTGTAGTATACTGGTTGACGTGTCTTCAGCTGGAAACAAAGAAGCCTTAAGGTTGGCTCCACAATCAGACAGACCTAAGTGATTCATGTTCAAGTGGCTCTGCCACTTACTAGCTTTGTGACCTTGGGCAGGTCAGCAAGCTTTAGTTTCCTCATCTGTAAAAGGGGGATAAAGATACTTCCTACCTCAAGGGTTGTGAGAACCCAAGGAGATAATGTAGCGGAATCAGTGCCTGGCCCCAGAGTGAGCCTTGTGTTCACGAACTAATCAGAAGGTTCCTTTCATTCTACACAAGAAACCCACCACTGTCAAGCACTGGAAGTCATCTCACGGGCTCTGGTCTTCCCAGTTCTGTTCATTTGGGGCTGCGTGCTGAAATGCAGCTTCTAGGCTGTCAGATAAGCCTCTTCCCATCCTGAGCTAAGCTGAATGAGAGTTGTCTGAATGGGAGAAATAATATGGGTTATTGGTTGACATGGCTCAAGAGTTATGCCTTGTACAAAGTAAGCACTCAATGATTGGCGACTTAAATGGAATACACAATAGGCCAGGTAGTTGATTTGCCTCACCCCGCCTTGGCTGTGCCTCACTTTCTCCACCTGCACATGAGTCTAATAATACTTGCCGCCTACACACCTTATTGCTGTTGTGAGGGTTATTGTAGGCAAAGGCCATAGAGAGCGGGGGATCATTAGAAGATGTACATCTAACAAAGTGGAAACCTTTGAACTTTCAGAGCTGTGGGGTTGTCGTGTAGAGACCTGTTATCTTCATCTCTCAAACTCCTCTTCAGCATTTCAATTACGTTAGAAGTGAAGTGTTCCCTTCCGGCCCCAAGCTGGTGCGTACATATCCAGGAGAGCATTCAGGCCTCTAGCAGCCCGTACTCTAGCTTACCTGTTGCCAAAAGTCCCTTGAGTGATAATGGCGACAAAACAACTGGCACTCTTTATCACTGCCACAACACTATGCTATTTAGTGTACAGGAAGGACAGAAGATAGTCTTGTTTGCACCATAAAAAATTTATGGGGTCTGAATTATCAAAGGCTATGAGGATGTGAACAATTTATTTTCAGGAGAACTTGCTTAAAAATCATTTCAGTTCATTATTCTTTCATTCACTTCACGAATATTTATTGAGTACCTATTATGTGGTCAACAATGTTCTGGGCCCTAGAGGACACAGGAGTGAACAAACCAGACAAAGTCTCTGTCTTCATGTATATTACATTCTTGAGAGAATAGACAGACAATAATCAAGTAAATAGATAAATTAACAAGACAATTTCAGATAGTAATAAGGGTTATGAAGAAAATGGAAAGGGATAATTGGTTAGAGAATGACCAGGGTGGAGGAAATGGTTTAGGTGGGAGACTTGAGAAAGGTCTCATCCAAACTAGCTCATCTCATTCTGGGGCTTGGGGACTAGAGGTCACAGGGCTTGATTATCCACCGCTTGAGATTTCTTACCCTAGCTGGGATTCCCTTCAAGTTGTAAATACTACCTGAAGGGGTCACACTCACAATTTCTAACACTCTAATGTGAATTTGGTGTCAAATCCCTTCCTCCCCATCCAGCGGGATGAAGCACATGTGGCCTGAGGGACTGAATGGGGCATAGGACGACATAGGGTAGAGAGGGAGCCCTTTGGAGCCTCTGTCTCATTCTTTCCCCCTTCACATCAAGGTGCTTTACCTCTCAGGAACAATCTTTAGATGACTAGTGACTAGAAATTGGTTTGAGAGGTTTCCAAAGCCGTAGATATTGTGATCACTGTTGCCATACCTGCATTCTTCCCTTCCTATCAACAAACACTGGAAAAGCTCTGATTCATGGCGTCGGGCTTGCCATGCGGGCTTCTTGTTCTGAGTCAGAGTGGAAGAGCTCAGAAGCCTTCGGTTGGTAGGGCTTAGTAATGAGGAAGGAAACGGTTACTAGGAAATGAAGAGTTACACTCATCAAAGTGATCAGTAACCAAAGAATGGTGACTTGGTTCTTTGTTACATGGTGGAATAGAAAAGAGTAGGTGTGTGATAGAACCAGATCCAGATGACCCCACACTACTCAAAGGACCAATGCCAGCTTCCTATGAAGCTGCCTAGGAAGTAGGTGGGGACGGCCCCAGTTGTATCTCCATATTGTTTATTTTTGCTTTTCCCGAAATAAGCAATTTCAACCTTTAATTTCCATGTGGAAACACTCCCCACTCTCCTCTGCCCCCAAAATGTGGGTGTGTAGAAGAACAAGACTTTGCAGGCAATAATCAGTGACCTGAAATTGGAAGTTGTATTCATAGCAGCTCTCCTTTCACCTAGCTTTGAATTGATCTGTACTTAATGGCTGATCACTAAACTGGAATAGCAGCCAAAGTCGGTTGAATATTCTAGGAACATTTCGAACACAGCAACAATAATATACAGCACTTAGCCTGTGCTTAGATGTGTTGGAATAATTTTCTACATAGTAACACATTTATGGGGCTGGCCTGATGGTGTAGTGGTTAAGTTTGCGTGCTCTGCTTCAGCGGCCCAGCGTTCTTGGGTTTGGATCCTGGGCTCAGAGCAACACACCGCTCATCAAGCCATGCTGTGGAGGCGTCCCACATACAAAATAGAGGAAGATTGGCACAGATGTTAGCTCAGTGACAATCTTCCTCAAGCAAAAAGAAGACTGGCAACAGATGTTAGCTCAGAGCCAATCTTAATCACCAAAAAACAAAACAAAAAAAACCCTCACATTTAACCTTACAATAACTCCATAAGGTAGCTAACCTATTATTATCCCCATTTTACAGATTAGGAAATTGAGGCCCAAGGAGGTTAATTAACTTGCTTAGCTATGGAATGCCATGGCAGAAGCTAAATCTAGGCAGCCCGCTTCCCCTCCCTGTCTCTTAACCATTATGCCATTCCTGTTTCTCCCACTGTCTGTAACAAGTTTTACCCAGCTCTCAGTGTTTCTGGCTGCTCGTGTGTTTTCTTAAATTCTGCCTCTGCTGCTCATTTTGCGTATTATTTATCTCCTCCCTATCTACTTCCAGAAAAGATTGGAGATGGTGACTTAGCCTCTAAGGATTCAACCCACCTAGAACAATAGTTCACCAAATGTCTACCAGCTGGCTTATAATTATTTGTTACCCGCCCACACATTTCCCCCAAGTGTTTTTCATACCTGCTCCTTCCTCAGAGAATCAGGGCTGTGAACTTCTGAAGCCCAAGTGAGCACTATAGTATTATCTGGAAACTATGAGTTGGGTGGGCACCATGCCCAGAGATGGCCCTGGCAGACACTCTACTTTTCAGAGATGACTGATTTCGTTTTCAGAAGCTCTGAACCAAAGCAAAATTTTGCTGAATACTGGGATGAGAGCCCAGAGTTTGGTTATTATATATAGCAAGAAATCCTGCCCGGGGCTCTTAGGGAGAGCAGTTGTGTTGATGATTTGGTTGGCTTAGTTGTGCCTGGTTAGCTGTGTATTTATAATGATAGGGTCATGAGTTTGCTACTAGGGTCACGGATATGATAGTTGGGTGTGGTTTGTGTCTTGCCCCTAGGGACACATGCTGAGGGGGAGAATCTGAAATCATCAAACCAAAGATCCATGCACATTCCCAGAGGAACAGGTCAAAGTGAAAATAAAAACTAGAGAGGCACATCCTAACTGGCATTTGTAGCATGAGGGGATGAAATATTCTCAGGGACTAGGTGCCAAACTTGTACTTACTTCCCATAATCCACAGGTCAATTTCAAAATGTCTCCTATAAAAGAAAATACAACAACAGTGCAACCTTCAATTCTATTTCCCCTTCCTCCACAGAGATCTCCTACCACTCAGGTCATCCGGCACAGTTGTCTCTCCCTTCTCGACCACACTTTTCTTCTCAAACCCCTTCTTAAAATTCACTAATTCCATGCTAATAATCCATAAAAAGGGTTTTTACCAAGGGGAGGATTAAAAGCTTGCCTTCTTTTCCACAGAGAGAACAAGAGGAAATAAGCCTACATTTAAGAAAAGGGGATTTGTCTGATTACCACAGGCTTACTCCCAACATCCCGTCCACTCCTGAATTTGATGTCACTTCAGCACTTGAATCATTAATTTCCAGTTTATTACTTGGCACGTGACCATCCGTTGCTTCAAGATGGCAGTGTCTGTTTTTTGTTTGCTTGAGTCTTTCTTTTTCCTAACAAAGTCCTTTGAGGCTCTCACAAACCTAAGCCAAGCTTGAAACATTCAAAAAAGTTGAACGACGTGAAACAAAAAACAGGTGGAGTTGTTTTTGAGTTTAAGTTAGCAAACGTTACACTTTCCCATCTGGCATGAAGTTGTGCCTGGTTTGTGGTTCTCCAGAAACTCCAGCAGCGGTTATCCAGGCACACGGTGGCCCTTGCAGTGAGCCCTTTACACTGCTGTGTGCTCTAAAGCACCGAGAAGAGTCTAGAAACCCTGAGCTGACTGAAGGGTGGCACTATCTAAAGATGCTAGTCTTCAACGCGTAAGAACTTCACTGAACACTGAGGGGAAGGCCCCTTGTCTGAGGACACCAGGAAGTCAAATGAAAGACGAAAATGGTCTCCATTTATTGAGCACTTGCTGTGTTCAAGGAACTTCACATGGATTATCTCTTTTTATCATCACAGCACTCTGTGAGGTAGAAAATGTTATGATCATCCTCCTTTTATAGGAAACTGAGGATCAGAGGGATTTAAAAACTCTCCCAAGCTCACTCAGCATATAAGAGGCATAGCTGAGACTCAAATGCAGGTAGTCGGATGCCACTGCTTATGCACTTTGCCACTGCCCTCTACTGTCCCCCAGAGGCCCCCAGTGCATGAAAGTGGAACCGGAATTGGACTGTAGGTACCATTTAACCACTGCTTTGATTTGCTCGATTTTGAAATACCATTGGATGTCTTAAGAGGCACCATTGATTTAGAAATAGCTTTGGAGAAAAAACATAAATCCCACACTCTTGATAATCTGTATGAGAGTGTCACAGTTAGGATCATGACTCGGTCCACCTCTGCCACTTATTAAGTGTGCTTGGAGAACTTAGTTACCTTTTTTGTGCCTCAGTTTCCTCAACTGAGGAATACAGTTAATACAGTTAATACAGATCAAACACTTAGAATAGCACCTGACGCACATTAAGTTATATACAAACATTAGCTATTTCTGTTACTATTATCATCACCACCATCATCATAATCGTATACTCTGATTTCAGAAACAATGAAATATGTAAATTGTGCTTTTGAAAAGTGGAGAAATAGAGATTGATTCAATGACTGCTGGTCTGGATTGCGTAGGTTGTCTTATAATTTCGTCATCTAGGTGACGTAAGCATCAGCCACTTCTGCCACCCCAGGGGTCATTTTTTTCCTAAAATCCTGGGGAAGGAGGTTTTGTCCCTCACATTTACTTCTCAGTCAGATGTTCATTGGGCAGCCCCTTCTCTGAGTTTGGATCTCTCCTGGCCACTCGCAGCAATTCTTCCAAGGAGACCACTGCTTACTGCCTAGCGCGTCACCATGTCGGGCACCTGGACAATGGCTCATCCTGGTGTGCTGCAGCTTCTCTGCCTGGGCCTCAGCTCCAAGCCAAATGTGGAGCAGGCCCTCCTCCCCTTGTAGTACTCACAAACTCCATCATGCAGACTTCTGTAGGAGTATCGGACTTTATCAGAGGGGTGGGGCAAGGGTAACTAGAAAGAATTACAGTGACAGAGAGAGGATGCAAAACTGTGCACTAAAAATGGCTTTGCCTTTGTGTTGTGCAACAGAGGAGCATGAAAGAATTAACTCCTACACAAGGGTCTTTTGTGGACCTGTCCTGGTTCCCAGCCTTGTTCTCCCTGATCGAAGGTTATGGTCTTCTAAATAAGGCCTCCATTTTCAAGGTGGGAATTACTACTTTCTGTTAGGGAAGTCCCACTCCACAGCAGCAAACTTTGAGCGCTTACTATATGCCAGGCACTGCTCTAGGCACCTTATCAGTATTAACTACTATATTTCATCGATTAGAAAAATGTGTACATTTCACATTTTAACATTTCTGAAACCACGATGTCTCAAAATCAATGATATGTAGAGTTCAAGGAGTAACTTGTTTTATCTTTTTTAGTGGTACATAAAATAATGGTCTATCCTACAATTGATGATGTCTTAGATTCAGTGAGATATGGCAATTTAATCCTCACACCATCTCCATCATGTATGGACTATGTTTGTCAACATTTTACAGATGACGTATCTGAGGCTCAGAGCGGTTACACAGCTTGTAACCTCAAGGTTGCTCAAAATCACACAGCTAGTGACTTTGTTCCATGGGTCCCCATTAATTATCAAGGACAGTCCAGTCTAATTCAAACTGAGGAAGAGAAACACTTCCCAAAAGTTAACAAAATCTGCACAGCTGGCCCTGCCAAGTTATATTGTTATGCAAAGCAAGTGCCAGTGTTTTGTTTCTCCTTCTGCTTTCAGACTGTATCCTGGGTGGGTGGGGAGATGCTCCAGAGGAAAAAAAAGTAAACCTATCACAGAGCCACCTACCCCAAGAGCTGGCAGAAGCTTTGAAATGGAAAGTTTTCTTCTTTATTTCGGAGGCTAGGTCAAATTCCAGGGCAGGGCTACTTCCTGCAATCTCTGAAAAGGGAGGCTGGGTGAGGGTTTACTAATTCTTCTGTGCTAACAACATCTCTGGGGTGGAGAGGTGAGGGAATGGGCAGTGGTCGTCCTTCCAGTTACATATATTTGTGATATTATTATTTATTACATCCTGTCTATTAAATGTGTATATTTCATCCACTCATTTCCTATGAGCTTGTTACAGAAAGAAAGAAGTGTGACAACAGAAGCAGAGATTTATGTCTTCAAACTGCATCTACATCAAGCAAGCAAGAAGCCAGAATACTTCAAAGTGAGGATGGCCCATCCCAGCAATGTTTCTAAAAATTGGAGGGAAACAGCTGTAGAATATCAAATAACTCATATAAATAAAATAAATAAAAATAAAAACAGCTGTAGAATATCAAATAATTCAAGGGTTTTGGAAACTTCTAAGAGTTTCCCAGTGCTGCCCAATGTGTAGTTTGTGTTCCTCCTTTCGCTACATAGACCTATGTAACAGAGGACTTTCATATCACCAGGTAAGAAAAAGCAAGCTAAGGAATAAATTTAATACTACACCTGCCATGAGGATCATGAAACTTCATTCCTAATACAAAGTGGGCATCACGGGGAATTTTTAAAATAGAACACCTCAACAGCCACTATGGAAAACAGTAGGGAGATTTCTCAAAAAATTAAAAATAGAACTACCATGTGATCCAGCTATTCCAGTACTGGGTATTTGTCCAAAGAACATGAAATCAACAATTCAAAGAGATTTATGCAACCCTATGTTCATCGCAGCATTATTCACAAAAGCCAAGAAGTGGAAGCAACACAAGTGCCCATCAAGAGATGAATGGATAAAGAAGACGTGGTATATATATGCAATGGAATACTACTCAGCCAAAAAAAAGACAAAATTGTGCCATTTGCGACAACATGGATGTAAATGAGGGTATTGTGCTAAGCAAAATAAGCCAGACAGAGAAAGATAAACATCATATGATTTCACTCATATGTGGAAGATAAACAAACACATAGATGAGGAGAACAGATTGGTGGTTAGCAGAAGGGAAGGGAGTGGGGGCGTGAAAGGGGTTAAGGGGCACATATGTATGGTGATGGACAAAAGCTAGACTATTGGTGGTGAACACGATGCAGTCTGTACAAAAGCTGAAATATAATAATGTACACCTGAAATTTACAGTATTATAAACCAATATGACCTTAATAAAACAATTTTAAAAAATAAAATAAAATAAAACAAAATATCTGATTTTCACTAACCAAAAAAGAACACCTCACTGTTCACATTTTTAAATGTTTTGTGATATATGCCATATTTTATACAAAAATGTAAATATGTATTGCTTTATCTTGTTAGATGTTGTACTTTTTAGTGTCAATTAAAGAGATTTAATTTCTCTATTTAAAAATTCTGTAATAAAGGCTAAATCAGCTGTGAATCACATTTTGGTCATTTATTTTTTTAGCACCAGCTAATTGTGAAAACCATGTTTTGTTTTCTGCTATTTGCCTGAGCTATCCGTGAGCCCAGGTTGGTATGCTAGCAATAGGTTATAATTTTTAAAATAGGTAATCGTTAA
The DNA here is from genome assembly GCF_020826845.1 of Diceros bicornis minor. Classification (NCBI taxonomy): domain Eukaryota; kingdom Metazoa; phylum Chordata; class Mammalia; order Perissodactyla; family Rhinocerotidae; genus Diceros; species Diceros bicornis. The sequence continues at coordinate 124,248,171 of NC_080781.1, read as the reverse complement.
ATACATTTGAAAACTTCTAGCAGAGACACTGAACCTTTAAAGTGAGAGCTGAATAATATAAACGAGCCACTCTGCAGGTCAGACTTGAAAAACTTTGGCCTATGGTTGGCTCTTTCCTACATGACACACCCCATGTGCACTGGTTATCTCCCTATATTTCTTTTATGCTATTAGTTTTGGAAACACAGCACCGCTCTGCTTACCTTTAAAAATACTTTGAGATAATATCCTGAAGTTCTACAAATGCAGCTGTGATATGGAAAAGCACTCGTTGGTCAGTCAAACAAGTTGGGACACTCTCCACTTTCCAGAATAAGTTCTGCCCTTCCGGCCACTGCCTGTCCCACACCTAAATGTAACACTTCCCACAAACAAAAGCAATCACTCTGTTAAACTCTAACAACTCCTTGGCAAAGTCAAATGCTATCATCCATGCGTATATCCCCTTATGCTTTCATTCTTAAGACTAGTGTGGAATAATTATGCCCTCTGGGATGGAATTTCGCTACCAGGCTTGACTATCTTTTGCTAGGATTTGTATCTCTGTGTATTTCATGACTCATCTCATGACAAGGCGAAGTCAACTGGAAGTTAGAGTGTCTAATATTTTTCCTTCACTTGAGCAATTTCTCTCTAGACTGAGAAGTCTTTTTGCAGTTCTGCCACTTTGAGTTTTTGAGAAACGTGAATTTAAGTATATTCACAGATATGTGCAACTATCACCACAGTTAATTTTAGAACATGTTCATGACCTCAAAAAGAAACTTCATACCTTTTAGCTATCACTTCCCTATCCCCTCCCCCCACCTCCACCCTCAGCCTTAAGCAACCACTAATCTTTCTGTCTCTATAGATGTCTCTATTCTGGACTTTTGTATGAATGGAATCATACAGTGCATGGTCCTTTGTGTCTGATTTCTTTCCCTTAGCATAATGTGTTCAAGGTTCTTCTGTGTTGTAGCATGTATCAGTACTTCATTGCTTTTTATGGCTGAATAATATTCCATTGTATGAATATGCCATATTTTGTTTCAACAAAGCGATTTAAAAAGAGGCAGTGGAGACCAGTGATCAGTGGCTAGGACAGTTATCAGTAGGCCTGATGGACCTTAGGACCTGACAACTCTGGGAGTCTCTGAGAATAGACAGGGCACGTGAATATTGTGTATGATTTGCAAGTCCTTGTAGGTAGACAGAGTCCTTTGGTCTAGGTTTTCATCAGACCACAGTTTCCAGGCCTGCTGTACTAAAGTTGCTAATAATTTGCCTGCCCTCCCACAGGGCATCTGCCCTGCACATCACTTCAGTGACCCTAAATGTCCATGAGACCCCACCCTTTCCAGTCTTGTCTGATTGCAGCAGCATTGGTGGGCAATTGACCCAATGATGGCCCCTTCTTAGGCAAGTTAGTGCTCTATATAGGACTCCTGTGGCCTGATTTAAGAAGATAAGCTTGAGCAATTGAATTCCTCTCTTGGGGATATGGCATTGGGAAGCTGAGAGTCTGAGCCATCATCTAAGATGGGACTGGAAGGCTATAAGACAGACTTGGAGCTGGGTCAAGGGTGAGGGACCGTGTATTAGCAAAAGTGAGGAGGAACCAGTCAACAGAAAGAGGAGAATGGGGCAGATATGCAGAGAGGAGCAGAGACACCAAGAGAGAGATCATGAGCCTCTGGAGGGAAAGCCAGAAATTGTAGCTGCCTCACTTCCTGTTCCAGGTCCCACTGTGGTGGCTGTCTTGGGAGTGCCCTGAAATCTTGGTCTCCTTACAGTAATCTGTGCCCTGCCCTCCTACCCCCTCATACACCTTGTTGTTGAACCAAGTTGAATAGGTCTCTGTTCTTTGTATCCAAAGGAGCTCCGACTGAAGTACATGCAAAATGGGTATAGAGTCAGGGGCTGGGAGTGGAGATAGAGGAGTGTTGGGGCAGCAGAAGTTCAGCAGGATGACGGACATTGGCCAGGCAGCACTGGGGTGATCTGGCAGTATAGGTTGGGTGAAGGAAGAGGTGCCTGGTAACAGCGTAAAATACAGAGGGGCAGAGGAGCCTCATGAGCCTCCTGTGCAGAACTATATGTGTGTATGCACACATTTGTGAGTATACACATGTGCATGTCTGTGTGTGGAAGCTATGTGTGTGTGGGGGGACTAACAGCAAAATCTTAACCAAAAGGTGCGATGTGCATGTAGATCCTGGAGGCCATGTGACAGGGATGGTCACACTCAGCTGGCAGCATGAGCACTGCCTGGCCCTTCTGCCTCTTGCCTCAGCCATGTAGAGCTGCACCTTTCATTTAATCATTGGTTCATGTTGGCAAGGACAAGGCCATTCTGCTTAAAAATGCCTCCAGTGAGAGCAGCTGTTATAAAGCAGAGAAAAGAAGCTTGGAGAGATGGGTAAAGGAAAGGTGTCTGATGAAAATATTTTCCTAGAGTTTCTTCTTTAAATATGTATGCATAGACATGTCCACAGACTGTAGTTGTGAACCTATTAAATGGTAGGTTTAATCTCTTCAAAATGATAACTCCAAACTCCTTGGCTAATACTTGAGAAATTCTTAGTAAACTGAAGCAGAGGTGATTCCACAACCTACTAACCCAGATAAGTCTGAATGCCTGGCTCATTGTCTCAAAGTTAGCTGAAGGCATTTCCTTGAGGTTCTCATGGGCAAGGCAATGCATTAGAAGCCCTGTAAAATCTGCCTCCTGCTTGGGAAGGCAGGACTGGACACCTTTTAAAATTTTTCTTTTAAAAGATGAAATGCTTTTCTTTTTCCTATTCGACAAGTACTACATGTTCACCATGGAAAAAATTAAAATATACACAAAAGCACAAAAAAGATTAAAAAAAATATCTGCAGTAACCCCACACACAGATATAGCCACTGGTCACATCATGATATATGTTAATTAGAACCTTATTTTTATGTTCACACAACTCTTCCTGGCATTCTGCCAGTGCCGGGCCAGTATGCGCACCAGCCTGGCAGACAGAAGCAGAAGTTGAAACAACCCTGCCACCTGCTGCCCAACCTTGTCTCCTAAGAAGATTTTTGGTTCTTTAAAGCTCTTTTTCTTTTTAAAATCCCTATTGTTTATATTTTTCTAGTTAGAAAGGTAATGTGTGCTTGCTATAAAAATTCAAACGATAGAGAAGCAAATGAAATAAAAAATGAAAGTCCCCCTTCCGTAATCTTGCTCCCCAGAGGTATCACTATGACCAGTGTGCCTCCTTACAGACCTTATTATGCATCTACAGATCTTCTTCTACACGTTTACATACCTACATATGATTCATTCATTCAAAAAAATGTTTCTATAGGGGCTCCTATGTGCCAGGCTAGACACTGGGACTGAAGCTGTGAAAAAAACCAAAATCTCTTCCTTTTTGGAGCTTACCTTTTAGTGCAGGGAGACAGGCAGTAAACAAATTAGCAATGGATGCATAATATGCTAGGAAATGATAGGAAGAAAATAAGACAGGATAAGAGAGCTGGGGAGTGCCCAGCCAGCTGTAGCGGGAGTTGCTATTTTACACAGAGTAGAGAAAGAACGACTCTTAGAAAAGGTGACATTTGGGCAGGGCCCTTAAGGAAGTGAGAGAGTAATTAATGTGGCTATCTGGGGCAAGGGGGAAGGCCTGAGGCAGACACAGACTTGAGAAACATCAAGGAGGCTTGCTGGCTGGAATAGAGTGACCTGAGGGGGAGGGCAATAGGAGACAAGGTCACAGAGATCACAGGGATAGGCTGGGGCCAGGTGACCCCTAGGCCTGAAGGGGCAAGGAGAGGAAACAGCATTGTAGGAGACCCATGAGAACTGGAATTATGGAGGGAGGATCCTGTGACAGCAGCCACTGGGGAGTTTTGAGGAGAGGAGAGAGGGCACATGATCTAATTTAAAAGCTTTAAAGGATCATTCTGGCTGTTGTATTGAGAAAAGACTGTACAGAGGTAGAGTAGAAGCAGGGAAGTGAGTAAAGGTGGAAAGCAGAGATCTGAGGCTAGAGCACTCCAATGTTTAAGGGTCAGAAATGTGAGGAGGAACCAGCTAAGGAGACTGAGGCATAGTCAGTGAGGTAGAGGGAAAAAAACAATGGAGGGATGTTGATTTGGAAGCTAAGGGAAGAAAGTATATCAAGGAGGAGGAGTGATCCACTGTATCAAATGCTGCTGATGGGTCAAGGAAGATAAGGCCTGAAAATTGACCATTAGATTTGCAAGCATGTAGGTCATTAGGGAACATGGAGGTCATTAGGGGAACATAGAGGTCGTGAAGGTCATTGGAGGAATGTGGAGGTCATTAGGGGAACATAGAGGTCATTGGGGAACATGGAGGTCACAAGGGAGCATGGAGGTCATGGGGGAGCATGGAGGTCATTGAGGAACATGGAGGTCATTAGGGGAACATAGAGGTCGTGAAGGTCATTGGAGGAATGTGGAGGTCATTAGGGGAACATAGAGGTCATTGGGGAACATGGAGGTCACAAGGGAGCATGGAGGTCATGGGGGAGCATGGAGGTCATTGGGGGAACCTGGAGATCATTAGGGGAACCTGGAGGTCCTGAGGGGAACATGGAGGTCATTGGGGAACATGGAGGTCATAGGGGAGCGTGGAGGTCATTGGGGGAACATGGAGGTCATTAGGGGAACATGGAGGTCATTGGTGACCTTGATATGAATACTGTGTGGGAGCAAAAGTCTGACTGTAGTGGGTTCAAGAGAGAATCACTGCAGAATTTTGAGACATATGTTTGTAAATATTAGAAAAGGAGAAAGAGAATAGAATGAGGAGGAAAAAGTGTACCAAGAACTCCAGCCACAGAGCAGTTAGTTCTTCCCAAAATATGCTCCTCAAAGTGTAGGGGGGGAGGTGGGGTGGAGGACTGGTTTATAGGAGACAAAAGAGACACGACAACCAAATGCAATGCATGATTCTTAACTTGACATTGGAGTGAAAAAGTTAGAAAAGGTATTATGAGAAAATTTGGGAAATATTAATTTGGACTGTTTGTTGTTAATATTATTCCATCAATGTTAAATGTCTTGGATGTGATAATGTCTTTGTGCTATGTAGGAGAATGTCTTTGATCTTAGGAGATACATGCTGAAGTATTTAAGGGTGAAGTGCTGTTAAAATGTCTGCAACTTACTTTCAAGTGTTCCACAATTTGCACACACACACACTCACACATATATATAGAGAGATAGAGCAAATGTGTCAAAATATTAAAAATGTTAAATGAAATGTACATTAAAATACATATATGGTTCTTGGAGCACCCGCTTCAGAATTACCTGGGATATTTCTTAAAAATACAGATTAACGTCAATCAATGTGATACAACACATTAACGAAATGAAGAATAAAAATCACATGATCATCTCAATAGACACAGAGAAAGTATTTGACAAGATCCAAGATCCACTTATGATAAACACTCTCAGTAAAATGGGTATAGAAGGAAATTACCTCAACATAATAAAGGCCATATATGACAAACCCACAGCCAACATCGTACTCAATGGTGAAAAACTGAAAGCTATCCCTCTGAGAACAGGAACAAGACAAGGACGCCCACTCTTGCCACTCTCATTCAACATAGTGCTGGAAGTCCTAGCCAGAGCAATTAGGCAAGAAAAAGAAATAAAAGGAATGCAAATTGGAAAGGAAGAAGTAAAACTGTCACTATTTGCAGATGACATGATTCTACATATAGAAAACCCTAAAGGATCCACCAAAAAATTATTAGAAATAATCAATGAATACAGCAAAGTTGCAGGTTACAAAATCAACATTCAAAAATCAGTTGCATGTCTATACAATAACAATGAACTAGCAGAAAGAGAAATCAAGAATACAATCACATTTACAATTGCAACAAAAAGAATAAAATACCAAGGAATAAATTTAACCAAGGAAGTGAAAGACCTATACACTGAAAACTGTAAGACATTATTGAAAGAAATCGAAGACATAAAGAAATGGAAAAATATTCCACGCTCATGGATTGGAAGAATAAACACAGTTAAAATGTCCATACTACCTAAAGTGGTCTACAGATTCAATGCAATCCCAAGCAGAATCCCAATGATGTTCTTCTCAGAAATAAAACAAAGAATCCTAAAATTTATATGGAATAATGAAAGACCTTGAATAGCCAAAAGGATCCTGAGAAAAAAGAACAAAGTTGGAGATATCACACTACCTGAATTCATATTATACTACAAAGCTATAGTAATCAAAATAGTGTGGTGCTGGCACAAAAACAGACACACTGAACAATGGAATAAAATTGAGAACCCTAAAATAAAACCATACATCTATGGACAGCTAATCTTTGGCAAAGGAGCCAAGAACATACAATGGAGAAAAAAAAGTCTCTTCAATAAATGGTGTTGGGAAAACTGGACAGCCACATGCAAAAGAATGAAAGTAGACCATTATCTTACACCATATACAAAAATTAACTCAAAATGGATTAAAGACTAGAAGGTGAGATCTGAAACCATAAAACTCTTAGAAGAAAATATCGGCAGTACACTCTTTAACATTGACCTTAGCAGTATCTTTTGAATACCATATCTCCTCAGGCAAGGGAAACAAAAGAAAAAATAAACAAATGGGACTACATCAGACTAAAACCTTCTGCACAGCAAAGGAAACTACCAACAAAATGAAAAAACAACCCACCAACTGGGAGAAAATATTTGCAAATCATATATCTGACAAGGGGTTAATTTCCAAAATATAAAAAGACCTCATACAACTCAACAACAAAAAAATGAACAACCTGATCAAAAATTGGGCAGAGGATATGAACAGACATTTTTCCAAAGAAGATATACAGATGGCCAATAGGCACATGAAGAGATGTTCAACATCACTAATTATTAGGGAAATGCAAATCAAAACTACAATGAGATATCAATTCATACCTGTCAGAATGGCTATAGTCACCAAAACAAGAAATAACAAGTGTTGGAGAGGATGTGGAGAAAAGGGAACCCTCACACACTGCTGGTGAGAATGCAAACTGGTGCAGCCACTACGGAAAACAATATGGAGATTTCTCAAAAAATTAAAAATAGAAACACCATGTAATCCAGCTATTCCAATACTGTGTATTTATCCAAAGAAATTGAAATCAACAATTCAAAGAGACTTATGCATCCCAGCATTCACTGCAGCATCATTCACAATAGCCAAGACATGGAAGCAACCCAAGTGCCCATCAATGAATGAATGGATAAAGAAGATATGGTATATATATACAATGAACTACTACTCAGCCATAAAAAAAGACAAAATCATCCCATTTGTGACAACATGGATGGACCTTGAGGGTATTATGCTAAGCGAAATAAGTGAGACAGAGAAAGACAAATACTGTATGATTTCACTCATGTGTGGAAGATAAACAAACGCATAAATAAGGAGAACAGATTAGTGGTTACCAGAGGAGAAGGGGGTGGGTGGAGGGCAAAAGGGGTAAAGAGGCATGTATGTATGGTGACAGATAAAAACTGGACTGTTGGTGGTGAAAACTATGCAGTCTATACAGAAACTGAAATATGATGATGTACACTTGAAATCTACACAATGTTGTAAGCCAATATGACCTCAATAAAATAATTTTTAAAAATACAGATTTCTGGACCCCTTCAATTCCCTTTCTCTTTTTTCAACTTGCATATTATTGCAAATTTATATATATAATTAACTCTTTAAAATGCCTATTAAATTTACAAAAATAACACATGGTAGCTGTAAGAAAAAAAAACTCCTCAAACGTTACAGAAGTACAAAAACAAGAACACCTTTGTCCTCTTACCCTCCCCAGAGATCATACCCAATGGCTTCTTGTGTTTTCTTACAGACTTTATTTATTCATATATACATATCTTTGGTTTTCTTTCCCTTTTTTCTTTTTCCACAAATGGGATTGTAGCATGCATATTTGTTCTGTGTCTTTTTTTTCTTCACCTAATATTATATCTCAAAGACCTTTCCATGTGGATACATACAGATCTACTTCCTGCTTTTTATTGGCTATATAGGAATCCATTGAGAAATGCACCATAATTTATTTATTGAAATGTCTATTGATAAATTCATCAAGAGGATATAGCAATTGTAATTATTTATGCATCCAGTATAGGAGCACCTAAATATATAAGGCAATATTAATAGATCTGAAGGCAGAAATTGACAGCAATACAATAATAGTAGAGGACTTCAATACTCCGCTATCAACAATGGATAGATCATCCAGACAGAAAATCAATAAGGAAATATTGCACTTAAACTATACATTAGACAGTTGGACCTAATGCACCTATACAGAACATTCCATCCAATAGCAGCTGAATACACATTCTTCTCAAGTGCATATGGAACATTCTCCAGGGTAGATCACATTAGGCTACAAAACAAGTCTCAGCAAATTTAAGATTGAAATCGTATCAAGCATTTTTTTTTTTTTGCCACAGTGGTATGAAGCTGGAAATCAACTACAAGAAGAAAAATGGAAAATTCACAAATATGTGGGCAGTAAACAACATGTTCCTGAACAGCCAATGGATCAAAGAAGAAGTAAAAAGGGAAATAAAAAAGTATCTTAGACAAATGAAAACAGAAATACAACATACCAAAACTTATGGGATACAGCAAAAGCAGTTCTAAGAGGGAATTTTATAGTGATAAACACCTACATTAAGAAAAAAGACAGATCTCAAATAAAGAATCTAACTTTACACCTTAAAGAACTAAAAAAGAAGAACAACTAAGCCCAAAGTTAGTAGAAGGAAGGAAATAACAAAGATTAGAGCAAAAATAAGAGAAATAGAGCCTAGAAAGACAATAGAAAAAATGAACAAAGCTGAGTCATTTTTTTTTTGAAAAGAAACAAAATTGACAAACCTTTAGCTAGACTAAGAAAAAAAGAAAGAAAACTCAGATAAATAAAATCAGAAGTGAAAGAGGAGACATTACAACTAATAACACAGAAATACTAAGGATCATAAGAAACTACTATGAACAATTATATGCCTCAAATTAGATAACCTAGAAGAAATGGGTAAATTCCTAGAAACTTACAACCTACCATGAAGGTTGAATCATGAAGAAATAGAAAATCTGAACAGACTAGTTACTAGCAAAAACATTGAATGAATAACAAAAAACATCCCAACAAAAAAAAATTTCAGGACCAAGAAGACTTCACTGGGAAATTCTATCAAACATTTAAAAAATAATTAATAACAATCCTTTTCAAACTCTTCCAAAAAACTGAAGAGGAGAGAACACTTCTAAACTCATTTTACAAGGTCAGCATTATCCTGATACCAAAGCCAGACAAGGACACTACAAGAAAAGAAAACTCCAGGCCAACATCCTTGATGAATATAGACGCAAAAATCCTCAACAGAATATTAGAAAACTGAACTTAACAGTACATTAAAAGGATCATAGACCATGATTAAGTGGGATTTATTCCTGGAATACAAGGATGATTCAACATATGCAAATCAATCAATGTGATACACCACATTAACAAAATGAAGGCTAAAAATCATATGATCATCTCAAAAGATGCAGAAAAAGCATTTGACAAAATTCAACATCCTGTCATGATAAAAACTTTCAACAAATTAGGTATAGATTGAATGTACATTATCATAATAAAGGCCATATACGACAAGCCCACAGTTAACATTATACTCAAAGATGAAAAGCTGAAAGCTTTTCCTCTAAGATCAGGAACAAGATAAAGATGCTCACTCTTGCCACTTTTATTCAATATAGTACTGGAAGTCCTAGCCAGAGCAATTAGGCAAGAAAAAGAAATAAAAGACATCCAAATCAGAAAGAAAGAAGTAAAACTGTCTCTATTTGCAGATGACATGATATTATATGTAGAAAACCCTAAAGACCACCAAAAAACTGTTAGAACTAATAAAAGAATTCAGTAAAGTTGCAGGATACAAAATCAATATACAAAAATGACTTGCATTTCTATACACCAACAATGAAATCAGAAAGAAAAATTAAGAACACAATCCTATTTCCAAAATGATCAAAAAGAATAAAATACTTAGGAATAAATTTAACTAAGGAGGTGAAAGATCTGTACACTGAAAACTGTAAGACATTGATGAAAGAAGTTGAAGAGGACACAAATAAATGGAAAGATACTCCATGTTCATGGACTGGAAGAATTAGTATTGTTAAAATAGTCCATACTGCCCAAAGTGATCTACCGTTTCCGTGTAATCCCTATCAAAATTCCAATGGCATTTTTCACAGAAATAGAAAAAACAATCCTAAAATTTGTACGGAATTATGAAAGACCCTGAATAGCCAAAGCAATTTTAAAAAGAACAAAGCTAGAGGCATCACACTTCTTGATTGCAAACTATATTGCAAAGCTATAATAATCAAAACCATATGGTATCGGGATAAAAACAGACATGTAGACCAATAGAACAGAATAGAGAGTCCAGAAATAAACTCATGCATATATGATCAATTAATTTTTTGCAAAGAGCTAAGAATATACAACAGGGAAATGATAGTTTCCTCAATAAGCCGTGCCGGGAAAACTGGATAGCCACATGCAAAAAAATGAAACTCAACCTCTATTTTACACTATACACCAAAATCAACTAAATATGGATTAACGACTTGAACATAAGGCCTGAAACCATAAAACCCCTATAAGAAAACATAGAGGGTTAAGATCCTTGAAATTGGTCATGGCAATAATTTTTTTGGATATGACACCAAAAGCAAAAGTAAATAAATGGGACTACATCGAACTAAAAGCTTCTGCATAGCAAAGGAAACCATCAATAAAATGAAAAAGCCACCTACAAAATGGGAGAAAATATTTGCAAACCACATATCTGATAAGGGGTTAGTATCTAAAATATACAAGGAACTCATACAACTCAATATCAAAACAACCCCAAATAATCCAATTTAAAAATGGGCAAAGGATCTGAATACACATTTTCCCAAAAAATACATACGAATGGCCAATAGGTACATGAAAAGGTGCTCAACATCACTAATCATCAGGGAAATGCAAATCAAAACCACAATGAGATATCACCTCACACCTGTTAGAATGGCTTTTATCAAAAAGACAAGAGATAACAATGCTGGTGAGGTTATGGAGAAAAGGGAACCCTTGTACATCATTGGTGGGAATGTAAATTGGTGCAGCGACAATGGAAAACAGTATGGAGGTTCCCCCCAAAATTAAAAATAAAACTACCATATGATCCAGCAATTTCACTTCTTAGTATACATCCAAAGGAAACTAAACCATTACCTAGAAGAGATATCTGTACTGCCGAGTTCATTGCAGCATTATTCACAATAGCCAAGGTGTGGAAACAACTTGTATCCATCGATGAATGAATGGATAAAGAAAGTGTGGTATATATGTACAGTAGTATATTATTCAGCCTTAAAAAAGGAGGAAATTGGGGCTGGCCCCATGGCTTAGCGGTTAAGTGCACACGATCCACTACTGGTGGCCCGGGGTTTGGATCCCAGGTGCACACCGACTCACCGCTTCTCCGGCCATGCTGAGGCCGCGTCCCACATACAGCAACTAGAAGGATGTGCAACTATGACATACGACTATCTACTGGGGCTTTGGGGAAGAAAAAAAAAAGGAGGAGGATTGGCAATAGATGTTAGCTCAGAGCCGGTCTTCCTCAGCAAAAAGATGAGGATTAGCACGGATGTTAGCTCCTGGCTGATCTCCCTCACCAAAAAAAAAAAAAAAAAAAAAAAAATCTAAAAAAAAAAAAGGAGGAAATCTTGCCATTTGAAACAACATGGATGAAACTGAAGGGCATTATGCTAAGTGAAATAAGCCAGACACAGAAAAACAAATACTGCATGGCATCACTCACATGTAGAATCTAAAAAAAAAAAAAAAAAGTTGAAGTCATAGAAACAGAGAATAGAATGGTGGTTGCCAGGAGCAGGGGAGTGCGAGAAATGGGAAGGGGTTGGTAAAAGGGTGCAAACTTTCAGTTATAAGATGAATAAGTTCTGAGAATGGTAATGTATAACATGGTGACTATAGTTGATAATACTGTATGGTATAAATGAAATTTGCTAAGAGAGTGGGTCTTAAGTGTTCTCATCAAAAAAAGTATGTGAGGTGATGAATGTGTTAATTAACTTGATTGCGGGACTCCTTTCACAATGTATATGTATATCAAATAACTATACTGTACACTTTAAATACATTACAATTTTATTTTTCAATCATACCTCAATAAAACTGGAAAAAAATAAGCAAGCAAATACATACACACACACACACAAAATAACACAAATGTCTATTGATAGACATTTGTGATAAACTTATGCTTTGTAAGAAAAAGTGTTTCATGAAGCTATATTTTCTCCATACAGCAAATGACAGGAAAAAAAATTGCCCAAGGTAAGAAAGGTAGTAAAAACATGTTTATTTAAAGACCAATGAAAAGGGATGGAATGAACCACATCCCTTCCCTTGACTTTCATTATTGTGTCCATTATGTACACCTGCACTTCAGAAACACTGTAGGTCAATCTGAGTGGGGCTTGGGGGTTATTTTTGAGTTCTACTAGTTGTTTGAGGGGGAAAGGCTGGGTAGGGGGTACAAAGTGAGGAGAGGATATTGAGATTTGTGTCACAGCAAAAAAAAGTCTTCTCCTTCAAAGAAATAAACAATTCCAAACCATCAAAAACAAATAGATCTTCTGAAGGCCTTCTTGTCTCTGGTTTATTTTTGCACAACTCCTAATCTAATAACTTGCCTGGTGATGGGGATAAAATAGATTTGAAATATCTGGCAGTGCAAATCGTTTCCCAGGATTTACTAGTAAACTCTTTTCTTGCTTGGAGAAGTGATTTATCTGGCTGGTATGTTTGGGAAAACAAATTGGACATGCTTAGTTTTAAAAAAAAATTACTTGTAAGCAATGGAATTTTGCCTCTATGCCAGAGCCTGAGCAAACCTAAGGATTTCAGTGGTTGCTTTCATGTTGTTCGGCCTTCTTCCTGGGATACGGTGAGAGGCTCTTCTTGTCATGAAGCAAACAAAACAGATAACCCTGAACAGAAAGAAGAAAGTTCTCCAGACGGTCTAAGGGGCCCAAACCTTCATCACGATAAATTTTGAATTCTCATTACTCCCATTTTACCTAAGACAAGGGCCTTCACTTCTCACCCGAAACAGCAGTCTTTTTCTTTTTGAGATTTTCATTTCAAAGATAAAATCAATGTAAGAAGGCTTTGCTCCTTTGGTAGCAGAACTGTGTAGTCTTCAACGCTGTAGTTGGAAGATTCACTTGAATGAGGCTCTGCAACTTGCCCAACAGGTCCCTTCACCTGGCCTCAGAGAATTCTGAGACTTCACAGGATGGGGAAGCCTTGGAATTTGTGGCCTCTTCAAAGAATCCCACATCAGCTGGTTTCAATGTACAGGATTTGAAAGTCCTAACCAGTGGCCATGAGAGTAAGAGGGACAGAAACTGCTTGAATTGTTTCAATAATGGTAAAGAGACACTTCATGGTATTTGCTTCCAGAAGTCTTTGCCCAAGTTGATGAGATCAGCTATATTTTCCTTGAAATTACAATGATCACCTGGCTGATGTTGTTGGAAGCTTGTTGGTATGTTAATATGTGGCTTGGCAGAAAGGCAAGGGAGGGCAACACCAAGACATCTTGTGAATGGACTAGTTGACTCCAGTAAGAATCAGAGGCCAATCATTAAAACAGTCTACTAATAGGAAGCTTTCAACAAATTGCCCACATAGGTATTTTCCAAGAAATTGGGATCTTACAAATAGCAATAAGAAGTATTCTATTCAGATTCGGCTATTGCATACATTCCATTCAAAACTGGAATTTTCTGTTTGTTTGTTTTGTTCTAGGAAGAAAAAGTTAAAGGAGAGTCTAGGTGTCATATCAAACACCCCACCATAATTCTGCTGGTACTAAATTCTAATATAAGGTGTACTGGGTTAAATAGTGTCCCCCAAAATTCATGTCCTCTCAGAACATGACCTTATTTGGAAATAGAGTCTTTGCAGATATAATTAGTTAAATTAAGATGAAGTCATATTGGATTAGGATGGGCCCTAAATCCAGTGACTGATGTCTTTATAAGAAGGTCATGTGAAGACACAAACACATACAGGGAAGATGGCCATGTGACAATGGAGGCAGAGATTGGGGTGATGCAGACACAAGCCAAGGAATGCCAACGGTTTCCAGCAACCACTAGAAGCTAGGAGACAGACCTGATTCTCCCTCAGCACTTCCAAAAGGAACCAACCCTGCTGACACCTTGATTTCAGACTTCTGGCCTGTGGAACTGTAAGAGAATCCATTTCTGTTGTTTCAAGCCACCCATTTTGTGGTAATTTATTATGGCAACCCTAGGAAACTAATTCATAAGGTGTGACGTTGGGGAAAAATACTAATGCCCGAGAAGCCACTTCAGCATTTTCCTGATCCCATTCCTGTACTCACCTGATGTTTGACCTTGTAATACCTCTACAGATCACCAAGCATTCATTCTCCATTGAGGAGCCTCCCATTTAGGCAACATTATTTTGGGATTTCTATTGATCCTAGAATTGTTCAGGATTCCATGGAGATTCTGCTTTCAAGGACTCCAAGTGGAGGGCTACACTCCCTTAATGTCCTGATCATCACATGTACCCAGGACAAACAGGTGGAAAAATGTTAAGAAACCCTGTATTCTGTTGTACGTGTATCTGAGTGAACAAAGATGTCCGTGCAACCGGCGCTTCAGTATCCTCTTCTGCTCTTACATTCATACTGCTGGGATCGAATTCATCCCTCACACAATTTACAATGTGCTTCCTCCAAAAGTAAAGCAAAACTACAGGCTTCCTGGAGGTGGGGGGGTGGGGCGTGGTGGAGGGGGCTACTCAGTTGCTGTTGTGTTTCTCCTCTACTTTGTTCCATTTGAAAAAGGCATCATGAAGACTTGCACCCAAGCAAAAAAAATGATGAGGACTGAACTCAAGAAGTAGCAATGGGGGTGTGATATTGGATTTAAGAGATGAACTTGAGGGTAGCCCTATCAGGCTTTGTTGGTTAATTGTTTAGTGGATATTGTCAAAAGATGAAGAGAGAAGAGTTAAAAAAAAAATAAAAACAAAATGACTTTGAGGTTCCTTAGCCAGGGTGCCTGAGAATATAGTGATAATATCATCAGACATAAGCTGTACAAGAGGAAGATCAAGCTGTTGGGAAGGACCAGGGATGTGATTAGAATATCCTGCTTTTAGATTAAGGAGATATTTTAAAGTGGTTTTAATTGCCACCATCATTTTATTTCAAACATAAAATGACACTATTTTCAAAATAACTTTTTAAATCTATGAGAAATCTCACAGGAATTATTTTGACACTTCAGATCCAGGTTTTATATAACGAGTGTCTACGTAATTGATTTCATTGGAACTGCTGAATTATTTGTGAAGTCCAGATTTCTGCTTTTAAATGAATATATCACCAATTGACTATATGATCCCTGGAGTGAGAAACAGCACAGTGGAAAGTAACAGCCACTAACACAGGAGGCAGCATAGTATACAGGCTAAAAGCTCTGGCTCCTGTATCAAACAGATCCAAGTTCAAAGCCCAGCTGTGCCAAGTGGGTACATTATTTAACATCTCTTACCTCATTTCCCCATATGTCAATTGGAGATGATGTATTACTGACCTTATAGAATTGTGAGAATTTAATGCAATACTAATAGGTTGAACCTCCTGAAATTCTAATTTCTGTAGGTAAAAAAAAATCGGATATCAGCATTTTTTATGGTTCAACCTATGCACGTAATGCACAGTGCACTTAATAAACATTAGCAATGATTATTCAAGAGATATGGGTTCCAATTCCAGTTGCATGAACCAGTTGCGTGACTAGATAAATTATGTCCCTTCTCTGGGTCCAAGATTTTATCAATCCATTGAGGAGGTCGAACCACCCTGGAGGCTCTTTAAAATTCTTTCATGCTTTCACCTTCTGTGTTTTCACTGGAGGGTGTTAATTTTCCCCAACCCAGGGTGTGAATAAACTTTTAAAGGGCAGAGATCTTTGTCTGTCTTTTTGTTACTATTTCCTTAGTGCTTAGAACAGTCAGTGCCTGGCACATAGGAGGGGCACAATTAGTCATTGTGAATGAATGAATAAGTGAAGGCACAGTCAAGGCCAGATAGGGGGTAATTATTTTGCTTTTCCTTCTTCCAAGGCTGTGGAGACCAAGGTGAGGTGAAGTGTTCTAGATTGACTATCAACAGTGAGGACTGATTGGATTCACAAGATAATTACTCCTTCTCCACTTCATTTTGCTTGAGGAGAGAGCTGGAGTTGCTTCTTGCACAGAAGAGTCAGGTACTCTTCTGCAGTTTTCTGGCTTAATAAGTATTTAAAAGGAAAAGAGGATAAGATAGAAATGACGATCGAATTGCCGCGTTGGAGAGGTAAAGATGGTCTGCCATAAGTCTTTTGGAAAAATCTGTGGGAAAAAAAAAAAGAACATTTCCTATAAAGACGGGAAAAGAAATCTTCTAGATATGGAAAAAAAGATAGTGTTGTTAAGAATCTGAGTTACACTTTAAATACAGTTTTCACAGTACTGCAATTTTAGAAAGATTACGAAATACTTTAACAAGACTTCAGTTTCTACATCTCCCTGGAGTAAGAGGCTGATGGTAAAATAGTGAATGCAAAATAATAAATGAGAATTCCTGCCATAGCACAGATCCCTAAACCATTTTGGGGGGATGTTTTAAGTTACTAGACTGTTACAAGATTAAATCTGACAGCTGCTTTTAAAGAAAATATGGCAACTGTTGGCTTTTTTAGCACAATACAAAATGTGGTAAAAAATTTTCCAATTGGGATGAACTTGAAGTCAAATATAATTCACTTAGAAATCTAACAGAAAACTAATCTGTTCTGGATCTATTATGCTACAGCAGTGGACTATTTCCACTGTATCTTATTTCTTTCCATGAGCAGCATGGGGCAGGACAACTTCCTAAACTCAAATTGATTGAGATCAGATGTTAGGATGGTGGGGTGAGGGAGGAGGGAGGCCAGGGAAGGACAAGGCCCTATCTAACCCCTCCTACCCCTAGGACCACCATCTGTGCAAATTAGTTTAAAGGGAATGTCAAGGTCAGCTTTGATGGGAGAAAAAACTTACAAAAGACCAGTGTAGTGGGGAAGGAGCCGTGGTCAGAAGCCTGAGCTGACAGTGCATACATTGATTAGGTGTATTTCCATGTCTCAGGGTTTTGTTTTGTTTTGTCTTTTAACTGCAGCTAGAGCTTTATCCTCCATCTCACTGAGAGGTGGCCCAGAGCAGCTTACACATTTGTTGATAAAGAAATGGAGATCTAAGTCAGAGGCTGTTGGGTGCCTGCTCATTGGCCTTCCCACCGCCACGTCTTCCTTGATAGCAGAACTCTGAATGTGTCAGGCTTTCAAGACAAGAGCCCTTGATCTCAGGGAAGTTGTCCTCAGACACTGTCATTACTGGTCCAAGCCAAGCACGATAACCTCATTTCTCTTGCCACATTTATGGGTGGCCATGCAGCCTAGTTTGTGTCAACGAGACAAAGGGGAAGTCCACTGGGGGGCTTCTGGGAAAGTTTTTCCTCTCTGATCAAAGAGAGAGGCATGTAGAGAGAAAGTCTCTTCCCTACACCCACTCCCTGCTTTTGGAAGTTGCCAGGTGATTGTGTGATGCTTGGAGCTGCTACGTACACACTGAATGGGAGACGTTGCTTCCCCACCGAAGGTGGCAGATTGGCAAGATAGAGAGAACTGGAGGTTTGAGCTGCGGTGCCTTCTCTGGAACTGCCTATTTCCAAACTTTTTATTGTGTGAGAAAATTAGATGTATCTATTGTTTAAACTGGTGTTAATTACTCTACTACTTGAAGTGAAAACCAACCTGATACAAGACACAGGTAGACTAAATGACATGTCCAAGAGCACTCAAGTCATTGGTGTCAGTGCAAGGGCTAGATCTGGAGTGAATATGGAGTTTGGAATTCAATAGACCCATGTTTGAATCACTGATTCACTGGGTGCTCTTGGACAAGTTACTTCATCTCTCTGGGCCTGTCTTCTCCTCTGTGAAATGGGGGTAACACGCAAATCCACCCCATGGGGTTCTTGTGAAGATTAAATGTGATCATGTAATGTGGCCAACAGTCAATGAATGTTAGCTCTCTTCTGCTTCCTCCCTGGCACTGTGTCCAGTGCAATCTTATTTCTTTAAATTTCAAAAATGCATTTATTTTAAGAAACTTAATTTTAAGACATTTAATGCAGTAAAAATTTTAAAATTGATTTTATTTTTTTTTCAAAATGCACATCAAACAGTGCAATCTTTTGTCCTTGTTTTCTCTTTCCTTTAGAACTATATTGGCAGTGGATCTTTATGATAAAATACTAGTTGTACCCATTCTCAGATTACCTAAAGGATTAATGTTATTTCATTGTAAACATTTTTATATATTTACAATGTGCTTCGTCTCTGAAAGTCCTGGTGGCACAGTGGTTAAGTTCGCGCACTCCGCTTCTGGCGGCCCAGGGTTCGCGGGCCTGGATCCCGGCACAGACCTATGCACCACTCGCCAAGCCATGCTGTGGCAGGCATCCCACATATAAAATAGAGTAAGGTGGGCATGGGTGTTAGCCCAGGGCCAATCCTCCTCAGCAAAAAAGAGGAGGATTGGCATGGGTTTTAGCTCAGGGCTAATCTTCCTCACACACACACCCACGTAATGAAAGCTCTCCAAACAGTAGAGCACTTGGTACATTAGTATCTAGAAGAGTTACTGATGAAGATCTATCTCTTACTCTGAAAAATAATAGAGACTTCTTGAAATTTGATGCATCATCTTGAAAATCTTTAAGTGCTTTTTAAAAGTAATCCTTAAATCTGTTTTTGATGCTATTTTCAGACACCTATGACAAAAGCAGATGAAAATAAAGAGTGGTTCAGGGGCCGGCGTAGTGGTTAAGTGCACGCACTCCGCTGCTGGTGGCCTGGGTTCGGATCCCCGGCACGCACCGATGCACCGCTTGTCAGGCCATGCTGTGGCAGCGTCCCATATGAGGTAGAGGAAGATGGGCACAGATGTTGGCTCGGGGCCGGTCTTCCTCAGCAATAGGAGGAGGATTGGCATGGATGTTAGCTCAGGGCTGATCTTCCCCACAAAAAGAAAAAAAAAAAGAGTGGTTCAGTTGTTACTACCTGTGACTATTGAAAATAAAAATGATGTCTAAATAACAGTAATTTATAAAGTGGCCATAGCATTTCTACAGCACAGATGCTAACAAACTCACACGTGAGTAAATGCACTGTGCTCAATTCTTTCTAGTCAGCATTTCATCACATAGCGAATTAAAGTGGTACAGCTGGAATTGAACCTAAATTCTGTTAGACTCGAGAGCCCATGCTCTTAATTCCTACCCTGTACTGCTGCCTAAAATGCCTGCTAAACTTTCCTGAGTTACCACACTTTCTTGAACAACTGGACCTAAACATGTATCAGTCATTCATCATACTAGTTAGCATTTATTGAGCATCTACTATATGCTGGGTAAATGATACCATTTCATTATTATTTCAAATGATATCATTTCATCAGAGCAACCCTGAAAGGTAGGTATTATTGCTATAATAATAAAACTAACTTTATTATAATAAACATTAATATTAATAATCACAATGATCAATATTAATTCTATTAATGGTAACATTAATAATTAATGTTAATAGCAATATTACTTTTTATATTATTAATGTTGATCAACAATATTAACACTAATTAATAATATTTGCATTGATTGCTAATTGATAATATGACTTATTGATATTAATTGATAATACTGACATTATGTATTACTAGTCTTATTAATAAATATATTGTTTATTATAATAACTTCACAAATGAGGAGAGTGAGGGATAGTGGTAGGCTGTAACTTCTACAGGCTTAAACAATTAGTAATGGGCATTCCATTCCACCACAGCCTGATTCCAAAGCCTGTGCTCTTTCCATTCTATCATGTAGCTTTCTATCGTAAAAAGAGTACACTGCCATGGGAAACCTGCTGCATATTTAAAATGGAAAGTATATCTGTAGTAATATCGGGGGCCTTACATTTCTTTTGTTCCCCAAACAACTAGAACAGTCCTAGGTACCTACTAGGCACTCAATGATTGACTGACTGATCAATTGACTGACTAATAACAAGAAATATCTGACTTGCACACATTTCCTTCTCAAGAAATAATTAAGGGCCTGACAATGACGTGAATCGCAGTATGATTTCCAAAATATATATTATATTTTCACAACAGCTGCAGGATGATTTCACAGCAATGACAATTTCATCAGTTTGTGAAAGTCTTGAGGATACAGTTGTCAAAATGAAAACTGTTTACATCATTTTTTTAAAGGCCAACTGTAGCAGTTTTGCAAGAGGAAAACCAAAATGATTCTTCATTAGACCTTGATGCCAAAGTTGAGAATTGGATATGAATCAAAATTGTTTGTAGAACTAAAATTTTAAGTGTCATGGCCATAACTCTCCAGCAGATATATAACTTGAAATTCTTGACATTTTACATATTCGTGAACTCGAAGGGATAAAATAAATGGGGGTGGGAGTTGATGTGTATTTCATGAATAAAATCAAGTTTGGTGCTTTAAAAAAATGCATTGCAATTTTATTTATATCATTTCGGATTGGGGGCCTGTAGAAAGCTAGTGAGTTAGAAGAATCAGGAAAACTGGAATCTCGTTCTGGCTATGTAGCTAACTTACTGTGTGACTGTGGGAACATTATCCCTTTCTCTCTCTGGAGCTCCATTTCCCCATCTGTACAATGAAGGTTTGACCATGTGATCTGTAAGGCACCTTTCATGTCCAAGTCAGTTCTCTTTCTTTCTACTCCCCAGGTCATTGCCATATGAGGAAGAGTGGACTTTCTTGAGACAAGGCCCTTTGGTAGAAAACATCCTGTCTCATGAACCTGGAGGACATGATGCTAAATGAAACAAGCCAGATAGAAAGACAAATACTACATGATACCACTTATATGGGGAATCTAAAATAGTCAAACTCATAGAAGCAGAGTAGAATGGTTGTTACCAGGGGCTGAGGGGACAGGAAAATGGGGAGATATTAGTGAAAGGGTATTTTCAGTTATAAGATGAATAAGTCCTAGAGATCTATTGTACAGCATAGTTAACAATACTCTATTGTGTAATGAAAAGTTTGCTGAGGGTAGATCTTATGTTTAAATGTTCTTATCACAAAACAATAATAACAATAATAATAATAATAATAATAATAATGAAGGTAGGAGAAAACTTTGGAGGTGATGGGTATGTTTATGGCAAAGATTGTGATGATAGTTTCACAGGTGTATACTTATCTCCAAACTCATCAAGTTGTATATGTTGATATTTAATATGCAGCTTTTTGTATGTCAATCATACCTCAATAAAGTGGTTTGAAAAAAAAAAAGAAAATACCCTGTCTTGAGCTGAAAGCACTTGGAGACTATAAGGCTCTGCATTCATTTCTGGTGCTAATAGCATGTTCCATGCGTATATTCCTCAGGATTATTGTGGTTGCCAGTGACTTAAACCCAGCTGGAATTTTGCTTATGCAAAAAAGGGAGACGTACTGGTGCATGTAACCAAGCCAGGGGAATGGTAGGGACAATTAGTACAAAGGACTCAAATAACTGACAGGGTTCTCTCTCTCCCCCTTCCCCTCTCCCTTCCTTTTTCTGACTCCTATCTCTGCCTCTCTGAGTGTCAGCTCCATTCTCTCAAATTTCTTCCACATAGCTGGATGCATGGCAGCTGGCCAGTTCTGTACTCATATCTCCCAGAGTTGCTGCCAGAGAGGAATTTCTACTTACTCTTTCTAATGCCAAGTATTAAAAGTCTCAGGAGGGATCTTAATTGGCCTAGCTTGGATCAGGTGCCCATGTCTATACCGATCACTGTGTCCAGGCAACAGAGTTTTCTAAAAGCATAGCAGTCATCCTTCAAATGCAAGGTTGGAGTGGAGAAAGGAGCATTTCTCAGAAGGGGAGTGATGCTCTGGGTAGACAAAACACTAGACAGCCACAGCAGTGAAGCTTCATTGTCTTTGATGGAAGACTGCAGAGCACAGCCCACAATAATACCAAAAG
This sequence comes from Diceros bicornis minor, assembly GCF_020826845.1. Taxonomy (NCBI): domain Eukaryota; kingdom Metazoa; phylum Chordata; class Mammalia; order Perissodactyla; family Rhinocerotidae; genus Diceros; species Diceros bicornis. Next base: position 124,225,877 of record NC_080781.1, on the reverse strand, counting down.
ATTCTATGACATTTTGTAATCAGGGGGTGCTATAGACCGAATGTTTGTGTCCCCCTCAAAATTCATTTGTTAAATTCCAAACCCCCAATGTGATGGTATTAAGAGGTGGGGCCTTTGGAAGGTGATTAGGTCATGAGGGTGGAGCCCTCATAAATAGCATTAGTGCCCTTATAAAAGAGGCCACAGAGAACTCCCTTGCCCCTTCAGCCATGTGAGGACACAGCAAGAAGACACCTTCTATGAACCAGGAAGTGGCCTCTCACCAGACACCGAATTTGCCAATGCCTTGATCTTTAGACTTCCAGCTTCTAGAACTGTGAGAAATCAATTTCTGTTGTTTATAAGCCAGCCAGTCTATGGTAATTTGTTATAGCAGCCCAAATGAACTAAGACACGAGAGTCTTGGAAAAGCAAATACATTGCTATGTTGAATCCAAAGGACTAAGGGGTTGAATGTGTTACCAGTCTTTTTTCTACAATGCAGATATGGCCTGTAACTTGGCAAGAGACATCCATTTTCTATAATGCCACTCAAAGAGTAAGCAACAGAAACTTCATCCATTTTTTATTATTCATAACAATACTTGATACTTACATACTATGGCATTTTCATCAAAGGATCTCAGAACATACATTAGCAAGTATTAGTCAGTTTTCAGATGGGAAATCAGAGGTGCTGAGAAGGCAAAGCCAGGCATCGTGAGTCTGCCTGGGATGGTGAACTTCTGGAAAGTACCTTTTCTAACCCTGGCCTAGTCAGCCAGTTCGAAGGTGACATGCCTTCCAGTCTAGAAGCCCCATTCCAGTCAGAAGTAAAGAAAAGAAGGCCATGCTTTCATGGAATCAGAGACTCTCAGATTTGGAAGAGGACTTGGGGGTTAGATGCAGCCCAACCTCCCACCCTTGCATATCCTCTTTCTAGATTATCATCCATCACAAGTAGTCATGCAATGTCTAGAGGCTGAACACTATTTAGCTCACTAAGCAACACATTTTATTTTGGAATGAGTAGGTTATTCTTCATGTTGGAATTCGTCTTCCCCAGAGCAGGCATTCTTTTTTTTTTTATTCATCTCAAAAACCTGTTCTGTGACTGACACATATCTAGTGTAGAGATTCGGAGGTGAGTAAGAATTGGTCGCTGTCCTCCAGGATCTCAGTGTCTGGTGGATGAAACAGACCTATCTGTCTATGGTAGGTGCTTTAGTAAAGGTGTGAACATGGGAGCCCAGAAGTGGAAATGCTTACCTCTCTCCAGAGAGGTCAGGCAAGTTTTCCTGGAGGAGCTAACCTCACAGCTGATTTTTGAAAAGATCTGTATGAATCTGCCAAATGAACAAGGATGGATCCTAGATTAGGCAGAGGTGATACCAGCATATGAAAACGCTCTCAAGTGAACAAGAGAATAATCCACGAAGGGAACTACAGGTAGTTCAGTGTGACTGAAGACAGGATGTTTGAGGTTGAGGTCAGGCTACAGAGCAAGATGGGGCCATATGATGAAGGGCCCCTATATCATAACAAAGGTGCAGTGCTTATCCTATAAGTTAGTGGCTCTTAGCACTTCTAGTGTCACAGACTACTGAGAATCTGATAAAAGGCTAGGGGTCCACTTCCCAGAGAAATGCATGGACACACATGCACATGTGCATGCACACACACATACACACATACCACAACACTTCTTACCACTTCACAGGTGCTCTAAAGCTCATCCATGGAATCATTCATTAGTTCATTCAGTATTCATTGAGGGAATTAGAAGCCAGGAACCAAGCACTGTGTTAGGTGCTGGAGATAGAGCAGAGTTATGTGTTGAATTGTGTCCCCTCCAAAAAAGATACATTTAAGTCTTAACCCCCACTACCTCAGAATGTGATCTTATTTGGAAAGAGGGTCTTTAAAGAGCTAATAGTTACAATTAAGTCATTAGGGTGGGTCCTAATCCAACATGACAATTGTCCTTATAAAAAGGGGAAATTTGGACACAGAGACATACATACAGGGAGAATGCCATGTGAAGATGAAGGCAGAAATCAAGGTGATGCTTATACAAGCCAAGAAGTACCCAAGATTGCCAGCAAACCACTGGAAGCTGGAGAGAGGCCTGGAACAGATTCTCCCTCACAGCCCTCAGAAGGAATCAACCCTACCTACACCTTGATCTTGGACTTCTAGCCTCCAGAACTGTGAGCGAATAAATTCCTGTTGTTTAAGCCACCCAGTCTGTGGTACATTGTACATTGTGTACCACAATTGTGGCACATTGTAACAGTAGCTCTAGCAAACTAAGACAAGCAGTGAACAAGGAAAACCTAGATTCTGTTCTCATGGAACTTATATTTTAGTGAGGAAGAGAGATAATTGAACAGGTACAAAAATCTATGCTGTGCATTGTGAGAGCAAGAGCTCAAGGGTTTATGGGAATACATAGAGGGGGTCATAATTTAATATTGGTGGTCAAAGAAGACCACCTAGAAAAAAATGTCCTAAAGGATGAGTAGAAGCAAGGCGTGCCACAAGGGTGATAAGGTGGAAAGTGGATTGTGAGAGGAGAGAATATCCATGTGCAGAAGTTCAGAAGTAAGAAAAAGCATGATGATGAATTCCAGGAAGAGAGAGAAGGTCACTATGACTGGAGCCTAATGTGTAAATGGGAGAAAGGCCAGAGATGAGGATGTAGACTTGGGGTCAGATCTTGGAGAGCCTTGTAGGCCAACTTAAGGAGCTCAGACTATATTGTAAGAGCAATGGGGAGTCGCTGAAGGGTTTTAAGCAGGGGACTCAAGATCACATTAATATTTTCAAAAGATCACTCTGGCTGCGGGGTAGAGAATGAATTTGAGAGCACCAAGAGTGGCAGCAAAGAGACCAAGTTGGGAGGCTATTAAAATAGTCCACTGAGAGAATATGATGGCTTGGACCAAGGTGGTAGTGGTGGAAGTGGAGAGAACTAGATGGATTTGGGATATAATTTTGACTTAGAGCCAATAGGACCTCCTGGTGGAGTTACCCTGCAAGTAGTTGGAAATATCTGTGGGGATCCCCTCTCTACCCTGCATCACCGATTTCTCCCTTCCTATTGCATCAAGGCCATCAACATACAAACACACTCTAATAATTCCTATCTTAAAACAAATTCGCTTTTCATCCTATATGCCCCTCCAGCTATTTCCTCTCAAAACAAAATTTTTGCAAAAATATTTTGCACAGAATTGTCTATACTCTCTCCACTTTCTCATTTCCCATTCACTTAAAAAATAAAACAGCTTTATTAAAGATATAAATCGCATATATATAAATCACAATTCTTCCATTTTAAGTGTATAGTTCAGTGGTTTTTCATCCTCAGAAAGAAACTCTGTACCCTTTTGCTATCACCTCCTGTACTCCTCATCCTACCAAGCCTTAAGCAACCACTAATCTACTTTACGTCTCTATATAATTGCCTATTCTAGACATTACGTATAAATGAAATATATAGTATGTGGTCTCTTTTTTTTTTTTTTTTTTTTTTTTTTTTTTTGGTGAGGAGATCAGCCCTGTGCTAACATCTGCCAATCCTCCTCTTTTTTTGCTGAGGAAGACGGCCCTGGGCTAACATCTGTGCCCATCTTCCTCCACTTTATATGGGACGCCGCCACAGCATGGCTTGCCAAGCAGTGCGTCGGTGCGCGCCCGGGATCCGAACCAGCGAACCCCGGGCCGCCGCAGCGGAGCGCGCGCACTTAACCGCTTGCGCCACCGGGCCGGCCCCTGTGGTCTCTTTTGATTGGCTTCTTTCACTTAGCATTGTGTTAAGGTTCATCCACGTTGTAGCATGTATCAGTACTTCTCTCCTTTTTATGGCTCAATAATACTCCATTGTTCAGAAACGCCACATTTTGTTGATCTGTTCATCAGTTGACCCATTCACTCTTCAGTATTCTCCAATTGGGTTTTCATCCCCACCACTCCACTGAAAATACATTTGTCAAAGTTACTAATCGCCTCCACATTGCTTAATTCAATAGTCACTTGACTATTCTCATATTATTCAGCCTCTTAAGCATTCAACATGATTGAACCCTCCTTCCTTCTTGAAATAATTTCTTCTTCTGATTTCAGTGATACCATATTTTTCTACTCAACTGGTTGCTTCTTTCAGTTTTGTTGCTGGTTTTTCCTTTTATCCCACTCCAAATGTTGAAGTGTTCTACAGTTTGTCCTTGGGCTCCCTCATCTGCCTACACTCTCTAAATGATTTTGTCCAATCCCATGGCTTTATATATTATCTATGTATGCTGATCACTCCAAAGTTTTCATCTTCAGTCCAGATCTCTTCTCTGAGATCCACATTCATATATCCTACCTTCTGCTTAACCATTTCCTTTAGATGCCTAATAGACATCTCAAATATAACATGGCCAAAGCAGAGCACTTGATTCCCTATCTTCTACCCCATCCTCACAAACCTGATCCTCTCACAGTCTTCCTCATCTCAGTAAATGGCACCACAATTCAACAGTTGCTCAAGCAAAAACCTTGGAGTCATTCTTGATTCTTCCCTTTTTCTTCATCCCTTACACCCAAATCCTAAAAATTTCCACTCAGCTATATCTAAAAAGTACATCAAAATTTGACCACCTCTCGTCAGCTTCACCATTACCCACTCCCCTAGTTTAAGCATGGTTCAGAGAAACAAGTTGTCTTTGCTTGGACCATTGTCATAGCATCCTCATTTCTCTCCCTGATTCTACTCTTGGCCCCACTCCAATTCATTCTCTACATCACAGCCAGAGTAATCATTCTAAAATGTAAATCAGATCATGTGTTTCAAAATCCTTTTAAAGCTCTCCAATGCCTTGCTACCTATCTCAGTGGAATCCCTTAGAATAAAATCTAAAGTCCTGACTATGGCCGATAGGGCCCTATAGGACTGACTCCTGTCATTCTCTCTGATCTCATCACCTATTACTTGCCTCCTTGTTCATGCTGCTAGAGCCACACTGATTTCCTTGTTGTTCCTTAAACACACTTAGCATGTTCCCATCTCAGAGCCTTTGCACTTCTGTTTCCTTTGCCTTGGAGGATATTCTCCCAGATATTTGTATAGCTAGATTCTCATTGTATCATCTCAGTTCAAATGTTGCCTTCTTTTGAAATGGCATTCCTTGACTACCCTATCTAAAATTACACCTACCATTTTGTTTATGATGGAGAGCAAAGCAATTTTTTTAAATGAGAATAGTATGGAAAAATTATATAGTATTACTCCTCTTAGTCCATCGGAAAGAGTATCCTCTAAAATTCTTGGTTGAAGTTAACCAGAAAGATTATCCTCTAAAATTCTTCATTGAAGTTAAAATGAATTTGTTTACAATAAATATTCCAGATGAACTAGTATCATTTCATGAAGTTGACAGAGAGAAAACTGTTTCAGAAAGGAAAAACTTTCAATAAGGAAAGATATATGCATGCTGTTTAGGAAGGTATAATTTGCAGCATAGACTAATTTTAAGTAGAAAAGATAAAAATGTCACCATCAATCATTGTGAGAACATCCTCTTTAGTCAACATAATTTACCAAAATACTGGTAGCTGTAGTAGCAGAACAGTGGGTTTTGAGCTATATTTCTATGGTCTTGGAAGATTCTAGTTGAATAGAAACCCTTGAGACTTCATAGAAGCTTAGAACACTACAATCAGTTTCCTTTGGGGATTTCTAAAGTCTTGAGAGATGGCCTAAACTCAGAGCATACACCCACAGAATGATGGCTTCCAAGGGTTCAGAAAACTAACTTTTCATTGGAACTAAAGCTCAAATATGTAGGCCAGAACCTACACACTAAATTAAGCAGGGCAACTACATGCTAAAATAGAAGATTTAAATAAAACCAAGTGTCTCCTGACATAATAATCAAAATGTACAGGATACAATAAAAAAAATATCTGTCATACCAAACCCCAGAAAAACTCCAATCTGAATAAGAAAAAACAATCAACTGACACCAATACTGAGATGAATCACATGTTGGAATTATCTTACAAGGATTTTAAACCAGATGTCATAAAAATGCTTCAACAATCTATTACAAATTCTCTTGAAACAAAAACATTCATATTATAAGAGTCTCAAAAGGAGAGGAGAAAGAGAGTGGGACTGAAAAATATTTGAAGTAATAGTGGATGAAAACTCTCCCAAATTAACAAAAGACATAAACCTACACATTCAAGAAGCGGAGCATATCTCAGTTAGGATAAACCGCCCCCAAAAATCCACACCAATAGGCAGCATCATGAAACTTCTGAAAACTAAAGACAGAGACAAAGTCTTGAAAGCAGCCAAAGAGAAACACAGGATTATAGGTAATCTTATAAGGGACCACCAATCTGAATCACAGTGGGTTTCTCATATGACATCATGGAGGCCAAAAGTAAATGACACAACATTTTCCAAGTGCTGAGAAAAAAGACCTATCAACCACGATTTCTGTATCCAGTGAAACTATCCTTCAGCAATGAAGGGGAAATCAAGCTATTCTCAGATTAAGGAGAACTAAGAGAATTTGCCACTAGCAAATCTACCCTGAAAGAATAGCTAAAAGAAAGTTCTCTAAAGAGAAAGGAAATAACAGAAGACAGAAACCTTCAGAAAGGAAGGAAGAACATGGTATGCGTAAAATAGAAGTAAACATTGTAGACTATCCTTCACCTCATGAGTTTCTTTAATCATATTTTATGGCTGAAGCAAAAGATATAACGCTGTCTGATGTGAAGCTCAATACATGTAGAGAAAATATTTAAGATAACTATATTTGAAAAATAGGGAGGGTAAAGGGACCTAAATGGAATTAAGGTTTCTATATTTCACTCAAGTAGTAAAATGTCAACATTAGTAGGCTGTGATAATTTATGTATGTATGTGGTAATACCTAGAGCAACCACTGAGAAAACTATACAGAGCAATATACTCAAAAGCATTATAAGTAAATAAAATGGAATTATAAAAATTATTCAAGTAACCCACAGGAAGGAAAGAAAAGAGAAAAAGAGGAACAAGAAACAGGGAACAAACATAAAACAAATATTAAAATGACAGACTTAAGCCTTAACAATTCGATAATTACTTTAAATGTAAATGGTCTAAATTCACCAAATAAAAGACAGAGATTGGTACAATAGATTAAAAATATATATATAACCTAAGTATATGTTGTCTATAAGCAATGAACTTAAAATATAACAATATAGTCAGTTTGGAAGTAAAAGCATGGAAAAAGACATACCACACAAACATTAATCCAAAGAAAGCAGATAAAGTAAATTCAAAGCAGTAAAAGTAAATATCAGATAAAGTAAACTTCAGAGCAAAGAAAATTACCAGAGACAAAGAAGGATATTAGATAATGATAAAAGGATCAATCCACTGAGAAGACCACCAAGCAACAGAGCTGGAAAATATGTAAGCAAAGCCTATGGATATGAAGGAGAAATAGACAAAGCCATGACAATAGTTGGAGACTTCAATACTCCACTCTTAGCAATTGATAGAACTGCTAGACAGATAATCAGCAAGGATATAGAAGACTTTAACACAACTAATCAACAGGATCTAATCAATATATATAGAACATTACACCTAACCACAGTAGAATACACTTTTTTTTTTCAAGCACTCATGGGACATTCACCAAGATAACTATATCCTGGCTCATAAAAAAAAAGGTTAACAAGGGGCCAGCCTGGTGGCATAGTGGTTAAGTTTGCGCATTCCACTATAGTGGCCCGGGGTTTGCCGGTTTGCATCCTGGGCACAGACCTACTCACCACTCGTCAAGCCATGCTGAGGCAGCATCCCACATAGAAGAAGTACCTACAACTAGGATATACAACTATGTACTGGGGCTTTGGGGAGAAAAAAGAAAAAAAAATGAAGATTGGCAACAGATGTTAGCTCAGGGCCAATCTTCCCCCTAAAAAAAAAAAAACCTTAACAAACTTAAAAGAATTTAAATCATACAGAGTATATTCTTTGACCAAAATCAAACTAGAAATAAATAACAGAAAGATAAAAGGGAAATCTCCAAACAGTTAGAAACTAAGCAACACACTTACTAATCCATGAATCAAAGAGCCAGTGTCAAAGAAAATTAAAAAATACATAGAACTGAATGAAAATGAAAATACAACATATCAGTATGTATGGAATGCATCTAAAGCAGTGCTGAGAGGGAAATTTATAGCACTAAATACTTACATTAGAAAAGGAAAAAAGAATCTCATTAACAACCTAGAAAAAGAAGAGCAAGATAAATCCAAAGAAAGCAGAAGGAAGAAAATAATAATGATAAGAGCAGAAATCAATGACATTGAAAACAGGGAATCAATAGAGAAAATTAATGAAACAAAAAACTGGTTCTTTGAAAAAAACTCGATAAAACTGATAAACCTCTAGCAAGTTTGAAAAGGTAAAAAGAGAGAAAATACAAATCACCAACATCAGGAATGGAATAAGGATATCACAGCAGATCCTACAGCCATTAAAAGGATAATAATGGAATACTACAAACAACTTTATGGTCCTAAATTTGCATGCAGAACTTGTACACAAGTGTTCAGAGCATCTTTATTCATAATAGCCAAAAACTGGAAACTACCCAAATGTCCTTCAGTGGGCAAATGGTTACACAAACTGTGGTATACTCCATACTATGGAATACTACTCAGCAATACAAAGGAGTGCACCACTGATATATGCAATGAGTTGGATGAGTCTAGAGGGAATTATGCTGAGGGAGAAAAATCCAATCTGAAAAGAATACATATTGTATAAGTCCATTTATATAACATTTCAGAATGGCAAAACTATAATGATGGAGAACAGACTAGTGGTTGCCAACGATGGGGGGAAGGGATGGGTGTGGCTATACAGGGGTAACATAAGAGAGTTTTTTGTTATTTGAGTTTTTTTTTTTTGGTGAAGAAGATTGGCCCTGAGCTAAAATCTGTGCCCATCCCCCTCTATTTTGTATGTGAGATATTGCCACAGCATGGCTTGATGAGTGGTGCGTAGGTCTGCACCCGGGATCCAAACCTGCGGACCCCGGGCTACTGAAGCAGAGCACGTGAACTAACGTGCTAACCACTATGCCACCGGGCCGGCCCCAAAGGAGAGTTTTGTGGTGATAGTACAGTTGGGTGTGTCGATTGTGGTGGTAGTTATACAAATCTTCACATGTGATAAAATTGCATAGAGCTACACATACACACACATACACACACACGAGTGCATGTATATAACTGGTGGAATTTGAATATGCTCTGTGGATTTTACCAATATCAATTTATCAACTTTGATATTGTACTATAGTTGTGTAAGATGTCACCACTGGGGAAAGCTAGAGGAAGGCTGCTCAGAACTTCCCTGTATATATCTTTGCAATCTCCTATGAATTTATAATTATTTCAACATAAAACATGACAAAAAATATTTGGAGACCAAGTGAGAAACTCCATAAGTGAAGTTCTTCGTCAACTGAGAAGGGCTGTATACATGCCCATTATTAGTGCTGTTATTACTCACCTACCTTCCTGATCCAAACTTTTCCCCATGTGTAACAGCCCCAAAAGGTATTGCCAAAGTGAGCAGCTTTGCCCTTTGTGGTTACTCCAAAGAAAACCAAAATCCTTCTTTAACCTTGCTAAAGCATACAGTCCTCTATCAGGCTGCCTCCTCCTAGCCCTTCTTCCTTGCTTCAAGACAGCAGCATTTCTGGTCAGGTAACAAAACACATTTTTATTAACACAGTAAGAAGCATTTATATAAGGGTGAGCTTCACATCTAGTCAGAACAAGAGTTAACAGGAGCACCAGCACTCTGAACTTGAGAGTATATATGTATACAATTGTATATATAATGGGTGTGACGTTGTCATTAATTTACAGGAATCCAGACATAATAAGGTCACTCTGCTTCTTTGCTTTGGGAATCAGCTTATTATTAGTTGAAATACTTCCCATTATACCTGGCCTGGGCTAAGAACACGGGCACTAACATAAGGCAAATGTGTGTGCAAATCCCAGCTCTGACACTCATAGGCTGTGAGAATGTGGGCCGATTGTGTGACTTCTCCAAAGCTCATTTCCTCATCTGCAAGGTGGGGAATCACAACTACCCTAGAGTGTTGCTGGAATGAGACAATGAGATTAAAAAAAAAGTGCTTAGCATAACACCTCCTTGTATATAGTAAAATCTTAATACACAGTGGTACTAGTAGCAATAATAGTAGTGATTATGATGATGATTATCATTATTATTATTTCACCACCCACCTCTAGTGGTAGCCAAGGCCTACAACCCACGGTTTTAGATTTCACCCCTTATTGTAAATCTGAGTAAGGCTAGTCTTTTCTATCTGTACCATCTCAAAAACTTTTGAGAAAATCTTCAAATTTCAAGTCTACACTGTAGTTTTGACTGAGTTTAACTCTGATATTTGGGTTTAGCCAAAGGTAGAGTTCAGAGTGAAATTTAAAGGGGAAGGGTTCTTTTATGCAACTATAACTGAAAAAAGTTTCTGTGAAATGGAAAATGCTGAGTTTTGCACAAATCTTAGGTCAGTTTGCTTCCTCAGGCCAGACAACTCTGTCTACACTGGTGGAGCAACAAGCCTAGAAGAGAGAAATGGGCATGGGAAGAGAAGAGGCCCCTTCCTCTACCCAGTAGTTATCCTGGGTGTGATAGAGAGATGGTTGTAAGAAAGGTAAAAATGGGATCCTATCCATTAGCTCAGTGTCTGCTGGATGTATCAAGTCACCTTTAGGCAGTTGCTGTTCCTCAGAGGCATGTTTGATGAGGCTGTAGTGGGCGGGGGTCAATGCAAATGCCTCCTCTCCAACTTCTCAGATGGAAGGTAACCGTGGAAACAAGAGAGAACTGTCAAAAGCACATGATATCTGCTATGTAAAGTATGAGACACAGTCAACAGTGTTGTCAGTTCTACAGCACTATAAAAATAAAGAGTTGTTGCCTGAATGTTTGTGTGTCCTCCTCCCTCAAATTCATGTGTTGAAACCTAACCCCCAAGGTGATGGTATTTAGAAGCGGGCCTTTGGGAGGTGATTAGGTCATAAGGGTGGAGCCCTCATGAATGGGATTAGTGCCCTTATAAAAGACCCCAGAGAGTTCTCTCTCACTTCAGCCATGTGAGGACACAGCAAAAATAAGGCCTTCTATGAACCAGGAAGTGGGCTCTTACCAGACACCGAATCTGCTGGTGCCTTGATCTTGGGCTTCTCAGCCTCCAGAACTCCGAGAAATAAATTTATGTTGTTTAAGCACCCAGTCGATGGTATTCTGCTATAACAGAATATTCCGAATGGACAAAGACAGTTGCTTGTGAAGACGCGGAATTAAAACTCTAAAAGTCAGTAATGTCACATTTAAATAATCAGTACTCCCACAATCTTTTAGTCATATTATTCCCATGACTAAGGCCCTACATTTACCAATGAAAATTCCTTTCTGGGGTGCCTTCTGGGTATAGTGCTATACACGCATACACATTAAAGGTCATACTAAATAGCGCTTTATCAGGAGTAGCCAAGAAATAAACCCCTGGGTGAATGGAAGATTCGGGAACATAACTGAGCATTCTGGTGGAAGGGGCCTGCAAGTATAAAATAGATTTGGGGAATTCTTTTCCTACACTGTTTCTGAGTTTTAATTTTTCAATTTTCATGCAGATTTTGTAATGCATTGCCTGATAAGGGAATCAGGAAGAAAAACAAAGGTATCAGATACGCTTCCCTCATCCCAGCTAAAGGCACACACCTGAGTGTTTTCAAATATCACTTCTATAGGGAAACTTTCTCTGACCTTTCCTGCAGCCCCTCTAGGTTGGGGTCTTATGGGATCTCACAATCTCTCATTCTTTTCCCTCAGAGGGCACATCACACTTACAATTAGATAACAAATTGTGTATGTAATTATGAGTGTAGCCCTTGGTTTTTTCTGCTAGATAGTACACTCTATGAAGACAGGGACTGTGTCCCTCTTAGTCTCTGCTTATCAGGGACTCCCAGCTCAGAACCTGGCACAAAGTGGATTCTCAGTAAATATTTCTGAGTTAATTCAATTTTCCCACCCATCTTTTATCTGATCTAGCTTGGTGGATTTCTGTTCCTTGCAAAGAATAAACTTGTTTAGAATGCAAAGGAATAAATAAAAACTCAAAGTCTCTGAGAAAGCTTAGCCCAGGTTTCTTTCCAACAGTTTATTTGCAAATGGATTAATTCTGTTTGTAACGTTTCATACGAGGGCGCTTGGATAGCTAGATCTTCCTCTTCTCAGCTGGGGAGAAAAATGTTGCCCTACTCCCTCTGTCCTCACCTCAATTCTAGTTTCATTTTTAGGTTGCTAATCTGACCTTTAGTTTTTTGTTTTTTTTTTAAAGGCACCGAATGCAAAGAGAGAGTAGGGATTTTCCCCAGGTGTTATTACCAGAGTGAGACAACATCATCTCTTAGATTCTCTGTAGCTAGGGATCTGTTCACAGTTCAAGATCCCTGTTCCTTACACTTACGCCAGAACATAATCCATCTTTATCCCAGCACCATTTTTTCTTGGAAAAGTTAGGCTGTGGTATTTATAAGAATGTATATTATTGAGAAGACAATGGTGTGATTTATGCTCTGTCCGTGAAACCAAAGGGCTTAGCAAACACCAGACTTTTTAATATAGGATTTAGTAATTACTCCCCAAAGGAGGGATTTGGTCCTATTTAGTTCAGAATTTAACAAATGCACACAATCCCCCCCACACACACACACACACTCCCACAGTATTCAGGCAGAACTTGGAAGCCCTCGGTCGGGGCTGTTATCAAGCAAAGCCCTATGCCCTGCGGGAGGCTGTCCTGGAAACTAAGCCCCCGCACACCCACAAGCTCAAAAAAGAGTAAGGCATTTCTTGAGAATTCCTTTTAAAAACAGTTATTGCTGTTACTCTTATGCAGAATATGTTGGTAACATATTTTAGTATATAAGAATACATTACTTTTCTACCTCACTTTCCAAGAGAAATGGCCACACCTAATTATCTTTTGATCTCAGCTTAAGATGCCACATCACCTCCTCCAGGAAGCCTTCACTTACCTCCACTAACAGGGTGCCCTCCCCTGTCCTTCCAAAGTAGCCCCAGCAGGCCCCAGCAGGGCACTTGACCCTGCACCTCCCTCAGCCTGTTTCTTCATTTGTCTCTCCCACTGGACTGACAGCCCCTGAGGGCAAGAAACATATCTTATTTAAAGAATTATTTTATTGAAGTCATATTGGTTTATAACATGGTGTAATTTCAGGTGTACATTATTATATATCAGTTTCTGTATAGATTGCATCATGCTCACCCCCAATAGTCTAGTTTTTATCTGTCACCATATATATGTGCCCCTTTACCCCTTTTGCCCTCCCCCCCACCCCCTTCCCCTCTGGTAAACACTAATCTGTTCTCCTTATCTATGTGTTTGTTTATCTTCCACATATGAGTGAAATCATACAGCATTTGTCTTGCTCTGTCTGGCTTATTTTGCTTAGCATAATACCCTCAAGGTCCATCCATGTTGTTGCAAATGACACGATTTTGACTATTTTATGGTTAAGTAATATTCCATTGTATACATATATCACATCTTCTTTATCCATTCATCGGTTGATGGGCACTTGTGTTGCTTCCGAGTCTTGGCTATTGAGAACACATCATTTCCATTCAATCAGTTCTGCCCTATCTTGCTTCTGGGCCTTCACTCCTAATTATCTTTCAGGGCTTTGCCTAAGCACTGCCTCCTGTGTGAAGCCTTTGTCAATACTTCCCCACACTCCCCCTCCCTAGGCTGAAATCCTACAGCCGTGTGGCCCACTGGATTTACTGCAATCACCTACTTGCTAGTCTGTCTCCAGTGCTGTGCTGGTAAATGTTTACTAACTGGTTTTCTGAAAAAAATTCCTAGTTTATAGTGATTGCTGATTTCCCTGGTATAAATACTCCTACCATGGCCAATTTCAAGCAACCAATGTGAGCTCACTCAACATTGAGTTGGGAAGAAATGCCCAGCAGCACAGCACTATATGGTAGTTTCACTACTATATAGATACAGTAGATGTAGATCACCGCAAGAGCAAGATAATGCTAAAAGGCAGAAAAACATTACGAAGTAAAAAGCTTTGGGTATTTATTACCTTTGTTTTCTCTTTTTCTGCCGAGGAAGATTCACCCTGAGCTGACATCTGCTGCTAATCTTCCTCCTTTTGTATGTGAGCCACCATCACAGCATGGCCACTGACAGACACATGGTGTAGGTCCACGCCTGGGAACCAAACCTGGGCTGCCGAAGCAGAGCGCACCAAACTTAACCACTATGCCACCAGGGCTGGCCCTATTTCCTTTGTTTATCTATATTTTATTTAATTGTAAGATTATATAATTTAATGTTTAATAATGGTATGTTTAACAATCAGTTTGCAAAGTTTCTGACATTTGTCAACTCGCTTGAGCCAGTAGGAGCTGGCTTCAGCACATCCCTGTCTGTCTCCCTGACTAGACTGAGCTCCTTGAAGACTGAGACTGGGACTGTCCTGTTCCTCACTGCGCCTTCAGCACCCAGCACAGAGGATACATTCGCTAATGTTCACTGGAGGCAGCCAGGCGAATCCATCATTTTGTCCTCTCTATAGAAGAGGTTAAGAGAGCTCAGTGTGCTCTTTAACCACAAAGGCCACTTAGCTAATGCTCTAGAGGAAGCCATACCAACCTCAGCTAAGAACAAGGTCAGATCTCTGTTATATATAGCACCTCATGACTAACTTCCTACACGGGGAGCTAACGTGCCACTCCCTGTTGAGAAACTGAGCCAGGCTCTGCCAAGTGTTTTAGCCTTTCCTTGAGGCTAAAACAGCCTCAAGGAAGCCAGCAAATAGTACAGGTCTGGCCTTAAAGCTAAATTCATACCAAATCTCGTGCAGCAAAAAAGAATTGTTGCCTTTCCAAGCCTGAGACACTGATCCAATTATTTCACGACCCATTAGAGCTCATTGAATTCCAACCCAATAGGAGAATTTAGACATTTTCCTGAGGTTTCTTGTAATGGTTTTGACTGCCCCGGAGCACCAGACCAGCCACCAGCAGAATAGAACTCCAGGAATAGTAACAGTGTGTTTGAGGCCAAATTACAATCATAGTAAGCCTTCTTTTAGGCACTGATGGAACCCTCTGGAAATCAATTTTTAATAATCGTAGTAATAGCTGACATGCAATGAGTGCTTTCTACCTCTGTGCCAAGCACCATGTGAGGCCATCCTCACAGACTAATTAATGAGGCCTCACATAAGGTCCTCAACCAGTGGTCCCCTCATTAAAATTGTCAGTATGCCGGGACTGTTGCCAACCCAGGAAGATCATTCTGTGATTGGGATCAAAAGGTTCTGCTTCATTAAGTGTCAGAATAATGCTGTGGCTCTCTAAGAAATCACAGTTGGGGGGAAAAATCTCTCAGTGACTACATTCATTTTTGCCAAGATGGTGCCATTCAAACTGGCAGGAGATGTGGCTTCCTCAATAAGTGTGCTCAAGTCACCTTGAATCACTCCATTGAGAAGCATGGCTGGAAGAGATCTCACGGGCTCAGCTTTGCCCCTCTCTGACATCCGTTCAGAGAGTTGAAATCGTTGGCTTTTCAGGGCAGTGGGTGACACTACCCACGGTCCCCTACGGATCTTCAATAGGTTGACATTTCACATCATTTGCATAAATCAAAGTGATAGAGGTGCATTAAGTTGCTGAGTCGGGGAGATGATCATAGAGAAGTGAAAAAGACATTTTCATTTTCTTGCTGATGAGCGAAATAAGTAAATTTTGAAAAGGAAGTGGGATGCTCCGTGGGAGGAAACTTCTCAGGGAGAGAGCTACCGTGCTACCTCTGTCTTGGCCAGTAATAAACTGGTGGGGAAATGCTGCAAAACCATGCATCGTGTACACCCTAAAAACCCAATATGTAGAATCCACATGCTCTCTGAAAACGAGAGAGCCCTAATTTGGTAAGTCCTGACCTTGAAATGCAAACTCTCAATGTCAGGTAGAAAACTGAATCCAGTTTCTTCTAAGTGAAACTTGAGCCCTGGTCCCCCATGGCTGGTGATCTTTATCTTTTCCTACAAAAGGAAAAAGTAGTTTTTATACCATTGGTAGAAACACGAGCTTAGATAGGTGCCCTTCCATTTGTGTGCAGAAACAGCCTGACACTGCTTTTAAGCTGCTTTGAGTAAAGCGTGTTTCAAGGATTTGGTGAGTGAAAAAAAAAACAAGCAAACAAACAAAAACACTCACTAGTCCTGCAGTTTGGGTCAGAAGTTGAAAAACACAATTGTGAGGCCTCATTGAGGAAAGAAGATCTTTGTCATGCTAATCAACTACTAATTATAAAATAGGTGAGAGCAGGTACTGTGAGGAACTGAAAAGCAGGGGGTGGGGGCGGTGCTGCTTCATAATTTAGTCACACTGGATTGGAAAGTGGGCGTTGTAAGATTTGGCACCAAACCCCAGCGAATCACTCTATACAGTGTGGGTTTCTCTCACTTTGGGCTTTCACTTTGGACACAGAAAGAACAAGCCAGAAATTAAAGCCAGAAGGGATGATTTTAATAGGCCATGTTGCAAAGAAGAGTGGGGTTCGGGTTCCTTTGCAAGTAGAGGTGAAATAAAGGCAATAAACTCTCAACAGGCCTGAGGGGAAGTAAACTCATGGAGGTGGTCAGCTATTCTGCCCAAATAATGCCCTTGGAGTAGCTTCTAAGATCCTGGGCATAAGAGGAAGTCTCAGGTGGGGGAACTAAAGCCATTCTAAGACCAAGTCATAACATTACTAATGTCAACTACCTAGAACCAAGTCAGGGGAAGATTGATTTGGGCCTGGGATGTAGACCTAAGGCAAGTGGTCTCAATGTTGCCTGCATATTAGAATCACCTGGAGAGCTTTAACAACTCTTGATGTCCAGGCTGCACTCCAAATGAATTAAATCAAAATCTCTGGGGGGGTGAGACCCAGGAATCAGCATTTTTATTTATTTGTTTAATCAAGTAATGTGATTGATTTATTTACTTACTTATGGGTATCAGTATTTTTTTAAAACTCTCTAGGTGATTTCAATATGCAGCCAAGGTTGAGAACCATGAATTAAACAGCAATAAACCATAGCTAAAATAATAAAGGATTCTAATGTGTGTATAGTCTTGTGCTTCTTCAAGTGGTGCTTTCCCTTATAGCTAGCACACAATATGGACAATTAGTGTTAGTGTTGGCATCTCATTTTAGTATTGAAATACATGTAAAGTGAATACCAAATCAAGGGGCCAAGTCTGGGGCCTGACATTGAGCAGACAGTAGGCTGGCAAGGCTGATGCCCTCCTCAGAGAGATGGGCTCCTGAGAGCTCATGGGCTTGGCCAATCAGTTGCTACCAGGTAATCAAGGTGGAGCTAAGATGTGAGAGCCAGGCTGGCAGGTAGAGACTGGTCAGAGCAGGCAGCTGTATCTGCCATTTAAGGTTGAGACAGGGTGGAGAGGCATAAAACATAGAAGCCCCAGAGATGGGATGGAGCATTGGAAAGGGTTCAGGGAGGGAGGGTCCTTCAATCTGCCCCATACTAGAGTCCTTTATCCATGTGCATGCAGTGGCTGCTTTCCTCATTGGCAGTTTTGGAGTTTAAGGGGAAGGATCTGCTAAGGCATCTGCTTCACGGTAAGTCCTAGTTTGTTTCACATGCAGTGTGTTTTGGTCAAGAGCCGCTTGTCTGGTTGAGGACCAAGTTCTGAGATGCCTAAGATTCTCCTGGCTAAGGGAGCTGTGTGCTGGTGTGGTGGGCCTGGGTACACCAGGCCATTCCTCCATAGTTGAAGTCTGTGTCTACTCTGGCCCAGTTGCTTTCAGAATCTGATTGTTAAGATGGCACGAAATAAATACTGTATTGCAACTCCTTTGAGGACATTCATCCATTCACCCAACAACTCTTCATCGAGTGCATGATAAATTTCAGGTGCTGGCGAGAGATGACTGAATCAGCTAAGCTTGGGTGGGGGTGGGGGGAATCCCAATCTTCTGGGGAAGACAATTCCAACAGGGCTCAAAGATTACATGGGACAAGAGGGACGTGATATTTGAAGAGTTCCGAGGGGTGCTGAATTTTAAAGAACAAGTAGGAGCTCCCTAGACAAAGAAAGCTGAGAAGGACATTCCAGGCAGAGGAGACAGGGATGGAAAAACATGTTTCTGTTGGAGACCATGTGCAGATCAGTGTGGCTGGGGTTTTAAGTGTGAGGTAGGGAAGGGTAAGAGATGTAGATGAAGAGGTATGCAGAGGTCAGATGATGAAGGACTTTTGGGCCATGTTAAGGAGCTTAAACTTGATCCTATGAGCAATAAGGAGCCACTAAAGCAGTGCTTCTCCAATTTGGCTACATATTGGAATCACTTGGGGAGCTTGACCACTCTTGATGCCTGGATCCCGCCCCCAGAGATTCTGACTTAATCAGCCTCAGGCGCAACCTGGGCATCAGGATATTTGAAATCTGTCCAGGTGATTCTACCACGCAGCCGGGGTTGAGAGCCACTGCATTAAAGGGTTTCAAGCAGGGCAATGATGTTGTCACATGCCTGTTTTAGAAAGCTCATTTGGACAGCAAGTGGAGGAGCACTCAGAGGCAAGAACCAGTTTGGAGGCTATTGCAATAGTCCAGATGAGAGATCATGGCAGACTGACCAAAGCAGTAGTAGTAGGACTGGAGAGCAAGGGACAGTTTTGAGAGATGTTTACGATGTTAAATTGGCAAGACTTGAGTGATTGATTAGCTGTGTGAACTAAGGGAGGGGGAGGAATCAAGAATGATTCCCAAAGAAATTTGACCATCATTCATTGCTGGTGAGGTCGTAACATGGCATATTCGCTTTGGAAAATAGTTTGGCAGTTCCTCAAAAGCTTAAACATAGATTACCATATGACCCAGAAATTCCACTTCTAGGTATCTACCCAAGAGAACTGAAAATATATGTCCACACAAAAGCTTGTATGTGAATGTTCATAGCAGCATTATTCATAATAGCCAAAAACTGGAAACAACCCAAATGTCCATCAACTGATGAGCAGATAAATAAAATGTGATCTGTCTATACAATGGAATATTGTTCAGCCATAAAATGGCATGAAATTCTGATACATGCTACAACATGGATGAACTTGGCAAAGATTATGCTAGGTGAATGAAGCCAGTTACAAAAGACCACATATTGTATGATCTCATTTATATGAAATATCCAGAATGGGCAAAATCCATAGAGACAGAAAGTAGATTAGTTTCCAGGGGTGGGAGGAGGGGGGAATGGGGAGTGACTGCTAATGGATAAGAGGGATCTGTTTGGGGGCAATGAAATGTTCTAAAACTAGATTGTGGGGCTGATTGCACAACTGTGAAATTTACTAAAAAGTGCTGAATTGTACACTTTAAAAGGGTGGATATGCTAATTATATCTCAATTTTTAAAAAAGGGTGACTTCCAAGTTCTTACCTTGGCTGGCTGGGTTAATGACGGTGTTATTAAATGACGCAGAGGAAACAAGTGGTGGAACACTTTTAGGAGGGACTGGCACCTTTGGGACCTCTGGGTACCGATGTCCAGTAGACAGGCAGATGATGAGTCTGGAGCTCCTGGGAGAAGTCTTGGCAAGAGACAGACATTTTGAACTTGGTCATAAGACAGAGATAATCAGCTTGGTCATCAATGGTCATTGATGTTATGAGAAAGGAAGCAATCACTTAGGAAGAGAGTGTGGTGTGTGAGGGCTGTAGGCCAAGGAAAAATACCTGGGAAATGCTAATGTTTAGGGGATGGCAGAGAAAGAAGAGCTCAGGAAGTAGCCAAAAGAGGAGGTTTGGAGAGATTTGAGGAAAGGAGCAAAGTGGGAGGAGGGATTGTCATGGGATTCCAGAGCACTGGGAGAGAAGATCCAATTTAAATACTATTATATGATTAAAGCTTTGCCCACATACCCAGCACCAGCCCATATTGACCCTGTTTTGCAGATATGGATAAGATGAATTTTGTCCAATGATAAATTCTGTATAATTTTAAAAATTCTCTTTAACAAGAGAATTTTTGCAACAAGCACATTTTTTAATTCTTTTTTTCCCCGTTTGCCTCAAAATGAATTTATTTCCAGCCAGATAAAATTCTCCAACTGCATATGTGGGGATGTTTTATAAGGTCCTTCTTTTTTTTTTCTTTTTATTTATTTTTTTTTCCCCAAAGCCCCAGTAGATAGTTGTAGGTCATAGAAGCACATCCTTCTAGTTGCTGTACGTGGGACGCGACCTCAGCATGGCCAGAGAAGCTGTACGTCGGTGCGAGCCTGGGATCCAAACCCGGGCTGCCAGCAGTGGAGCGCGTGCACTTAACCACCAAGCCACGGGGCCGGCCCTATAAGGTCCTTCTTTGATAAATGTCTTGTTAACAAGAGCCATTTCTAAGTAATTAAAATGCATACCAAACAAACATCTTTGTGTCTTAAAATATGATTTAAGTAAACTGCTGATGTATAAGCCATAAGTCTGGTCATTGACATGAGTGGCGTGTGATTCTTCACGGATGAGTCCAGACCAATATCAACACATCGACACATCACCCCAGGATGAGACTGTTTTTAACAAGAACATTTTTAAATTCTCTTTTACAAGTCCTCATCCCTCCGACAGTTTTCCCCCTGCCCCTAGAAAGACAGAGGTCACCTCTCCAGGGTAGAATTAGTTCCTCCACCCGCTGTACCCCTGTTATATCTGCAGGTACTCTTGGAGACAAGAGGAAGAGGTATTGTCCCTAGAAGACTGAAAAATGAGCTGTCAGAGTGAAGTCTTCACACGTGCTCAGTTATCTGCCTCATGTGTTCACAGTAATATTAAGAGCTGATGTTTACTAAGTGTTTACTATATGACTGGCATAAGCATTTACCCATTCAGTCCTCAGAATAACCTTATAAGTTAAGTACTGTTATTCTTCACATTTAAAAGATAGGGGAAACGAGGCAAAGAGAAGTAATTTGCCTGTTGCTATACTAGTCATGTGCCACATAACGATGTTTCAGTCAATGACAGACTGCATATACGACAGTGGTCCCATAAGATGAGTACCATATAGCCTAGGTGTGTAGTAGGCTATACCATCTAGGTTTATGTAAGTACACTCCATATGTTTGCACAATGCCGAAATTGCCTAGTGATGCATTCCCCATTGTTAAGCGTCGCATGACTGTATAGCTAGAGAGTGGTAGGACTGTAGGAGCACTTGGCTTTAACCATTACTCTACTGATCTCTCAGTAAGCAGCACAAAGCAGTGTGGTGCAGCAGTAAAGGGAGGGGATTCGAAGTCAGACAGTCAAGTCCAAGCTCTAGAACTTCCCAGCTAGCTGTGTTACATTTGACAACTCATGCAGCCTATCTGTGCCTCAGTCTCCTAATCTATATAATGGAGACATTAATATTTGTTCTGCAGACCTCACCAGTTCGTTGTGGTGATCAAATGAGATGTGGACTAAGCGGGTGGCTAAAACAATAAAGCTCTGTGCAAATGGGAATAGGCGGCATTATTGTTTTCCCAGAACCTCACTTGGCAGTTGACACAGAGTAGGAGCTCAGGACTGCTGATGGGGGGATCGCAGCAATCCTGTTCCGTGCTCTCTTGTGACACTAACTGCACTTTATTGTAATTCTCAGTTTGGGAGTCCGTCTTCCCCACTAGACTCAATTTGCCAAGGACAAGCATCAGAACCCGTCACCTCTGTCTCCACAGCACCTCGCCGAGTACCTGGCATTGAGAGGGCACTCGATAAACGGCGCTAGTCGGTGGTAGTGATAGTGGTAGTGGCCACAGTAGGAGAAGCCCCAGCAGCAGCACTTTGAATAAGTCCCTTTCAGCACCAGCCTGTGGCCAGCAGAGAGCAGCAGAGACCCCCCCCCCCCCCCCCCCCCCCCCGCCAAGCACAAACCTGCCTCCACGCCAGGCCCTGTATCGGGGCCAGGTCTCCTTTCATCTCTAACTTTACACAGCATTTGGCCTCTCTCCAAAGGGGTGGAAATCACGCTCGGTTTGACTAAAATGTTCCCCCAAACCTAAGCAATTTGCAACTTTCGGCCTGAAACTAGGGCAACAGGAGCAGTTTTAGTCACCAAGGCCATTCCCGGTGTTAACTAAGCCACAGCATCCATGAGCTCTGAAACTCTCCAGGGATGGACTGCAGTGCTCACCACTTCCTTCAGACAGAGCTCAATACGTTTGATGAAAGGTCTTATCCAGTTTGGAAAGAATTCATGGCTTTAGAAGATTGAAAACTGGAGACTTCGTTTTTTTTTTTTTAAAGAGATCCCCTAGAGAGAGCTGCCTATCTACACATTATTTTGGTGTTCTACAGTTAAGTAGAGAGCCAAGTGAAAGCCCCACGAGTCTGAGTTGGGAGTCATTAAAGCAGTTGAATGGATGGTAATTATTTTAGCTAGCAATGGAAAGGAGGGCCTGGCCTACTGGTAAAGTGGCCTGCCTGCTTCTACTAACTGATGGGCCAACCTTATTATGTTTTCCATTTGACACCAAAAAGCTGCTGGAACTAATGGCCTTTCAAGAGAAGTCAAAAGCTTTCTATTTATTTACTTTATTCCCTGGCTTTTACAGGGTTCCATTTTAATACCCCTTAATTACTCTACAGCAGTTGAGTGTAGGGGTTAAGGGTATGGGCTTTGGACTCAGACAAAACCAGGCTTGAATCTCAGCTCTACAACTTACCAGCTGCACAGGCTGGGCTACTTACCTCACCGCTCCAAGCTTTAATTTCCTTATCTGTAAAAAATAGCCACACTAATTTTTGCCTCGAAGGGTTATTGTGAAGATTCAATGAGATGATGTATCTAAAGCACTTAGCCCAGAGCCTGGTACACAATGAGTGCTCGATAAATCATAGTCCTTATTACTCAAATATTGTAAGAATTCTAAATACACACACACAATTGTGAATTCACTTTGAGGATAGTCAATGACAATGATAAGATGCTCAAAACAAACCCTGATAAAGAAATGAGACTCAGAGGGATGAGGTAATTGCCCAAAGTTGGTCAGAAAGTGCTAGAGATGGACTTTAAGCCCTGTCCATCTGAAGCCAAAGGCCCTACTCCTAATCGCTAGAATTGAGACTCCCCTGTTGACTTTGTTCTGGAAGGGTGATCTACTCTTCCCTCCAGCCTTAGATCTCTCAGAGCCCTGGTGTAAGGGAATGCCCTGTGCCCCCTTGAAGGTCCGTCCCTGAGCCCACTACTCTGACTGAGGCTGGCTCGCAGGAAGCCAAGTTATTTGCCTAAGATCACACAGTTCACCAAGCAAGAAGACCTGGAGAGAGAGTGGTAAATCCATTATTCCTTAGCCTTGACTTTGTACTTCTGGAACATAGAGTATAATTAATATTCCATGCATTCAGTCATTCATAAATATGGCACTGGGGGTGCAGCGATGATCCGGGCAGACCCAGCTCGCAGTCTAGTGGGGAAGACAGACACGGAAAGAGTCAATCGGGATAAATTTGGTGTGACCAGTGCTGTGATAGGGGAATCCCAGGGAGCCATGAGAGCTCGGAAGAGGGCAGCTAGCCCAGCCTTGGGTGGGGGCGAGGCTGGGGGTCCAGGAAGGATTGGTAAAGATCATTTGTTCTCTTTGTTGGCCAAGAGTAATATCAATTATTCAGTGGCACAATGCCATTTTCATTCATTTATTTATTGAACAAAAAGTTACTGAACGAGGTCCCTGTGCCAGGCAATGTGGTAGGCACGATGAAACACAGAGATGGCTCAGACATGGGTATTGCCCTTCTGAAAGCTGGCTCTTTTCTTTAGGAACTGAGTGGCAATGATGCTTTTCAGTTTATTCAGAATTATCAACTCCACCAGCTTCTGGTATCAGGTAACAATAACTAATCCTGAAGAATTCATTGGTTGGATTTCTGCCTGGTTAAAACATCCGTTGATTATTTGTTCCATTTGCACCACAAAATGTGTCAGTTCATGAACAGGAAAGTGTACCTGAGTTTCTGGAACCTGCTGGCATGGTTCTATGCTATGGTATTATCTAACGGAGTCTTGAAGACTGACCTTCAGCTTTTGAGGATGAAACCAAACTTCATGTCAGTGATATGAGCAGCCATGTTAACACTGAGGTTTGTCTTTTTGTTTTTTGGTTTCATTTTTAAACTCTAATTTTATTCAATTCAGGGCCTTAACATTTTACACCATAGATTTGTTCTGCCTGTTTTTTTTTTTTTTTTTTGAACTGTATATATATGGAATCCTGCTACTTTCTCTTTTGGAACTCCAAAGCATTTCTCTTTTCAATAAAAAAGACAATATATTCTCAAGGTACCAAGCTCTTCTGACTTAGTATTGGAAATGCTTCTACCATAATTTCAATAATTCTAGAAGTTACCAAGGTTAAGCCAGTTAGAGTGGAAATATCACCATTGCAATTAGATTTTGGGACACCAAATCCCAGTCAAAGGGTTGGGAAATTTTGAAAATGTATCCCAATTTTCTTCCTAAAAATGCTTTTTCTGTCATTAGCAAGCTGGAGGCAAACTAACAGAAAATGAGAATATAAGGCTACTTTTTCCAGATGATATTTCAATGTATTTCATTTTCCAGCTTCACAAAGAACATATTCAGAGTATTTCAAATTAAATACTCTGCCGTTGCCGGCACAACATGAGCAGAAAACTAGGTTTTTGTACCATCTAGTGGTGCTTCCAAATATAGCTGACACATACATGTTTTTTAAGTTAAGTTTTAAGTTAAGAGAATCTCTGAGGGCTCACGTCACTGTGGATTGTTTCATGTATAGATTATAGGTGCAAGGCATGGTCAGCTCCCTCACTCTGCTGTTATTGTGAGCTCTGTGCCTTGATTCATCACCGTATCATGTGTACCATAGATTCAGGACTGCAATCTGAAGATTCTAGGTCTGCATTGACTACAGCTGTAAGGGCAAGCAACAAACTTACACTTTTAGAGCAAAGAACATAACATGCTCACCATTTCTCTCTTTTTTTCTTTCTTGGACATTGTTTAAAAGTTTCCAGAACTTTCTAAGAGGCTTTAAAAAAAAACTTTCAAATGTGGTGAAAAGTACATAACATAAAATTTACTGTCTTAACCATTTCTAAGAGTACAGTTCAGTAATGTTAGGTTTATGTACACTGTTGTGCAACAGATCTCTAGAACTTTTCATCTTGCAAAACTGAAACTCTGTACTCATTGTATAGCAACTCCCTTTTTCCTTCTTCCTGCTGTAACAGGTTTTATCAAGGGATCACTCATAGACATTCTTATATGGGTCAGTGTTTTTACCAAAAGCAGTAATTATCACAAACATAAACTGCTCTCTCCTTTTCCCTGACCACTACTTCAGGAACAAACAAATGATTCTGAAGTAATGATGCTTTTATCTGTTATTAACCAAATCTCAGAGATGAGCTCATGTTTGCCACCATCCTTGCTCACAAGGGCTGGGAGCAGAAGTTTTGAGACCTTTAAATGCAGGATTCTGTACTCTGTAAAAATAAAACGTTAAAATTATTTTTTTTAATTGCAGGAGAATTCTTCAAGGCTCACCAGGGAAAAGTTGCAGAGAAATCCCAGTGGGCTAATGGAGAGAACACTTCCCCTAGAAAGGGGAGAACTGGTTTGGAATTCTGCCTCTGCCAAGTTTCAAGCTGTGCAGCTGCTATAGACTGAATGTTTTTGTCCCCTCAAATTTGTGTGTTTTAACTTAACCCCCAATGTGATGGTATTTGGAGATGGGGCCTTTGGGAGGTGATTCATGAGGGTGGGGAGCCTTCATGAATGAGATCAGTGCCCTTATAAAAGAGACCCCTGAGAGCTCGCGCCCCTTCTGTCACGTGAGGGCACAGTAAGAAGATGGCTGTCTATGAAACAGGAAGTAGGTCCTCACGAGACTCGGAATCTACTGGTGCCATGATCTTGGACTTCCCAGCCTCCAGAACTGTGAGAAATAAATTTCTGTTGTTTAAGCCACCCAGTCTATGGCATTCTGTTACAGCAGCCTGAATGGACTAAGACAGTAGCCTTGGGGGATATTACTGAAACTCTCACAGCCTCAGTTTCCTCATCTGCAAAATGGGAATAATGAAATCTATATGTTGTGAAGATAAAATGGAGTCAGTTTTATACGGTAACTAGGACATGGTAGGTTCTCATTAAACATTCGTTCCCTCTCCTCTCCCCATTTTGGCAATATGTATACATCTCCCCGAGCCTCAGTTTCCTCATCTGTCAACTGCACAGGGTTACTGAGAGGTTCAAAATGTGAAAGTAACTTCATAACAAACACTCAATAAATGTTTTTAAAAACTCATTTTTATTTCTACAGAGTTATAACTAATCAAGAAAGAAAATAATCACTGAATACAGGTAATTAGTATTTCCAAAGAAGGTCATTAACATTTTCCTGATAAGCAATAATTTGTACTGGATTACTGAAATAATTTATCTATCTGAAGGCAGGGGCCCGGCCTACATAATCTCTTGAGGCTGTGTCTCCCCAGGGAGTGTATGATTTTCTTCCAGTGTTACAAAAGAAACAGGTCTCAAAAAGAAGAATTGGTCTGGGTTATCAGGGAAGCTTTGAAAGAACAGAACATATTTCGCTGCTTCACAATTATTGCACCACTCAGAGATAACTATTGTTCATTTTTCTAAAAATTTTCTGCATGAGATATATATTAAAATTATTTTCTCATGAAAGCAACATGTGCTTATAAAAAATTCAAGTAGTGCAGCAGGGTATAACATGAAAAGTAAAATTTCCCTGATCAACACCACCACACACATGTGCGCACGCACGCACACACACACACACACACACAAAATCTCCCCAATCCCACTCCCCAAAGGAAATCACTGCTAACAGATTGTCTGAGATTCTCCCAGTCATTATCTAGGCATTTCTGGCCCATGTACAAATACACGTATACTGTGTGTATACACACACACACACACATACAAGCATGCATGCATTTACATACATATACCCTGTCTTTCAGAGAGATCCTTAGTTACATAGAATATCATATGATAGAATGTGAATGGTGCGCCCTGGAATTGTGCAGCATTGTGCGAAGCAACAACCCTATACACACATACATACTAACATCTCCTTTTTCAAAAAACACAAAGAAGATAATACTAAACTGGCTGTTTTGTGACTTGCCTTTCTCAATTAATTATATATCTTAGATGTCTTTCCATATCAGTGCATATAAATCTGCCTGATTCTTCGTACCTGCTCCAAGTGTTCAATTGTATAGATGTATTATAATTTACCCAATTTGCTTTTGACAGAAATTGGGGTCACTCCTAGTTTTTTTGCTACTACTAACAATACTGTAATAAATAAATAATTACACCTATTTGAATTGTATATATTTTATAATGAGCTTAAAGTACATGTGTGTGTGCAGTGCATGTGTATGGCTCTTTGTACTTAATAATATGCATTTTCATGAATATAGATCTATAGCATAGTTTTTAATGGCTGTATATTATATTGGATGGATGTAACATAATTTGTTTAACGAATGCCCTACTGTTGGAGATTTATGTTGTTCCTGATTTTTCACTATTACAAACAATGTAGTCTTGAACATCTGTGTACTTAACTCTTTGTGCATTTGTCAAATTATTTTCTTTTGATACATTCCTAGAGGTGAAGTTGCCAGGTCAAAGGGTATGTGTATTTTTAAGAGTAGCCACTTCATTTAAAAGAAAACTGCCAATTCTGTCATGCAGACTTCCTAAACAGAGATCCTCAGATATGATAGCCTCAGGGAGAAATATTCATATCACATAGGTCAGTGGCTTCCATACCTGATGTACAAGGCAGAATGATAGCCCCAAAGATGCCCACGTCCTAATCCCCAGAACCTATGAATATGTTATGTTACAGGGCAAAGGGGAACAAAGGGTGCAGATGGAATTAAGGTTGCTAATTAGCTAAACTTAAAACGGGGGGATTATCCTGATTATCTGGGGACCAATGTTATCACAAGGATCCTTAAAAATGGAAGAGGAAGGCAAAAGAAGAATCAGAGGGAGATGTGACTATGCAAGAATGAGCAAAGAGATGTAACATTGCTAGCCTTGAAGATGGAGGCAGGAGTCCAAGAGGTGAGGATTGTGGGCAGCCTCTAGAAGCTGGAAAGGGTAAGGAAACAGATTCTCCCCTAGAGCCTAGAGAAGAAATGCAGTCTTGTAGACACCTTGATTTTAGCCCAGTGATACCCATGTAGAAGGACTTCTGATCTTCAGAACTGTAAGAAAATAAATTTGTGTTGTCTTAAGCCACTAAATTTGTGGTAATTTGTTAGAGCAGCAATAGGAAGCTGATACACCTGGTTACACGTGAGACTAATGGCAGGGGGTGGGGGAGGGGGATGGGAGGTGGGGTTTCCTGTTCCCTGGGCCTCTGATTCAGTAAATCTAGGGCAGAACTGAGGAGTATGTATTTATTTTCACCAAGTTCCTCAGGTGATGATGATGCATCCAGTGGGGCTTTTGGGAATCCTTGATATAGAGCACATCGGTCTGCGGAAGTAACCATCTCCTGTTATGTAGACAGTCACTTGCTGGCCTGGAGGATGGTTCAGGTAGGTGATTGAGGATGTGGCTGGGGCTGACCTGGGGTGCCAATCTGGCACCAACCTTAACTCTACCTCCCCTATGACAGTGTCAATCAGCCTCACTAATCTGACCCCAATCTACCTTTCCAGCTTGATTTTCAACTGCTTATCAACCCAAATGCTTCACTCCAGCCAGGCTATTCTAATCACTATCTATTCAATGAGTCTTGAGATTTCTCTCTCTCTGTCTTTGCTCTTAAAATACTGTTATATGTTTGACAGCTGGGTCCTCCAGGAAGCAGGCACAGAGAAAGAGTTAGGGGTGGGAGAGGTTTATGGTGGCTTGGTGGGTAACACCTGTGAAAGATAAAAGGCAGAGGAAGCGGAATTGAGCAGGGAGAGACTCAGACCATGACGCAGGTCTGACAAAGTCTCAGCCAACTCAACAGGAACCCTGGAGCAAATATTGCCCATTAGAGGAGTCCCACACTGGGGAGAAACGACCAGGCCCTAGTACCCCTATAATGCTCAGTCATTGGCTGGGGGCTGCCCACAAAAAGCATGGCTGAAGCAGATCCTAAGATGCTAATAGGTGGCGGTACTAGGCTAACTGCACTCTTTGCAGCTGAATGGCCGCCACCATTGTTCTTTCTGTTTCTCAGTTGTCCAGATCCTGTCCTCTTCTTTGAAACCCAATATGGTAACTATTGATAGCTCTTGTCATAACTACTATATTTATATCAAAATATAGGCTGTCAGAGCTGGAAATGACCTTGGAGATCATCTCATTTTACACATAGAGAAATTGAGACCTGGTGCGGGAGAAGGAATGACTCATTCAAGATGACACAGCTAGCTAGTGGCAGAACCAGGACTGGAACCCAGGTCTTCTCTCAGTCCAGGTTTGCAGTAGCATTAAGAAAAGGCTGCTCAGCCATTAAAAAAAAGACAAAATCTTGCCATTTGCGACAGTATGGATGGACCTTGAGGGTATTATGCTAAGCGAAATAAGTCAGATGGAAGAAAGACAATTACCATATGACTTCACTCGTATGTCAAAGATAAACAAATACATAGGTTCAGAGAACAGATTGGTGGTTGCCAGAGGGGAAGGGGGTGGGGAGGGAGAAAGGGGTAAAGGGGTACATGTGTATGGTGATGGATGGCAACTAGACTTTTGGTGGTGAACACGATGCAGTCTATACAGAAGTCGAAATATAATGTACACCTAAAAAAAAAAGCTGCTCATTTTGAAAGATTAGTGGAGGGTCACAGTTTTCACCTAAGACATAACTGTAAGTGCTGTAAAATAGACGCATTAACTTGCTTCTAAGCATGCAGAACCACTAAAATGAAGAAAAAAATAACCAAACTTCTCTCTGAGAAGATCTCTGAGGCTTAATTTAACCTTAATTAAATTTATAAAGAAATAGTGATAAAACTATAATCCTTATGAAAATGCTATAGCTCAGTTCATTTCTATAATCACCACTAATCTATAAAAATTCATAGTGACATGCTATTTTAAGATCTTACACATTAAAGGAATTGAAATGGACATTGCATTATTACTTCACATTGTGAAAATACAAATGGTTTACAAAATTATTTTCTTTTTTTTTTTTTATAATTTTATTTATTTATTTTCCCCCCAAAGCCCCAGTAGATAGTTGTATGTCATAGCTGCACATCCCTCCAGTTGCTGCATGTGGGACGCGGCCTCAGCATGGCTGGAGAAGCGGTGCGTCGGTGCGCGCCAGGGATCCGAACCCGGACCGCCAGCATCGGAGTGCACGCACTTAACCGCTAAGCCACGGGGCCGGCCCTACAAAATTATTTTCAATTATGTCAAGCTAGAGAAACAATTATTGAAAGAGCAGAGATTCTCGTTTATATGGGAGAAAGATAACTGTTACAGTCTAGTTAGCATTCATTTGTGGAGGAGTGAGTTTATTTTCAGTGTTACACGTGATACTGATTTTTAGAATGGAAAAGTGCTTAAACACAGGTCTCAATTGGATCTGCAAACAACATTCTTATCTGGAATTCTTAAAAGATAGTCTTTGCTACCAGAAAATGGGAATTGTCGCCTTTTTTTGCTTTTTCAGGACAGACATCATTCAAGTATGTCAGAGTTTCCAGCCCTGAATGGAAGCAATTCCCATTCTTCCAGCTTGTAAAGTTCAGGAATGGATGTGTGTTGGCGGGGAGGGGCAGCAGCTAGTGAGTCAGAGTCCATCGGGTCACTTTTCATTTTCTCAAAACTGTAGAGAAAGGGGCCAGCCCCGTGGAGTAGTGGTTAAGTTCAGCACGTTCCTCTTCAGTGGCCTGGGTTTACGGGTTTGGGGTCCAGGTGCAGACCTACACCACAGCCATGCTGTGGCAGCAACCCACATATAAAGTAGGTGAAGATTGGCACGGATCTTAGTTCAGGGCGAATCTTCCTCAGGGGAAAAAAAATCTGTATAGATGTGAATGAGGTTTGTGGGCTCTAGCCCTTCGGGGCCTTGACTCTCCAGTTTCAAATTTTGATTGATCTGCTAATTCTACACACCCCAACTAGCATCTTGTGAGATGATTATCAACTAGGAGTGTAGATGAAGCCATACGGCCAACACACAGAAGCCAGCTACCCCACCTTTGTGTGTGAAGGGTGGCACACATATTGTGTGTGTATTTTTAATTGGAAGAGTAAAATGCCAAAGTGAGGCAAAGAAATGCTTTTCAAGTTAGCTTTTTGGAAGTAAGGTGGGAAAGCTAAAACAGGATGAATATGGAAAGCTGGAAATCTGTCTGGGATTAAGTAGGAGTTGATCTGGGCATTTACCTATGTCAGAGGAGCAGGGGTCTCTCAGAGGTAGGAGGCCTTTTCTTCCCTCTTTATTAAAATGGGAAAATTAATTACTGCTTTCAGCTTTATTCAAGAGCGAGCTTCCAGGTTGAGGGATTTACAGGGAAATGTTGTCAGATTACCCAGTCTATATAAGACATCAGCCCTCTTGGAATCATTTCTTGTCCCTAAATAGTATATGAAGAGTTCAATTCTGATGGTACATGTTATCTTCCAACACACATGAATCTTTCTAGAGAGAGCCAACGTAAGCACACACTTGTATAATTATGCATCATAAGTGCTAGAATCAGCCTTCACCCTGAATTTCCCCAACCATCACCTAAAAAAAGAACATGGGTTTTGAAGGTAAATAACTCTGAGAGAAAATGTACTGGCTAAGATTTGTTTTCTCTTACTAAATCTAGGAAACATATGTAACATACTGGAAAAACTTGTTCTTGAGACAGGAGAATTACTATATTACCACCAAGGTCACCAGTTTGTTCATGCAAGAGCTGTGGTCTTTATTTACAGAGAAAACGGGAGGAAAAAATACCTAAGAGCCATCCTGATGTTAACCCTTGATAAGTATTATAGAAAGAAAAGAGCCCTGAAGTCAGACCTGGGCTTCAGCGCTGGCTGTGTGATCTTGGGCAGGTCATTTAGCAACTCTAAGCCTCAGTATCCACATGTATTATGTGAACATAATAACGCCAAACCCAGGGTTGCTAGGAAGTTTGCATGAGATCATGGATATGAAAGAACTTAGAATTGAGAATAGCATAATCCAAAAAAGTGGAGTTTTATTATTCACCCTCTGAGCTGTAACACAGGAGCAAGTGGGGTGTGAATGGGGAACATTGACAGCAGGGGCTTCCAAGGTTGTCACGAGATATGTACTGAGCTCACACGGGACACAAGTCTGTCTACTAGATTGGAGAGATGGATGAGCTTGGAGAAACTTGTCATTTTATCTGGAACAATCTGCAGGGATTCCTGCTGCCATGTCTTAAACAAGCTTTGCCTTTCACCTCTAGTTTGTCTAAACCGCTGTGGGTATCCACATGGGTGGCCCCAACTTTGTGCTGAAAAGAAAGTTAATACTTCCCAGATGTCACTGACAGTGAAAGAACTCAAGAAAAAGTTACATTGTGTTTGGAAGCCAGGTGGGCCCCTGTGGAAGGCTGTAAGGTGCTGCCAAGGTCCAGATGAACACCTGTGGGGTGTCAGATGCCAGAGTCCTCACCCTCAGAGTGAGGGCAGACAGGAACTCAGGGAACTGCATCTAAGAAATACTCTGGATACACAACTTACTCTAGGCCCAACTTGGGATGGGGCAGTTTGCCAACTAACTAACTTCCAATAAGTTAGTTCTCAGATTTCTCAGCAATTCCATTTGGAATCGCCTCTTTCAAATTGAGGAATTAAATGTTCCAAGTGAAAGTATTTCATTCCTCAGGGCCAGCCTGAGACTTTTTCACCTTCCTTCCAGACTTGGAGGCTCCAGGGAATGCCCAGCCTCAACCCATTCTCAATGGGTCTTGTCCACTCCATTTTTAGTTTGCTTTTGGTAGTGGCAGGAGTGAAGTTGGCCACAGTCTGGTTAAGGCTGGAAAGCTTCAGGCTGTTCCCAGTATCTCTCTTCAGCTGGAAAAGTGGGACACCCCATAGAATACCATGCGGTCAGTCTTGGTTTGAAAGACCCTGCTGCTAGAGGGTGAGGGGACTGTGATTTCTAAGTAGGAGGGGAGTGGGTGCAGGGAGTGGTGGGATGGGCAAGCAGGTGGGCCTCTATGCTTCCCATCCTTAAACACCTCTTTTAATGATTTTATATGCTGATGATTCATTTAACAAGTTTGAAAACCCCTGTCACAGGGCATAGGTGCTAAGGAAGAGAAGGTGCCAAGGAAGTGTACTGTTTTAGCGAGAACAGAAACTTGCTCCTGACTCAGTGCTCTTCAGTGGCAGGAAGAAAAAAAAGATGGTGATGTCTCTAGACCCTCTGGATTCACAGTAGAAAATCAGGAGCAGGTTTACAAAAAGGAATTCTCTTCTTCACACCGAAGTTCAATAAAAGAACAGATCTTTTCTTCTCTCTGGAGACTGGCTTTCTGAAAAATAGGGTAAGCATAATGAGGAAGAAGCTGTCTCTGGGGTCAAATGAGCCAGCTTTGAATCCTGACCTCATGACTGCCTAGCTGTGTGACCTCGGGCAAGTTACCTAGCGTGTCTGAGCCCCAATTTTCCTCATCTGTTAAATGGGCATACTAATGATACCTACCTTCCTAAGATTCTGGGAAGGATTAAGTAAATTAAACACATGTGAAGCCCTTAGAACAGTGCCTGGCACATATATGCTCAATAAATGTTAGCTATTATTTTGTTAAAGAGGCAGTATCTTTATATGTAGTAGAGTAGAATTATTGTGTGGTCACACTGCAGCTTAGCTTAGTGGGTAAGAGCAAGGACTTCGAAGCCAGAGAAAACTGACTCTGGCACTTACTCACCTTGACTTTGGGCAAGTTACTTAACCTCCCTAAACCTCAATTTTCCCCTCTGTGAATGAGGATAAAAATAGCACCTGCATTGTAGGTAGCTCCTGGCTATTATTTTGCCTCACTTCCATGATTCTTATCATTCTCCTCATCTCTAATGACCTTTTACTTCGCTCTACATCAGCCAGCCATTGCCATGGTCAATGCTAGACTTTGTCATCACCTTCACAGGTGGCACTCTAGCCATCTCAATTTCAAACATCCACTCTCCATCATCTCCCATGTCATTGGATTAAGTAGTCTTATTACTGTATTTTTACCTAACTTAATCCACCAATCCATTACCCTCCATTACCCATCACCCTCCAAACTGCCTCCATTACCTTCTTTGTGCAGCTTAGGTACCATGGTCCCTTGTTATAATCACTCACTTGCAAATACCCTCAAATTCTTTTCCTCTTTATCCATCCGTCATGCTCACTTACCAAAACCTCAACCCTGGATGAGCCTCACTGTTTGCCTTCTCTGTGCATTACACTAACCTAACAGCACTGGTGAAAATCACACAACCCCGCTGACCGTTTCCACTTGAAACTCATGAGTTCAGACTTCAGATCAGCACACAGAAATCCTGCTTATGTTTGTCTACGAGCAGGCTTGCTTTCCCAATGCCAGAGAAGACTTTTTCATACTCTCCCACTTTCTTCAACTTCCCGCATTCTCACTCTCAGCTGATGATTTTGCCCCATAGTTGACTGAGAAAATAGAAATTGGTTGATTAGTACTCTTTAGACCCCCACAAACAAGCCGGCAAATCTATTGGCGTCTGTGTCCTCACTGTCCTTCTTTTGTACACTTTCAATGGTAGAATGGCCCCTTCTCCTAGCAAATGTCAATGCTTGCACATGTCCCTTCTATCTTCTCAATGACTTCGCTCATGAAATTATCCTCTTCCTCCTACATCATCGATCTCTTCATCTTTATTGGATCATTCCCGCTACCATACAAATAGGCTCTAATATTTGCATTCTTTTTAAAGAAAAGATCTTTTCATCCCCTGTAGTCTCTTTAGCTACTACCTCATTACTATTCACCCCCCTCAATGCTAAACTTCTCTAAGGAGCTGCTGGTTCTTACTGTCTCCACTTTCTCATCTCCTATTCACTCTCCAACCCAGTCCAATCTAGCTTCTGTCCACATCACATAACGAAAACTGCTCTTAGCAGTGTTATCAAAATCTCTGATACCTCATTCAATAGAAACTTTTCTGTCCTCTTATTTGATCTCTTGGAAGCCTTTGGCACAGTTGATCACTCCCTCTGTTTTGAAACATTCTCCTTTTAGTTTCTGTAACAACACACTCTCCTGGATCTCCTCCCACCACTCTGACTGTTCCTCAGTATCCTCTGCTGGTTCCTCACGTCCCCAACCTCTAAATATTGGCACACTCCAGGACTCTGTCCTCTGCCCTTCTCTCTCTCTTATCTATACCCTCTGCCTAGGTGATCATTCAATAGCTTTAAATGTCATTTTCATACTGATCAATCTCAAAACTTTACCCAGACTTCCCTTCTGAACTCCATACTTACATATACAACTGTTTAAGAGCTATATCCACTTGGATGTCATATAAGCACCTCAGACTTAACATGGCCAAAACCGAGTTGTGTTCTCCTTCAGTCTTCCTCATTTTGATACATGTACCACTATCCACCCAATTGCTCAAATAGAAAACCTAAGAGCTAACCTGGATTCTTCCCTTTTCCTCACCACTCCCATCCAAGCCATTAGCAAATCCTAAGACTAAACCCCCCAAATAGATCTCAAATATATCTATTTCTATCTCTCTCCACCACTGCCACCTAATCCAGGCTATTATCTTCTCATGTTTCTTGCCTCCTAACTGGTCTCTTTGTCTTCATTCTTACCTTTCTCCAATTTATCCTGTCCACAATAGCTTATGTGACTTTATTAAATGCCAATTGAATCACACTTAAAATCCTTCCAGGGCTCAATAAGTCACTTAGAATATAAAATCCAAACTCTCAACATGACCAACAAGACCCTGTGTCACTTGGCCCCTGTCTACCTCTCCAGACCGGTCGTGTGCCACACTATCCCATTCTCACTACATTCTGGCCACTCTGATCTTTTTCCTATTCCTCACACACTTCTGGGCCATTGCAGGGGCAGCTTCCTCCACCTTCCTCCATCCCACCCCAACTCTGCCTAAAACTGGCTCCCTCACTTCCTTCGGGTCCCTGCTCACACATCACTCCCTCAGAGAAGCCTCTTTGGACCACCTGATCCAAAGTTGGCCCCCGTCTTTCCCTATTTCAACACTGTGTATGCTTCCTTCATAGCACTTATCAGAACATATTATGTTATTACATACTATTTATTATATTTATTTATATTATATTAATTATTATATATTATATATAATATAATTGCAAACATATTTATAACATATAATATAAATATAATACATATTATATAATATTTATATGTTATATTATTATATTATATATAATATATATATTATAGCACTATGTCTGGTAAATAGCAATATCAATGTTATTATCTGTAGACATTGAAACAATGCACAACCAATGTCTATTTCTACAGACCAAAAAAATCAAATTCACTAACAATTTGGCACCAAAGTTTTTGGGACTCACCTCCACAAAGGTCTCTCTGTCTACCCTTCTGACTGATTGCTACTCTGCTCCACTTGGTCTCTGCCTCATGAGTGCATGACAGCACACATTAGGGGACTAGGCTGTATTGGAGGGGCAGGAGATTCTGCCTTTCTTCCTTCCTTTGACAAATATTTATCTGGGGCCTCACATAAATCTTTCAGAACTACCAAAATTCCTACTGAAAATTTCATCCAGTTCACTTTGAAATCAGGTTAATATAAAATATACAAAGAATCAAACATATAAATAGGCGACTAAGTCCCACGCCAAATCTACCGACCCAGGAAGTGAGGGTGCAGAATCTGTGCATTTCACAAGTTCCCCCTGTGGTTCTCACCATCAGGCAAGACTGGGAGACTGGCAGCGTGCTTAAGAGCATGGGCTTTGCTGAGTTCCCTGGTCCTTTTATTTGGAGCCCTAGGAAGTTACCCCTTTCCCAGTCCCCGTGCCCTGCTGCCTCCCTCTGCCTGGAGGCACAGTGGCAGGATAGCCAACTTGGGACTGTTGGCATAGCTGGGTACCCGTTACCCCCCTCCCTCAACTACCCTCTGCATTGAAAAGGTCATCCCCTTGTCCTTTCTCGAGGTAATATTGCTCCTTTGCGTGCTTCCCAAGCCTTCCACCACCTCCTCCCCTTATTCTAGGATAGTGTCCTGGCCACAGATGGACAGTGAACCCGTATATAGTGAAACAATCTTACCAATTGCTAATTTTCACTGTTGTATTCTTGATTTAAGTTGGCATTGTTTTTGACAATTTATGTTTATTGTAATTTATGATTTTGATGATTTTATGACACTATGAGAGCAAAGAGATAATACCTCTGACGCTGCTGTGTGATCTTAAGGCAAGTTCTTTCACATGTTTGAGACTCAGTCTCCTCATCTATAAAATGGGGATATGTATTTATTCATTCAATCCCTATTTACTGAATACCTACTGTGTAAGGCACCTAGGACACACTCATAACACACTCTCACAAGGTCACTGTGGGACTGAGCAGGATGGTGTGTGCGGTATCTGGCTCATAGTCACCACCCATACACGTTGTTGCTGTTATTTTTGGCCTATGGACAATTTAAAGCATCAAGTTTTCAGTAATTCTAAGGCTTACAATTATTATTTTTTTTTTTTTTTGAGGAAGATCGGCCCTGAGCTAACATCCATGCTAATCCTCCTCTTTTTGCTGAGGAAGACTGGCTGTGAGCTAACATCTATTGCCAATCCTCCTCCTTTTTTTTCCCCCAAAGCCCCAGTAGATAGTTGTATGTCATAGTTGCACATCCTTCTAGTTGCTGTATGTGGGACGCGGCCTCAGCATGGCCGGAGAAGCGGTGCGTCGGTGCTCACCCAGGATCCGAACCCCGGGCCGCCAGTAGCGGAGCGCACGCACTTAACCGCTAAGCCACGGGGCTGGCCCTAAGGCTTACAATTAAAAAATGTATAAACTATTACCAAGTACTTAGGAGACTTCATAATCCTGACTTTCATTAATTAGAAGGCCAGCCGAGCTCATTCCGTTGGGCAGAGACTTCCGTGAATCTCGACTCAGCCATGCTAAGGCTCTTGAACCAGCCCTAAATTTATCTTCTCACTTGGGCATGGCCAATTAACCACTGAGGGTGGTTTGCGGCTTGTTTGTTTGTCTTACACAAGGGCTTCAAGCAAAATAATTTGCACTATATTGGCGGATATATTTTTACTACTTCCTTTTTCAATATTTTTTTATTGTTTCCAGCATTCACTCATTCATTCATTCAACAAATATGTGTTGACCTCTGTGCCAAGCACCCCCGCAGGCATTGGGGATGTGGCGGTACACCCCTCAAAGTCTCAGCCCTCAAGGAGCTGACATACTGGTGAGGCCTATGTATTGCCCTCACCCCCACTCCACACTAGACTGTAAAGTGCCTGAGATCAGGGCTGTGGTGGCAGCTCTTCCTTTTGTTCCTCTCAGACACACAGCACGGAGCACAGCATGAGGCATACAGGATGCCCTCCAAAAAGGCACTTGTTGACGGCTTACTGTGTGCCAGGCTTACTGCGTGTGTTTGGTGGCTTACTGCGGCTAATTTACATCAGAATGTAAATTCTAAGCATTTACATACATTATTTCATTTAATCCTCACAGAAACTCTATGAGGTGGGCACTACTTTAATCCTCATTTTACAAATGAGGCAACTGAGGTATGGAGACATTAAGAAATGTGACTAAGTTCCTGAAGCCAGTAAGGAATGAAGCTGGGTTCGAACCCAGGCCATGAACACCCTCATGTCATTCCACCCCGATTGTCTTCATTTCAAAGTTCCTACTGACGCCACCTTCAAATTGAGTGTGGAACTCAGAGTCCTGGCCTTCGGCCTCAGGTGGCATTTTCCCTGACTGCAGAGTCCTGGGGTGGCCCTATGTTCTAGGCTGAAGACTGAACGCCTGGGACACAGCAAGCTAATCCTCATGAATTTGTTCATTTTTCTCAGTCACCTCGGTTACCTCGGTTAAATCCAGCTCAGTTAATGAACTCAATTGGGCTGCTTCTTCAGCAAAATAAGAACATTTTACAAGATACCAAGGGCATGGGCTCTTGAGACTAAGATGAAACATGATAACTATGAAAATACTAATAGTAGAAATGAAGGTCTTTTCAGTTGCTGGAGATCCTAGATTTTATGCTACAAGCTTCTCCTCAAGTTTGTTCTCAGGATACAGAGACACTATCAAAGGCAGAACCAGATACTTACTTTCATATGCAACACCAGCACTGGCAGGTCCGCGATCGGGGGGGAAATATATTTTCTTATCTAGAAAAGAAGAAAACATGATTAGAAATGAAATCTCTGGGACTGGATTAGAAAGTGTCCAGTACTACCCCAGGGACCCCAAATCGTCTGCCCCTCAGTTTATGGACACCTGCCATATTTTCTCTTATCAGATGCTACAAAAACAGAGAAGCTTCTGTTTTTAAGGTCCCTTGGGCCCTGTTCCCATCTTACAGGCAGTGTTCCTTATTAACAGTCACTGACTTCCTCAACAGATCCTGGACCGCCAGTCGTTAATTACTACAACTGATGTCAACATTAGTAGGAGAGTGTGAAGGGTTCTCAGCAGTCGAGACTTTAGTGATAAACATTTGAATGTGTCTAGAGGTTGTGGGAATGGGATAATGCCTACAGTATAGTTTTGCCATGATGTGCCTGGCAGATAGTAGATGCTCACTAAATATTTGCTGAATTGGATTTGAACTATATAGAGTTGTTATGTTTGGGAGGCGACGATTTGAACCATCGGTGTTTGAACCAACTGTTGAAACAGGGCTCTGCTGTGTGCATGCACAGGCATATATACAAACACAGTTGGCCTAATTTTCTCTCTGAATCCAGTAGGAGCAGATTTTTGCAAAAGAGTACAGGGTGGGAATTTTCATAGGTTTCCCAAGCATGACATTTTTATGATTTACCCTTTTTAAGTACATTCCTAATCAAACTCTGGAAATGGCAGAGTGGTATTTTAATGGGAAATTTGTTTTCAACATTAGGATGGAACACAGTGCCTGACTTAGGCACTGTGCTGAACAGGCCCTTTGTGTATAATATACTTAGTTCAGAGTAAAGGCAGCTTCTAGTAATTTCTTTCAGGCATGGAACACTAGAACCACAGATATGTATAGACTAGGGAGCTGTAAAAGAAAATTCATCCAGAGTACAGAATGCCAGAGGATGAAGACTTGGCCCCATGAATCTATAAAATATATATATTATTACCAATATTTCATATGAAAGGCAAATCTTGTAGCAGAGTGGGTTGCTCTTTTGGAGAAGGAATACTTTAGGCCAATTCTTTCCCATCCTTTTAGAAAGAAGGGAGTCTTGTTTTTTGATGGATATATTGCATCTAGTAGGCACTAATTAAATATTTGTTGAGTGAGTGAGTGAATGAAGAAGTGAATGAGCCTTAAGGGTGTTTTAGTTCAGGAGGAGGGGTGGCCGGGGAGCAAGAGGAGCCCAGTGCGCAGGCAGGAGCCACAGACAGCCAAGCACTATGATGGTCTCCAGGCAGCAACGGAGCTGCCTCTACAATCGCTTTGAATTTTAATGCATGGAGCAGATGGTTGGTATAGATTGCCCTTGTTTTTGCCTAGGAGCCTGGCAGGCATCAGCGCAAGTTGCCAACCTGTTTAGAGGATAGAGTTTGAGCCTGTAGGTATGTCACAGAGTTCTGTTTTACAAATGGATTATTTGGTGGCCTATACTGAGATGAATGCAGGACCCAATGATTTTAGGCAGTAGCCCATCATTTTTCTAGGAAAGTCCAAATCAACAGACTGAGATGAATATTACAGGCCAAGTCCATCTGGCTGGCTATCTATGTAACCCTCTGGTCATTAAACTGGGAATGTCAATGAAGCCTAGTCAAGACATATGGAACATTTAAGCAGAACATTCCGTGCCTCAGAATTCCCATGTCTGGAATGACAGCAATTAGTCTTGGCACCCCATCTCATGCCAACTCACTCTCCACCACAACCAATCAGAGGCAATCTTCCAAGTATCTAAAGGCATTTCCTTACAGTGGGCTGAGCTGGGAGGCAGGTTGAAGAGCGAGCCTGTGCTTCCGGCTATCTGGGCAGAGTTGCAATCCTCCCACATGGCAGATTCTTGAGGATGCGCTAAGCATCTGTCTTGCTGGAGGAGACTTAGGAGGGGCTCATATTTCCCCTCAGGCTGGGGATCTGGAACCAGCTGCCCAGCAGAGAAGGCATGAGAGTAGCCAGGGTCTGGGGAGCTGGGGCTGGCTAGGGAGGAGAAATGCCACATCTCGCCAGGCTGACTGGAGGGGCTCGCAGTCAGGGACGGTGGGTACTGATCCATAGCCATGGGACCAGACTCATTCAAGCTGCAGTTGGCAGCACCATTTGCAAAAGATACTTCCGGCTGTGGCTTTGTCCACTGAGAAGAGAAACGCCACTGATTTGGAGGCATGTCACTATCTGGGAAGGAAAGATTTAGAAGACATGTTAGGTGTGTATTGTTTTCAAAATGGAAGCAGCTTATTTTTTCTGGTTAATACAGACTATATTTTTTAATGTGAAGAAAAGGTAAAAAAAATTATTCTAATCATAACATCCAGAGACCACCATAGTCCACCTTTAGGTGTACATCGTTCTAGGATTTCTTTCTATTCATGTACGCATTGTTTTCACATCACAAGTTCTTTTTAAGGCTGTTTTTACATCATTAAAATATCACAAACATCCTCCCATAGCAATGAATAGACCCAATACCAGCTTTTTAAATGGTTCCACAATATTTCATCGTAAGGCAGTAACATGACTAACAAACATGGTATTTGTGGGCAGCTCAGTTATTTCCATTTTTTTCAATTATTTAACAACATTGCGATGAGCATCTTTGTATAGTATAAATCTGTGCACCCTTGTCCAACTAGCCCCTCATAGAAGCTTCTAGAAGTAGAATTGCTTGATAAAAGTGATTTGTGTTTGGTTATTGCTGTTGTTTGGCTTTATTTTATAGCTGGTGTTTTGAATACACTGAATAGGAAGACTCCACAGAACTTTATAAAGGGTTTAACCTTTGCCTGTGTCAGTCACTCACACAAGTCTAGCGGTTGAAACCCCATTTTCAAGAAGGACTTGGGGCATATGGATGATAGGAGACTGGACCAAGTTAGCCAAGCAGATTAGCCAAATAGAGATCTGAGCTGGAGTGATAAGTGATGGGTAGGGAAGCAATGCTTGGACCTCTTCCTACAAAAGCAAAATGCTTAAGGTCAAGCAGTGACTCAGTTTCTTCTTGCAAAGTTCTTGTGGACTGGCTAATGGGGATGGAGTCTCATTTGGTCTCATAGACACTATTCTAATTGTGCCTATAATAGCGGCTGAATCTGAGTTCTCAAAAAGTCTAGGACAGCTCATGACATGGATGGATATTTTCACCATTCTCCACTCCCACTCAGGCAAGAGGGGAGGAGGAAGAGAGCTCTGGCAGATGGTGCTTAAAGCCTGGAGCCTCTCGTCTATCCAAGACAATGAAGGGGGGTGTGGGCGTGGAGACAAAGGAAGACTGGAGGGCTGGAGAGTCTGGTCCCCTTCCCCTCCACATGCGCCTCTCTCAGCTCTCCTGAATGTTTCATTTGCCTGGACTTTGTACAAGATAAAAACACCTGAGAGGTCTGCACAGTGATACTGGAGTGCCCCCACCCATCACCATAGCTTTCCATATAGTACAGATGATAAGAGCAAAATAAGCCCTGACCTACGTGGCACAGACATTCTGCCCATCACTTGACATCATTCCCAATGAGTGATGGGCAATGGTTGGCCTCTTTTAATGAAACCAAGGGCAAAGAAACATATATTAAGATTTGTTCCTGGGGATGAATGCTACTTCTGAAAACTGATATCTGCAAGCCAGTAGCAATTCAGGGCACTGTGTAGCACAAATAGAGTGGTTAAGCTGACTTAGTCTAATCACACTCCATGCTTCATATTGAATGAGGGTACTGCATGTCCTAAGCACAATTAGAAACAATGTGTAGCCTCTGACAACTGGGCAGTTTCCATCTGAACTGGCCTTACAGATCTCATACATATGACCTAGGCTCTGAATGCTTGAAATGTGGAAAGCAAGGCCCCAGAGTGTTTTGAATATTTCTTTTAACTGCTTCCCTTCCAGAATTCTCTGACTCTGACTCTGAAATGTTAAGGGGAGTGGGTGGTGTGCTACTGTCCAAGGTCCTATTTGGTCACTGAGTGCACCAGAGTACTTTGGATGGGAGCACATGGGGAGGCACAGAGTGTCCCCATCCCGAATTCACAGCAACTCAGTAGTGGGCCTTGGGTGGCCTGGGGAAAGCCACCTTGCCAGAGCAGGCTTGGGTGTTGGTGTCACGTGGAATGGAGACCCTAAATTTTGGTGGGCCATGCTTTCCCAGGCTTCTTGGGCCAACTGCTCCAGCAACCATGCCCATCTACTCTGTGAACCGGTGACGATATCCTAAACCACAGCCTGGATTGGCTCAAAGTTGCTGCTGTTACTGCTAGAAGTGGCCCTGGTGGCACTTTCTTACCCAAGTTCCCCCTCTTAGTTACCTCTGGAGATGAGAGAGGGAGCCCCAGGGAAGACTGTGCTGCCTTCTCAAACCCCAACTATATTAATGAATGGAGAGCACGAACTCTTTGATTCTGGGACACTTGGGGCAGGCTGGATTTTTCTAGTAGGAATACAAAAGGCTTCCATTCCATACACTCCAACTCTAAGTGCCTGGACCCTGCCTGTTAGTCTCTTCCATGCCTCTAGAATTCCTGAAGCCCCTGGTCCTAAGACCAGGTCCTGTTCAGAGAACAGGTCCTCATTTCCCACTCTGCCCCTTTAGGGTAAAACTGGCAAGGCCATTCCCCTGCCTCCTAAGTATACCCAGAGATACCACCCACGCCCACCCATATACACCTCTGAGAGCCCCAGAACCATGTAGAAAGCATCTCCAGGCACTGAAGAGTTTGCTTCCACCCCAGAGGACCCTCCCTTCACTCTATCCTTGCATGGTGGCCCTGACTCCCTATTCCAGACTACTTTCTGGACACACAAACTTAAATGTCACCCCCTCAGAAAGGCTCTCCCTGAAGCTCCAATCTAAAGTTTGTTATCCTGCTGCTTTCTGGGACTATGCCCAGTTTATTTCCTTCATAGCAGTAACCCTAATCTGTTGTTTCTTCATTCATTCATTCACTCACTCACTATCATTGGTCTTCCCCACTAGCCAGGAAGCTTTGAGAGGACTGAGATCGTGTCTTTGTTCACCATCATATCCTCAGGAACTTGCACAGTGCCCAGTACGTTGTAGGCCCTGACTGAATATTATTCTAATGAATGCACACACACATGCATGCACTCACATATGCACACACATGCTTGTACACAAACACACGTACACTCACAAACATGTACACACTCTCAAACACATGCACACTCAAACATAAACACACACACACCCTCCTCCCCCACTAAATCTTTCTATATTAAAGAGAGCAACATGCAAAGCAGCTAAGAGCACAGACTTTGAAGTCAAACAGGCTTGGAATCCAACCC
This sequence comes from Diceros bicornis minor, assembly GCF_020826845.1. NCBI lineage: Eukaryota > Metazoa > Chordata > Mammalia > Perissodactyla > Rhinocerotidae > Diceros > Diceros bicornis. The sequence goes on along the minus strand of NC_080781.1, from coordinate 124,181,001 downwards.
CAGCTCTGCCACTTCCCAGCTGTGGGACACTCCCTCTCACCTCGGAGCCTCTGAGGACTGTTGTGAGACTGAATGGGACAATCCATGTAAAGGGCTTAGCACAGTGCCTGGGACATAATAGGTGCTCAATAAGTGATAGCTGTTGCTGTTGTTATTAGTATTGACCATTATTTTGGTTTATAAACCCAGTTTGGGCTGACATTCACAGGTTTCTTTCCTGATTTGCAACCCTCTTGTAATCAACCTAGGAAAAAGCAAAATGGTAATGTACGAGGCCTGAGGATCCTCCCCACCGTCAGTCACCTTGTGCCAGAGAAGGGAGGGGAAGAAAGGACTGAGGCAGGAAGCCCGCGGCAGCAGCACTTCAGGGCTGATGTGGCGGATGGAGTAGATATTGGCTATGAGAGATTTCAGGAGCTTCGCTCAGTGTGTGTCCATTCCCAGGGAATAATACATCAGAGGTGGGCGGGAACGATTGTAAAGCTAGAACAGCTTTTGTTTGTGGAGCACTTACTATGGGCCAGGCACTTTGCTTCACACTCTGCATGCCTGATCTCCTGTGAGCCTCACAGCAGCCCAGGTGAGAAAATAGAGACTCAGAGTGGTGAAAGTTAACTTGCCTAAGGCCACACAGTTAGCAAGTGGTAGAGCCATCTGATTCCAAACCTCATGCTCTTACCGGCTATGCCTCCCCAATATTGCAAAGAACACTGTGAGCTGGGCCCTTTCACACACTCCTGGGGTTGGAGAGGTGGCAATGGGCATGACATTTCTAGGGAGCAATTTGTCAGTATATATCAAATCTAAAATTTGTGCATACCCTTCGATCCAATCATTCCACTTACTGCAATTTATTTTAAGGATATAATCAATGATGCATGCAAAAATTTAGCTACAAGGATATTCAAAGTGATATTTATAATATTCTGAAAGATTGGCAAAAACCTAAAATTCCAAAAATTTTAATAGATTTGATACATTTATAAAAAGGATACTCTTGAGCCACTAAAATGATGCTGTAGCAGAACACGTAATGGCATGAGAGATATATATGACTTATTGTCAATTAAAAAAACTAGTTACAGCCCATTCTGTGCAAAATGATGTTGTGTTGTCAAACTTAGTATGTGTGTATAGATGCACATGTGGGTTTGTGTCATGGATGCTTATGTGTGTTTTCTAAATTTTCAAAAACTAACACACTATTTTTGTCATTAGAAAAACTTAGTTTTAAAGTAAAAACTTGAGAAACCACTTGACTTGGTGAATCTGAGTCACAGTCATGAAAGACTAATCCATGACTGCCTGAATTCCTTCCACCCATCCTTCATTCTTTCCTTCTTTTTCCCCTCTCTCTGTCTCCACCTTTGATACAAATCCTGCTTTATGATGAAGTTGAAACTGAGAACCCTCCGAACACACACTCACATCTTGCACCATGAAAGTCCAAACTTTGGCCTGTCCAATCTAGACACATTGACTCTCTCCTCTCTGCCTTCTTGGCCGGTGGCAATTGTCTCTCATTCATTCACCCCAGAAACAAAGAGCATACTCTTTGTATTAGCTGAGATTGATAACATCAGAGACAGAGGGACAGCTCACACCAGGGTACCTGTGGGTCCTATTCCAGGGCACCACTGGGGCCTGCTCAGTCCCACCCCCTCCTTCACAGTTGCCTCTCTGGGGTACCTAGTCTTTTGCTGATCATCCAGGTTCCTTTTCCCAACTGAAAGTGGAGATGAAACACAGAACATGTGCTAGTATTTTGAAAGTGCCTCTGAGCTCAGTATCTGGAATCAAATGGATCTGGTGTGAACAGCCTTCCCTTACTAGCTGTGGGATCTTGGAGAAGTCACTGGACCCTCTGAGCCTCAGTTTCCTTACCAGGAAAATGGGCTTGGTGAGAGTTAACCAATAAGTTGCTATGAGGAATGATTGAGATAATCCATGTGACAGCCCCTAGCAAAGGGCCTGGCAAACAGGAAGTGCTCAATAAATGTTAGCTATGATAAACATTATTAGTGATACTCCTTATGGGCACTAACCCTCTTGCTGAGGTGTTGCCAGGGTCCACAAAGGCAGGACAGTGGGACAGTCAAGAGACTGACTCGGGAGTCTGACTGACCTGGGCTTCAGTCTCTGTCACTCACTGGCTGTGTGACCCATCCCGTCACTTACCTCTCTGGGCTCCAATTTCCTCCTCTGTAAAGTGAGGATATTAACATCCACTGTGAAGTGGTTTTGTGAAGTAAACACTCACACAGGAAAATGCACAAGTCTAAGTGTGCAGCTGGGGGACTTTTCACAACCTGGGTAATGAGCACCCAATCAAGGAAGAGAACATGACCGCCACCCCAGAAGCCCCCTCGTGCCCCCTTCCAGCCACTAAGCCCCTCAAAGGTAACCACTCTCCTATCTTCTAACACCACAGATGGGGTTTGCCCATCTTGGGCCTTTCTACATCACAGTGGATCTTGAGAACTGAAGTGGACACAGTAACTGGAGCGCGGTGTCCAGCATTCAGTGGGAACTCACTGTATGTTGGTGCAGATTCCTCTCCCCTACCGGAAGGGAAGACACAAAGTTGTCAGTGTTCACAAGGGCCATGAACAACCAGCATGACTACATCCCCTGTAGATATTCACACTAAAAAAGAAACCCAGCGTTTCTTCCCCATTCCCGCTGGATTATGGGCGGAAGGGAGAGAGGAGGTGGGACCCTTTGAGACTGGCTATGAAAGACCTCTGGGTGCTCAGGTACAGGCCCTCTCACCTTCTCTCAGCAGCCCTTGAGCACTGTTGCCGGGCCCGGGGCTGGGCTCCGGGCTGGGGCAGGAAGAATATGGAGTGGGGTGTGCACCAGGACGGTGCCCCGCCCCCACAAATGGTAATAACTGAAGCTTCCAGTTACCTACTCTGAAATCCCCAGTGTCCTTTTAAAAGGGAGATAATTCAAAGATACCTTCAGCTTATGTTTTCTTTTCTGAAGTACAGCCAGTATAAATTATATGTAAGTAAATAAAAAAATAACTTTGACTTGGGAAAGGCAGCCAGGAAATTCAACGGCATTTCTTAGCCACATGAGTCTGTGTTTGGGCTTTGCATATTTGGCTTCACAGAGCACCCTTAGAATGTGGGCAAGTCGCAGATGGGAGCCTGTGAATGGGAGCCTATTCTCAGCATGGCTTAGAGGAGCTGGGCGGCCTGGGGCTGGCCTGCAGGGGCAGAGACGATGCTAACAGTCAGTAATAAAAGGCCAGTTTATGGGTTTCCCGCCCTTTTCGAAGCTACATGTATCTCATATAACACCTCCAGTGAGAACCGCTGGGGGACTGGTCTTCCTTGATGGGGCCCTCCCCTGAGGCAGCAGGATTTAGGAGAAACTTGACTCCTAACTGTGATAAGAGGGGCCTTGAGGAAGACAGGCTTTCTCCTTCATTTGCTCAAACAGCCGGACAAACATTTGACAAACATTTGCCTCACCCACACCACGCTCTGTGAGGGAGATAACATCTTCACAGTCAAGAGATCTGTGCGATTCTCACAGGGAAAAGGCAACAACCAAGAAGGTAGGTGGAGAAGAAAGCCGCCTCTCTGTTTGGCCTGGGAAGGCTGGCTTGAGCAAGACACAAGGCCACGTCCAAGTTCCCTTAGTGGGCAGGGGCTTTACAGAATACAGAGTGAAATCAGAAGGCACAGGAAACAGTACAGCTGCCACAGCAGAAGCCCCTGGGAAACTTAAGGCCTTACAGGAGGGGCCCGCTGCTCTGTGATCCTAATGTTTTGAATGCAGGGCCTTGTGTCCACTCTAGCCGTTCAAACACATGTGTCAAGCTTTCACACCACCACCACAAAAATGAGTAACACCTACATGGCACTTGCTATGTGCCATTTGACATGCATTATCTCATTAAATAATACTCAGTTTTAGAGATGAGGAAACTGAGGCACAGAGCGATAAAGTGATATGCCCTGAGATCCCACCGTTAGTAAATGGTGGAGCTGGCCTGGCCCCAGCCTGCCTGGTTTCAAAGCCACACACCACATGGTACTCCCTCTCCTCGTGACTCCATCTGTGGCAGACATCAATACCCTGTGATCCAAATCACAATTTCATTCATTCAAGCAATATTTACTGAGTGCCTTCCATGTGTCAGGCGTTGGGCTAGATACTTGGAAAGCAGCAGTTAACAGACTGAGTCCCTGCTGCCACAGAATTCAGAGTCTGGAGGGTGGGAAGAGACAAGAAGGAAACATATAAATATATAATATGCCCCGTGGTGACAAATGCCAAGAGGAAAAATAAAACAGAGTAAGAAGACAGAGGGTGACAGGGTGGGGGCTTCTATTTTTTAGACACATTGTTCAGAGTAAGCCTGGCTGAAGAGGTAACATTTGGATGGAGACTTGAATGAAGAAAGAGGAAGCCATGCAGTTATCTGGGGAAAGAGCATTTCAGGGAGAGGGGAGAGAAGGTGCACAGGGCCTGAGGCAGGATTGTACTTGGCATGTTCTACAAATAGCAAGGAGGCTAGACTGGCCTGAGTCAAGTGGGAAGAAGTAGGATATGAGATCAGAAAGATAACGGCAGCCCAGATGAGGTAGGGCCCCATTAAAGAGTTTGAATTTGATTCCAAGTGAAATTGGAAGCTATTGGAGGGTGTTGAACAGAAGAGTGATATGATATGACTTTCATTTTAATGGTATCATTCTAACTGCTATCTTGAGAACAGACTGAAGGGGAGCAAGGGCGGAAGCAGGGAGACCAATAGGAGGCTACTGCAAAAATCCAGGGGGGAGATGATGGCTTCTCAGACCAAGGTGATAGCAGCAGAGGTGGGGAGAAAGGGTCAGATCTTGCATATATTTTGAAGGTAGAACTTACAGAATTTCCCAAAGGATTGGATGTGGGGGATGAGAGAAAGAGAGGAGTTAAACGTGACACCGAGAAATTGGAAGGATGCAGCTGCCATTTATTGAGATGGGGGAGACTGTGGACAGAGCAGGTGGAGGGGGAGATTAAGAGCTCAGTTTGGGACCTGTTTTGTTTTGAGATTCCCATTAGATTTGGGAAGTGAAGGTATCAAGTAGACAGCTGGATAGACAGGTCTTAAATCCAGTCTAGGCTGAAGATATGCATTTGGAATTGATCAGCATCTAGATGGTATTTAAGACCAAGAGACTGGAAGAGATCCCCTAGGGAGTGAGTGTAGAGAAATTGAGACCTGAGTCCTGGGGCCCTCAACTGTTAAGAAGTTGGAGAGAGGAGGACATCCAGCAAAGGAGACTGAGAAGGAGCAGTAAGCAGAGAGGTAGGAGGAAAACCAAGAGTGTGACGTAGTGGAGTCCAAGTAAAGGAGGTATTTCCAAGAGGAGGGAGCAATCAGCTGCAGCAAATGTTACTGACAGGTCAAGTAAGATGAGGACAGAGAAGGACCACTGGATTTGGAAAGTGGAGGTCACTGGCTAACCTTGACAAGAGTGTTTCAAGGAGTGAGGAGGATGAAAGCTGGAGTGGAGTGAATTCTAGAGAGCAGGAGAGGAGAGGAAGAGGACAGAGTGTGCGTGGACACCACTTGTGAGTCTTGCTGCAAAATGAAGCAGAGAAATGGGGCAAGAGGCTGAGGGTTGGTTTTACCAGGCAAGCAGGATAAAGGAAGTGAGGGACTATGGACTGATGATACCTACAAGAGAGTGATTGTAATGAATTCAAGCCAATGTATGCAGAACTAAATCAAAGAGTCAAATAGCCAAAGTTGGCAGATTTGTCCATGCATGGAGAGCCTGGAGTTTTGACTCTTCCAGGGAGCCAGTTAGATCCTCTGAATCCCGCTTAACACATTTACCAGCTCTTACCACATGTCAATTCCCCAAATGACTCAAAAGCACAGTCATTTCCGCTCTTGCTCTAAAGTACTCAGCACACTCTTGGACATCACCTCCCCACTCTCCACCCAGCGACTTGTGCTCATTTTAACAAGTTGTACATCATTTTCTTTAGTATCTGCCGCTACCACACCCCCTTCCACATGTTTACTTAACTCACAAGAGTTTCTGAGAAAAATCACATCACCTGACAGTAAAAGTGATTTCTAGGAGAGAAGTAAATTCTGCAAAGCTAAGTACACCAGATACACACCGACCCCCTGTCCAGGCCCAAAAAAGAAAGCCAGAGTGATGGCTTCTGAAATCAGGTGACCTCTTCCCCCACAGGCCGAAGCCCCACTCAGCTGCTTGGCACAGGCATGTACATCCTCCAGTGGGAGCAAGACATTCAACATGTGTGCTTGGCAATGATAAAGAGCTCTTAAAATCAACCAGACCCCGGTCTATTTGCACATTTCAAAAACGTGATGAGGACCCATATCAATTCATGTCCAGCTGGCAGGGTGACTTCTCCATAAGGCACAGCAGGCACTAGGGCCTAATGAATATTTTTCTAGGGCCCATGAATACTTTCAGGAGCCCATGAAAATGTTTTAGCTTCTTTTAAAATCAAGAAGAAAAAATGAATAATGATAATGAATACATAAAAATGAATCCAGCCTAGATTAGATGTGTTTTTCTACCAAGGCAGTCACAAAATGTCCTTTTTCATAATGGACATATGGAGGAAGGGGCCCTTGAGGGCAAATGTGTCTAGGGTCCATGAAAGTCATACTGCCTTCCCTGCCAGCTTAATTTTTATGGCTTTCTCCAAACCTGGATATTTGGATGAGCACATTTTGACATAGCTCTCTTGAAATAATTGTTTTGAGAAAAAAGAATGCTTATTTAAAAAAAATTACCAATTAGTGTGTTCAATAGACACCCCTGATGCTCTTAAGGATAGAGGGAGGGATGCGGCGAGACCTTCACCTACTTCCCTCTGGCCCCACCCTGCTCACCAGATCATCCACGATTAGTTGAGAGGAGGTTGGGTGTACCTACATGGGACATGCTTTCTCTTATCACGAATCCTTTGGTGTTCCTGCCCTGTCAGGCCAATAGTAGTAGTAACGGTGATAATAATAATAATAATAATAATAATTAATAACAATACTGATAATGGTGATAATAGCCAACAGTTGTGGTATTCTCATCGTGTACTGAGCAATGAACCCAGCATTTAACACAATTGAGGAAATAATGAACTAGGTAAACTAATTTGACTAAACAGTGTCCATTTTCACATTAAACTTCTAAGAAAAGGGTGCGGCTTCGCACTAGACAGTGTGACTTGCCTTCAGCAAATATACACATGTCTAAGTGCATCAAGGGCATCAGAAAACTGGTCTTTCAGTGATAGCCTTGATAGAGAATTCCAGCCTCTCCCTCCCAACATGCTCACCATTCCTCAGGATCACATCTTCACTCTGGCTTGACAGGCTCGATCCCTCGGGGCTCTTGACATTGCTCAGAGCTCTGGAGAAGTGTTCATCCACGACGCTGCTGATGTCTCCTTGGAAATAGGTGAAAAGGACGCACCGGGAATTCCACTCAGTCTTTACAGGCCTCTGCATTTGCACGGCAGTCTTCCTCATCTCTTCCATTGTGACACAGGTGACAGCTGCGGATCAAACACAAAATGTTACTGGCACTATTTTTCCAAGTGGCTTGGCTCGGGTTTGGATTAGCGGCATCCTTGGGGGCAAGCAGTTTACTCCTACCGAGTACGGGTTCTCACTGGGGCCCCAGGAAGCCACTGAGCTCCTGAGCAGTCCCAAGAAGCTCAATAACCATGCTGTGCTGGCCTGAGGAGCAGCTGAGGAGCCTTGTCTGATCAGTGTTCAGGAAACAAGGAGAGAGAGCTCTATGAAGCGCTGAAAGGGCCCTCTCTTACAAACGAGAATTCCTCTAGCAACATGACTAGAAGAGCATCAGGAAATGAAAAAATGAAAAAAAAAAAGGCATTGAGGCCAAACAGCAGAGTAACTTGCCTTCTAGGGAAGTGCCTTCCTCCTCCCAGAACTGCATGTAGATCCCCTTGGACAAAGGCATGGGCCCCCTGGAGAGCCTGACTAAGCAATCCAGTGGGTCTTGACAATTTCCGTTTTCATAATGAGCAGTGCTTTCCATCTTGACCACTTCCGTGCAAGAGAATAAAACACATCACATTCTCCCACTCCCTCTGATGCTGTAATCTGTGTATGACGGTGTCCTGCACCCGCCCACCACCCCATCCTAGAAACTAGCAACTACAAACAACACCAGTCCTAAGGCCTCCAGACAGATATATTCTGAACCAAATGCAGATCTGAAAAACAAAACCAAACATTTTTTACACCTGTATTGTGGCAACATGGGTGAAAAGCACCTTAAAGATTGTCAGATTGTCAGCTCTGTTCGCCACCATATCGTCCTCACCGAGAACAGTGCCTGCAATAGAGTAGATGCTCAATAGCTGTCTGCTGAATTGCCTTAAACTTGGCCTCCATCATTGTAGCCTACCTGTGAGCTCCTTGAGAGCAGAGGTTGTCCTTTTGCACCCAGGCCAGGACCTGGCATACACTGGGCACTCAAGACACGCTGTGGCCTTTCTTTACTAGAGAAGTAGCCTGTCTGGATGCTTCTTTACGTTTGGCCACCCAATCTGACCAGCCACCTGCTCTGGTTTAGAAATATCTTTAATCTATGCATTCTTGTGAATATAGTGAGAATGATTAGAGTTTAATAGCCTGTCTCCCTCTCTAGTCTATGAGATCCTTGAGGATGGGGGCCATTTCTTATTCATTTCTTTATCCCCAGCACCTAGCACAAAGTAGGTATTCAGTAAACAATGGCTGAATGACTGAATTCCATTTCACGCAGAGAAAGCACAATGCAAGGAAATCAAACCAGTTAGGAGTCAGAGGGGTTTTTCTGGGCCCTGTGACTTTGGGGAAACCACAAAGCCTCTCTGGGCTTCAGATTCCTCTGGGGTAAAATGAAGAGGTTGAAGTATATGAATTCTGCAGCCTGTTCTTTTATGGTTCCTCTAGAAGTGTCAACAGATTATGAGGGGGACATTAGGAAGGAATCTGGCAGTGAGCAGGAGACCCTTTCTAAAAAGTTCTCCTTTCAGAATCATTCTAGCCCCAGTCATAACTGGTTTATGTCGTCTACAGAAGCCTTTGATAGAGCACATCGATCTATTTCCCCCTGGTTGACAGCCATGCTAAGCATAACCAGGCACTACCTGAAAAATGAATCTATTGTATCTTTATTTCAAAAAACTTGTGAACAACCACTTGGAAAAAACGTTTGGTAGTTTCTTATCAAGTTAAACGTACATTTACCATATGACCCAGCAGTCCACTGCTGGTACATACAGCCAAGAGAAACGAAAACATACGTCCGCACAAAAGTGAATGTTCACAGCAGCTTTATTTATAATAGCCAACAAGTGGAAACAACCCAAATGTTTATCACCAAGAGAATAAATAAACTAGCTGTAACATTTTCATACAATGGAAGGTTATTAAGCAATAAAAAGGAACAAACTACCGATCCACACAACAGCGTGGATGAATCACAAAAACATTATGTTGAGCGAGAAAAGCCAGACACAAAAGACCACGTGTTATATGGTTCCACTTACATGGAACAGGCACAAATAATCTATGGCGACAGAGTCAGAACAGTGGTTGCTGTGGCGTGGAGATTGGGAAGCAGCATGAGGGAACACTCGGGGGTGCTGGAAATGTCCCACATCTTGATGAAGGTGAAGGATATATGTGGATGTATACGTTTGTCAAAACTCACCAAATTGTACACTTAAGATTTGTGAGTTTCACTGTAGGTAAATTATTCCTCAATGAAAAAGCACATGATATATTTAGATACTCGGAGTCCTAGAAATAAAGCAAAGGTGTTACACTTGAGCACATTGAGATAAGTCAGACGGAGAAAGACAAGTACTGTATGATATCACTTATATGCGGAATCTAAAAAAGCCAAACTTGTAAAACAGAGAGTAAAATGGTGGTTACCAGGGGATGGGGATAGGGGACAGGTCAGATGTAGTTTAAGGGTAAAAACTTGCAACGAGTAGTAAATAAGCCCTAGAGATCTAATGCCCAACACTGTGAATATAGACAATAATACTGTATTATAGTCACCAAACTTGCTAAGAAACTAGGACTTAATTATTCCAGCTACTAAAAAGAAAGGATAATTATGTAACGTGATAGAAGTGCTAATTATCGCTACAGTGGCAATCATATTACAATATGTAAATTTATCAAATTAACATCTTGTACACCTTAAGTTTATACAATCTTATATGTCAAATACATTTCAAAAAAAGCAAAAAAAATAAAGCCAAGGTGTTATGAATTATAAAGTAATGATAAACGTAGAAGCAGCACTTTTTCTAAAGCTATAGTTTACGGAATACCTCCTCGGTGCCAGAAGCTATACATATACTTTCTCCAATATTTACAACCCTCAAAGTAGGTATTATTATCCCCATTTTATAGATGAGCAAATCGGGGCTTAGAGAAGGTGAAATAAACTGACCAGGCCACATAGCTAGGTGGTGGCAGAATGGGGATTGGAACCCAGGTCTCTCTGGCTTCAATGTCTGTCTTTTTCCCACTGTCCCATACTGTCTACCTGGCAGGACTAACAGTCCCTTCCCCTCTATGGGTTTCAGTCTCCCCATCTATCAAATGTGAGGACTTGGCCTCTAATCTCCAGGGGACCTCAAGCCAGGACCCTAAACCAACCATCTAGTTTCCTTTAGGGAATGCTGGCAGACCATCCGTGCACTCCCTCAGGGCTTCTCCTTGAGGCCTCTACCTGCAAGGGCTGCGTGGCACCTGTGTAGGACTCGCCCTCTTACTCTCAGAATTGCCGGTGGACACTGCTCTAGGCTCAGGCTCCATGCAGCTTGCAATCTGCCTTTGTTAAATCTCCCTGAAGCCATAAGGGAAGCAGCTGGCGAGACCCTTGGGACACCAGCGCCCTGGAGCACACTCCTACTCTCCTTGGGTAGAGACCACAGAAACCACAGGCCAACTGGCCACAGCCAGGAAAGGCTAGAAATAGAGAAAGTCAGAGCAACGTCTCAGCCCCATCACCCTGGAGGGCTCAGAAATAGGCAACTGGGGATCCCTATCGTGAATAAACCACATGTACTACCCTGCCCCTCTCTTCCTCCCTGAACACCCAGACACACATTCAAAAGGAAAACCATGAGTGACTTCTCTGGATCCAGCTCACAAGCCAATTCTCTGGGCTGCACTTGAACCTCAGTGGAGAGGATCTGTGTTTCAGAGAGATTAAAATCCTGAGAACTGTTATTTGACTTAATCCTTTGCAGAACTGCATCTCACTGCACCTCTGGAGAAACGAACAGTTGCGTCGTCAAATGAGCCTTCTGTGAGGGTCCCTTGACTCAAGAGTGAATTGGGGGGTGGGTCTGGCTTAGGAGAAGGGGATGTTGCAAAGCTGGAACTGAGGTGGAAGAAAGGGTGGGACTTTCCTTGAAAAGATGTCTCTGTGTCAGTACCTGGCTTGTAGTAAAAGCCTCTTGCAGACAAAACCCCACGGCCAAGCTTTGCCAGCTGTGCAGTTAGGATAGCATAATTACAAAAGTACACAGTAGCTTGCAATTTCCCCAATGCACAAAATGTAAAGACAGCAAGTGCTCCAAGCAGTCCTCGAAATATTGCCCAATCTTCGGCACAAATATTTTAACACGGAATCTAATACCAGCAGTTTGGCCTCAACTCTACCACAGTCTGACTGCACGGACACGCTTACCACCCTTCTGCAAAATGGTACCCAGTACCCCGGGGGTGGGGTGGAGAGTCAGAGAGGTTGTTACAAGGATCACTTGGAACAAAAGCCCCAAAGGAACCAGATTGTATCTCACTGTGCAAAGCATGTGATGCCCACCCACCCTCTGCCCCGATTCCTTCCCAGGTGAATTTCCATCTCTCCCCCTCTCCAAAAGACCCCAGCTTTGCCTACCTTAATTCCTGGCCATCAGCTGAGACAGCAAGATGCTATGGCTGGCAAAGGTGCGTCTGGATGCGCACAGCTGCCTGGCCCACTTTAGAGCGGCTCAGTGCTTTCGGAAGGAAGGGCTGGGGATTTTGTACCCTCCCCTCGCTACTTTCTACCCCTCTAGCTGGGGCTATACAAGGCATTTCCTGCTAGCTATCTATTAAGAATGCAGAAAATGCACTCCAACAAGTCAATCGGGTTGGGCACCTGAAGGAATGAGGAAAATAGGTAGCCCTTTTTTATTTCTTTCTTTTTGCATTAAAAAAAAAGCACTTAGCAATATTGTCTCTTAAAGTAGGCTGCCAATTGTTTACCCGGAAACCACACACAGAGTCAGTAACGTCTAAAACGTCAGTATGGGCCTTGGATCAAACTGATGTGACTTTCACTCTTGGGAACTGAGAGTTAGTTTGGCTCATCACTGCTTTCTCCCACTCCCCCCGTGGGAAGAGACGGGGAGCCCAGACCCCTAGGATTCTGGACTTGTCACAGGCTTCCGTGGGCCCCAGAGGGAGTGAGGACTTCTCTGAACCTGCAATAGACAAGCAGTTCAGGGACTCCAGCTGGACGTTTGCAGCAGCGGGTCCCAATCCTCATTTAGTAAAATCTTTAACATTTCCTCAGGAAGTGGCATCATCATTCAGCCTCAAACCCTGGAGAAATTCTTTGCTCCTCTCATTCTCTGTTTCAACAATACTAATTTAACAAATATTTATTAAATGTCTACTATGTGCCAGGTGCTATTCTGGGAGTTCTGTTCTATAGTGAACAAAACAGACCAAATCTCTGCCTTCCTGGAATAAATACGCACACACGTTCTGTGTTCATGTGTACATATATATATATGTGGACATTATACGTATAATGTCAGGTGGTGATAAGGACTATAAAGAGAAATTAATCAGGAAAATTAAGCAGGGAAGGGGAATAAGGAGTGCAGGAGTGAGGTGCAAATTTATATAGGGTGGTCAAGAAACGATTTTTTGATAAGGTGACATTTGAGCAGAACCCTGAGGGAAGAAGCCATGTTGATACCTGCTTTCCTGATATCTGAGGGAATATCAAATGCAAAAGGTGGGATCATGCTTGATCTGTTCACAGAAAGGCAAGGAGGCCAGCGTGGCTGGAGAGGAGGGAGTGAGTGGTGACGGGGGCCAGATCACACAGGGCCTTGTCGGCCATGCTAAGGCTTTTGACTTTTCCTCTGAGAAGGAAACCCACTGGAGGGTCTGGAAGAACACATCAACAAATCCTGAAAGCTCTACCTTCAAATGGCATTTCAATCTATCCTTTCTCACCACATCCCGCAGGCTCACTCTAGTCCAAGCTCCCATCATTTCTCCCTGGGACCACCACCACAGCCTCCTAACTGGACTCCTTACTTCCACCCTTACCCCTTTCTAATCCGTTCACCCCAAGACAGCCACAGTGGTCGTTTCAGAACATGCATAGTTTCCAGGCACTCCTTGTTTAAAGCTTCTAATGGAGTCTCTTCCAGTCTCATGGCTGCAAGGCTCTACACGACCTAGCCACTGCCTTGCTCTCTGTTCTGATCTCCTACCACTCACCCCTTTGCTGCAGTCCAGCCCCAATGACTTCCTGGCAGTTCCTTGAATAGGTTAAACAGCCTCTAGTCTTTATCCTTGCTATTTCCTCTCCCAGGATGCTCATCCCTCAGACATCCTCATGACTTGCTCTCTCTCGCTTCCTTTAAATCTCTGCTCAGTCACTTCCTCCAAGAAGCCTTCTCTAACTATCCTATCCAAAGCAGAAGCCTCTCAAATTCTCTGTCCTATGACCCCATTTCCTATTTCTTCATAGCACTTTTCACCTCTTGACATCATATTGCATATTTATTCGTTTACAGTTTGTTGCCCCGTCTAAAATAACGCCTCGTATATAGTAGGGGCTCAGTAAATATTTGTTGAATGAATGAATGAATGAGTAGTGGGAAAGAGAGAAGTTATTCAAGTATTCACACAAATAAACGTACAACGGCAATGGTAATAATTCAATATCTGGTGCTAGGAGAGCCTCTGATAAGGAACCCTGACTTGATCAGAGAAGACAGGGTAGCCTTCCTGTGGAAATAACGCTTAAGCTGAGATCTGAAGGCTGAGAAGGAGTTAACCATGCAAAGAGGGGAGGAATGAGTGTTCCAAGCAGAGGAAACAGCACGCATGTACAAAACCCATGTGGTAGGAGGGGCCTGGCAAATATGAGTGACAGGAAAAAAAGGAAGCAGCGTGTTCGGAATGGAAACAGTGGGAGGGAGTACAGTGTAAGATGAGCTGAAAAGGTAAGCAGGGGCCAGAATAAGCAAGGCTTTGCAGGCCATATTGAGGAATTTTGTCTTTTTCCTAAGAGTAGTAAGCTATTAAAGGGTTTACGGAGATATTTGTTGAGGACTGTGGGAAAGGGGAGGGGAAGGGAAGTGACATAATCACATGTGCATTTTGAAAATATCAGTCTGGGGGCAGTGTAGAGAAAGGATTGAGGGAGTACGGGGACGTGAATGGGCCAGTTGAAAGGCTGTATGCCTAGTCTAGGGGAGAGATGAAGGTAGCTCTATCTGGGAGTTGGAGGCCAGAAGGTGGGAGTAGAGAGAAGTGGATGGATTCAAGATGTACTGAATTGGATGTAGGCATTGAGGAGTATCAGGGATAACTCCTAGGTTTGGGGATTGCATAACTTGATTGATGAGTGTGCCTTTCACTAGCCTATGAAACATTGCAAGAGTGTCATCTTTAGGAGAGAAAATAAAGATTTATGTTTGAACATGGTGATTTTGAGGAGTCTTTAAGCCATCTAAGAAGAGACGACAGTAGTCAGTTAGTAGGGAGAGGTCTGAGTTGGAGATATAAATTTGGGGGCTGATGATATATACATGGCTAGTGAAGCCTTGGGTTCTAAGTCACCCAGCGAGAGTAGAGAGTGAGACATAAAGAAGAACTAAGCTACTTTAAAAAATGAGGAAAACAAAAGAAGAACTAAGGCCAAGCTTTGTGTAAGCACAACATTTACTGGCCAGGTGGAAGTGATAAGCCAGCAAACATTACTGAGAAGGAAAGGGCAGGGAGGTAGCGTAAAAATCAGGAGAGTGTTAGTATCATACAGCCCAAAGAAGAATGTGTTTCAAGATGGTGGAACTGATCACCCAGGTCAAATGCTGTTGAGAAGTGGGAGAATCTGAAGCCTGAACAATTTCCATTGGATTTAGTAGCATGGAGGTCATAAGTGACCTTAGTGAGAGTTATTTCCTGGAGTGATGAGGCCAGAGGCAGATTCAAGTGGGATAGGAGAAGAGGAAAGTACTGACATGTGGAGAGTGCTTTGCAGGAGTTTGGAAGTGAAAGAGTGGAAAAATAGAGCAGAATCTGGGGGTGAAAGTATGAGGGGTCAAATGAATTCATTGTTCCTTTTTCTTAAAGGGATAGCTTTTAATAGGCCAGCTATTGAACTAAACAATTTACATGTATTAAGCCATTTAAATAATTCTACAAAGTAGGTACTATTATTATCCAATTTTAAAAATGAATAAACAGAGCCTCAGAGAGGTTAAGTAGCTTTTCCAAGCCAGGTACCTATGGTAGATATTTATTTACTTGTTTTTAGTGGTAGGAGAATTGGACTTGGAGGCAAGACATCTTGACTCTTGTATAGGATCTACCCCTAAATAGATTTGAAACCTTGGGAAAGTTATTTCTCATTTATTTGCCCATTTTTAAAATGAGAGTGCTCTGTTAGAGGATCTCTAAGTTTTCATACAGAGAATGTCAAATTCAAAATGGTGCAAAATTAATAACCTAGAATGTTCATTTTTATTGTTTTCAAATGCAAGTGTTCACTTCCAGTTCAAGGTGACGGACAGAGCCAATGTATTTAATCTCATCTTCCTTCCAAAATCGCACTGAAATGCCAGAAGAAATATAAAAATAAGAAGACAAAATCCAGAGCAGTGCTAGAGAGCCAGAAAAGGTATCACCAGAAGACCAGAGACATATAATGGCTAATAGTTGTTCAGTGCTTTCAACTGGCCAGCTATTGAACTAAGCAATTTATGTGTATGAAACCATTTAAATAATTCTACAAAGTAGGTACTATTATTATCCAATTTTAAAAATGAGTAAACAGAGCCACAGAGAGGTTAAGTAGCTTGTGTAAGCCAGGCAGTCCGACTCTAGAGTCTCTATGCTAAACTACTGTTACATGACATTCCAGAAACAATAAGAAATTTCTTCAAATTATAATGTGGAACCCACACCCTGCTAACACAGGACTAGGAGAAAGATATTGGAGAAATTATTACAAATCTTCCAAATAGAGCCCCAGAAAAAGCTCAGAATTAGCAGGGGCTAGGAGCTACAATGAGTCATGGAGCAGAAAACAGAGAAGTTAGTTAAACGTCTGCCAAAGCAACTGGGCCATTCTCCAAATCTGTGCACAGTGTCCTGCTGTAGTGTTTGCCCCAACTATAGCCAGTGAGAACAGCTTTCTAAATAAATCACTTCTTGTGCACAGAGAGGGAGCCCACATGGACTTTGTGGTTGGAGAGAGAAACGAGGCGTGCCCAGGTAACGTGGGGACCGCTATAAGGATATGAGGACAAAAGTCATCTTGGCACAGCAGTTAAATCCTCTAAAGCACCATATATCCAATAAGACACTTTCCCAGCCTCTGAACTCTAGCTACTCAGACTGAAACCTGTTCTCTAGCCATGCTACATAAACAGGAATCCTCCTGTTGGCACACCACAACTATTCACCCACACAGCTCTGTCACATTCAGAAGGAAAGCCTGTCAGGTGAAAGTGACCTTCACAACTGCTCAGGACCCCAAACCAGTTACCAAAACGTAGCAATCTAGTCCTTCATATGAATGGCCAATCACCAGACATTTAAGGAAAACCAACAGCATGATAGAGAAATACTAAGATGAACAAGCAAAACAACTGACTTCTCAGGGAAAAGTTAATGTGGAAAACATTTAAAAATTCTAATTAGTATCTTGAGAGATGTCCCAGAGAATATTGCACCCATAGAACAAAATTAGTTTGCTATGAAAAAGAAGTAATCAGAGAATAAGACAGAGCTCTGACAAATTGAAAACATAATTGCTGAAATAAAACAGGTAAATAGCAATGGACGTAACTTGAAAATTGTCTTTAGTAACTTGGAAGCCCAAGTCATGGAAGATCAGTGGAATAGACTATAAAGTACAAATGGGAATTTCATATTTTTAAGGATTTCAAATCAGTAGGGAACAGATGGATTAATCAACTGGTAGTATTGAGACAATTGGCTAGTCATTTGGAAACGAATCAAGTTAGAGGCCTATCTTAAACCTCAGTTATCCCTTTTCTCTCCCGCCTCAATTTTTCCATCTCTCCTGGATCATTTCCGTCATCATTCAAACATGCCCATGTATCTCCCATTTTTAAGAACCCACCCACCTCCATTTCTATTCCTCTGTTCCCCTTCTAGCAACAATTCTTGAACTTGTTGTCCATGGTTGGTAACTATCTCTACTTCTCACCTTTCTTTTCACTTCTAAACTCACTCCAGTGGGGCGTCCATTTTTACCACTCCAATGTATTTGCTCTTGTCAAGATCACCAATCACCTCAATGTTACTAAGTCCAATGACATCTCTCTGTCCCCATCCTACTCTACCTCTTAGAGGTATTTAGCAGGGTTGATCACTCCCTTTTATTCTTCAAACATTCCCCTCTTGGCTTCCATGGCACCACTCTTTCCTGTTTTTCTCTGACTTCACTGGCCCTTTCTTCCTAATCTCCTTTGCTGAGCCTCTAAATCTTGGATTGCCTCAGCGACTGATTAGCTCTGGGCTCTCTCCTGTGATTCTATAATCTCTCCTTTGATGATCCCAGTCCCAGAGTTTTAAATATCTTCTATGTAACCATGACTCACAAATTTACATCTCCAGCCCAGACCTCTCCTCTAATAGGCATCTCAAACTCATTGTGTCTAAAACTGAGCTCTTACCCTAATTTTTTCCTCATGTTTTATGAAAAAGTCAATACCACAAGGGTTAAAGATGTGAACATAAAAATTAAACTATTAAACTGTGAAAAGAATATATAGAATCAGGTGCATGGAAAAAATATTACAATAAGTATAATATTGAGGTGGGGAAGGTCTTTCTAAGCATGACACAAAGCTCAGGACTCAGAAACAGAAAGATTTACCAACTGACGTACAGAAAACTTCTGTGTGCCCAAAACTGATATAAAGTTACAAGGCAGACTGAGAGAAACTTCTTACAGTACCTATAACAAATGGTTACTTTCTATAATATAAAAAGATCTTCTACAAATCATTAAGAAGAGACAAACAAGCCAATAGAAGACTTGACAAAGGATATGAACAACTAAAGCCAAGAGGAAGAAATGCCAAAAGGCAACAAACATTTGAACCGATGCTTAACTTCACTAGTTATTAGGGAAATACAAGGTAAAATGAGATACCATTTTCAACTATCAGATTGGCAAAAATTCAAAAGATCAATAACACTTAGTATTAACAAAAATATGGGGAAACCGAACACTTCCACACTGTCGTTGTGAGTGGTGGTGTGAGTTCAACATTTCTGGAGGGCAATTTGGCAGAATTGATCAAAATTTAAAATATACATGATTTAGTGATGTAGCAAACCTACTTGATGAAATCTATTTTAAAGAAATACTACAAGATATTTAAAAATAAACTTGCAATTAACAAAAACAAATTTCTGATTTATAACAAGATAACTACAAGTCAACTGTGAAGTTTCAACATGAACACCGTTCATCTGTGCAAACCTCCAGAGAGACTGATAACACTGTTGGTCTTTGCTTAACTTAAAACAAAACTAAACTAAACCAAACTAAAGAATGTCAGTCTATAGAGACATACAGTAAAATTTTCTCTTCATCAGATGGGTAGAGCCTGTGGCTATTAAATAAGCAAAGGTTTCCTGGGGGGCAAAAAACCGTGGGTATTTAAAATATTTGTTAAAAATTTATTATATTTTATGGTAGAAAATGAAACACACTTGTGTCCCTCCTCCTTTCCTCCTTTATCAATAAATTAGGATTCCCACAATCTAAATTCACAGGACAGAAATAGCCAGGTGTCATTCAAATCTTTTCCCATCCTAATTATTTGGTAAAACAAACACATCCATTAAGACTACATTGCCTGGGGCCAGCCCTGTGGCCTAGTGGTTAAGTTCGGCAGACTCCACTTCAGGAGGCCTGGGTTTGGATCCCAGAGTGGACCTACACCACTCATCAGCCGCCATGCTGTGGCGGCAACCCACATACAAAATAGAGAAAGATAGGCACAGATATTAGCTCAGGGCTAATCTTCCTCAAGCAAAAAGAGGAAGATTGGCAGTAGATGTTAGTTCAGGGTGAATCTTCCTCAGCCAAAACGAAAAGAAAAAGATGAAAAAAAAAAAGACTGCTTTACCCAAAATCAGTATTTCCTTGGAGTGGTCAGCAGCACAGCAGATGTGTTCATTACAGTTGTATTAACAATCAATGTCGATCACCAGATGATCAATTTAGTTTCAGCTGCTACCACCATGAAAAAATAAGTGCCTTTCCTCTCCTCCCGTTCTTGGCATGCCCAACACTTAGGTATCTTTGCAGCTCACATACCTTTCCTATGAAGCTTTTCCTGACCTCCCCCATCCAGAGGGATCAGTGCTACCTTGCGCCCCCACTGCTCCCAGGCCAGACTTCTATCAGGACCAGCAGCACCTGGGACTTAGAAATGCAGAATCTCAGGCTCTACCCCAGACCTACTGAATCACAATCTCCGGGGGTGGGGACCAGTGTTTTAAATGAGTTTTAACCTTTGGATTTTGCAGTTTAAGAAGCACTGACCTAAGGGCACTTCACCAGAGCCTCATCAGTCTGTGGGTACAAATGAGGTCACATTCAAATCAGTGCCCAAATGACACTAGCTCCTTTGATCACCTACATTTGCAGGACTCCCAAATCCTTTCCAGACTTGCTCCCTTCCCCCCAAAGTATTTCTGGGAGTCCCTAGGGTGTGTTCACACATGCTCAGAATTGATCAGGGCTGTTTCTCACCTCTGCTGTGCCTGGTCTGCACTGCTGTGCAATAGTCGACTTTTAAGCAGATAGTTTTGCACAATGCACTTAAAAGCTAGTCTAGTGCCCAAAGTGAGCAAAAGTATAAAATGTGTTTTGGCCTTGTAGAGTGAGATGTGGAAACTGCTGGACACAACTCAAGGCTAACCATGATGTTAGCCGCCATACAGCTCACGTTGATCAATTGAATTGCCCAGCCAAAGGCAACTTGATTGCATCTCTCCGAATGAAATAGCCTACCCAAGGGCTTCAACCCCGCGATTATCCTCTCCTCTCTTGCACATCCATTCCTCTGTTCTGCAGCATCCCATCAGCATACAGTGTGATTTAATATAACTCATTAAAACAAAAAGACTTCTGGCTCTGCTCTGGCATGTAAGAGGCTTGGAAATCACCTCTCTGTCCTAACAACAAGTAAAAAGCTGAACAAACTGAAAAATCAACAACTCTTCTTAGATTTGTAAGAGAAGTGAGGTCATAGGGCAAACTGCTGCCCCCAAATTGGAGAGACTAACACGAGAAGACAGAGAATCACTGAAGCAGAAACCTGTGAGCTGAACCCTCTAAGGGAAGCAGTGCCAGGGCAGGGAAACCTAAACTGTAATTGACAAATTGCTGGAGGCTCAGTGTGGACAAGTCTGAGAGATGAAAAACTCCAGGGGACCCAATCATCAGTGGGTCCCCACAGTTTTGTGAGTTTTACTTCCAGGAGCTTGACCGGGTTCTCACAGTGAATATCTGAGAAAAGTCCCCTCACGCTTCCAGCAGGAGGAGGAGAAAATGTACTATTTTGAAATACACCAGAGCACTCTGTTCGTCTTAAAAAGGTCTGCCCTCAAGAGAAACTAGTTAACCAGAGCCTAACTTACTGGAGGTTGTTTTTGTCTTTTTTTTTTTTTTTTCTTTTATCAGAGCCTAACTGACCTGGGAGAAGGGAAATACTCAATTCCAGCCCCCTCTAGCCATCCTGTTCAGCTTAAGGAGGGAGAGAAAAACACCGAGAAACACTTGTGAAGTTCACAATCCAGAGGCACAGGCTCACTGAAAGATTGAGACCTAATCGCAGGACTATAGAATACCTACCCTCCCCCTACACCTCACCACCACATCACTAAAGGCCTATTTACTGCAATTGCTTTTACCCAGTACATCATGTCTGGCTATGAAGAAAAAATTACAAGATATACTAAATGGCAAAAAACACAGTTTGAAGAGACAGAGCAAGCATCAGAACCAGACTCAGATACGGCAGGGCTGTGGAATGATCAGCCCAGAACTTAAAACAACTATGCTTAAGATGCTAAAGGCTCTGGTTAAAGTAGACAGCATGCAAGAACAGATGGGCAATGTAAGCAGAGAGATGGAAATTCTAAGAAAGAACCAAAAAGAATTTTTAGAGGAAAAACCCTAACAGAAATAAAGAATGCCTTTGATGGGCTTATTAATAGACTGAATACCGCTGAGGAAAGAGATCTCTGAGCTTGAGGATATCTCAGTAGAAACCTCCAAAACTGAAAAGCAAACAGAAAAAAAGATTAAAAAAAAAAAAACAAACAGAATATCCAAGGTCTGTGGAACAACTACAAAAGTGTGACATATGCGTAATGGGAATACCAAAGAAGAAGAAAGAGAGAAAGGAATAGAATATGTATTTGAAGCAATAATCACTGAGAATTTCCCCAAATTAATGTCAGACACTCAACCACGGATTCAGAAATCTCAGAGAACACCAAGCAGGTTAAATGCCAACAAAACTACACCTAGAAATATCATTTTCAAACTACAGAAAATCTAAGAGGAAGAAAAATTCCTGAAAGAAGCCAAAGGAAAAAACAACTTACCTACAGAGGAGCAGAGAGAAGAATTACATCTGACTCTCAGAAACCAGGCAATCAGGAAGAGAGTGGAGTGAAATATCTAAAGTGTTGAGAGAGAAAGCCCACTAGAATTCTGTGCCCTGTGAAATTATCCTTCAAAAGTGAAGGAGAAATGAAGACTTTCTCACACAAACAAAAATTTGAAGGAATTTGTTGCCAGTAGACCTGCCTTGCAAGAAATATTAAAAGAAGTTCTTTAGAGAGAAGGAAGATGGTATAGATCAGAAACTCAGAGCTACATAAAGAAAGAAATAGTGAAGGTTAAAAAAATCCTTTCCTTATCCTCACATTCTCCTCCAGAATCTGCCCCATTCTCTGCTCTCCTTCATAGCAAAAGTCCCCAAAGGAGTTGCCTATAGTTGCTATCTCCACATTCTCGCCTCCTATTCTCCTCTCCATCCCCTCCATTTGAGTTTAATCTCCAGTACTCTGCTGAAGTGGCTCTTAACAAAGATCACCAACCACTTCCAACTTGCCAAATGCAATGGTCAATTCTCTGCCCTCTTTTTCACCTCCTAGCAGTGTTTGGCACAACTGATCACTTCTTTCTTCCTGAAATACTTTCTTCCCTTGGTGTCCAGAAACCCATCTTCTCCTCTTTTTCCTCTCATACCGCTGATCATTCCTTTTCAATCTCTTTCTCTGGCCCTCCTCCTCTGTGTCACCTCCACATGCTCAAGTGCCTGAAGGATTGGTCTTGTCCTCTCCTCTTATCTCTCTACAGTCTCTCCTGAAGGCTCCTCATTCAATCCCCTGGCTTTAAATGTCGTCTATATGCTGATGTCACCAAATTTAAATCTCCAGTTCTGACTTCATCCTTGAGCTTCAGAATCATATATCAAATCGCCTATTTGACATCTCCTGTGGATGTCATATAGACATCTCAAACTTAAGGTGGCCAAGACAGAAGCCTTCAGTTGCTCCCCTCCTCAAACCTGTTCCTTCCCTGGTCTTCCCTACTACAGTTAACAGCACCACCAGTCACTCAGTTGCTGAGGACAAAACCCTAGAAAGTCATTCTTGATTCTTCTCTTTCCCTCAGCCCTCACATCCACTCCATCAGCAAATGCTATCACCTCTACCTCCAAACCATACCCAGAATGACTGCAGTTACTTCTTACCATCTCTACTGCTATTCGCCTTGTCTCAACTGCCACCACCTCTCACCTGGACCACTGCAACAGTTCCGTAGGGTTGCCCTCTTCCTCCACTGCTGGTCCTCCTCTCAGCAGGCAGAATCTTTCTGAAGCATAAATCAGATAATGTTACTCCTCTACTTAAAAGCTCCACAGGCTTTCTTTTGTCTAGTCTGTTTGCTACAGTGTGTGTTTCTTTGTTGGGAATGACTTAATAAGCAATAAGGGACTGCTGTTGGTATGACATAGAAATTGTGTTGGTTCACATGCCAATTTTCTAGCACGTTAATGTTTTGAAGCGATCTGTGGCAAACTTCCTCACCATTCAAAAGGCCTTAGCAATATATGAAGACCCTAGACAAAAAGCAGGAAATCTAGAGAGACCCTCCTTTAGCACTAGTGAGGCTAGTTTAGTGGTTTCAATGATGGCTATGGTCAGCAATCTGTCAAAGCTGTGAGTACAGATGAGGGCGCTGCTGAAAAATAAAAACGGCTATGTCCTGGATTATTTATTAAATTTCGATGAAAATGGTCTCCAGTAGAAGGGAATGCCCTCCAGCACTCACATCTTGGAGGAGGAAGCTGACCCAGGGTTGAAGGCTGTGAAGGATTGACTGGTGGGATATGGGGCACAAATGCCGTCAGAGATTTACCTCCACCGTTACTATCATTGGAGTTCCTGTTGCTCTTCTTAACGCTCTGGTTACAACGTTCCATACGTTTTGAGAGGTTTGCCCTCACCCTATGTTTCCCATAAGCCCTATTATTTTTAGGACACACTTTTTCAGAATATGAAGTTTTTCAGGGGCATCATTATAATGAAAACACTTGTACTTCTTATAAAATCCGAACTTCTTAACATCCTCATCCCCCATGTTATATCTACCTCCAAAATATGTCCTGAATCCAATCACTTCTCACCACTTCCACAGCTACCACCCTAGTTCACACCACCATCTTTGCTTGCCTGGGTTACAAAAAAGTGCCTCCTTTCTTCTCTCTTCTAGTTCATTCTCTACACACCCGTTCGAAAGATCCCTTTCAAACATAAATTAGATTGCATCACCACTCTGTTTAAAAATCAACTCTCTAATGGCTTCCCATTACATTGTGAATAAAACCCATGCCCTTTGCATGGCTCTCAAGCCATGCCTCAAAGTCTTTTCATTTGCTCTTCCCTCTGTCTGGAACCATCTTCCAGCAGCTCTTTACCCGGCAGGTCCTTCTCATCATTTGGGTACCGGCTTAAATGTCACCTCCTCATGACCTTCCCTCCTTACCAACCTAAAGAATTTTCTCCTCCCACCAAATTGTCTCTGGCACATCACCCTGATTTGATTTGTTCCCAGCATCTGCCATTTGAATTTCTCTCTTATACAAATATGTGTATTGTCTATTTCTCTTCCAATTCTCCCTTGTTAATTCCTGTATTCCCAGACCTAAAACAGTGTCTGGCCCATAGTCTGTGTTCATTGAATGAATGAACAGACTAACTAGTACTTCTGAAAGTTTTAAAAGCAAACTGCCAATTGCATGGAACTCAGATATAAAAAGTTCTAAGATTTGCAGGCTTGTTCTTGTATTCCATGGATATACTTGAACACTCTCATGCATTTGAAGAGGTTCGTTGACTTCACCATTATCCCTGTCATCATTCTGGGTGATTTTGATATCAAAGTGAACCTGGAAATGGAGCTCAATGCCTTCGTGTTAATTAAGACAGTAAGGTTGTAACAGAAATATCAGTAAATATATAAATGAAATATAGTCTTCTTGTCAACTGGCCCAAATCCCTACTCTCCTGCAGTGATACTGGCATCTGTATTTGAATCCGGCTCTCATTTCTTCATTTTCATCAAATATGGAGATATTTCTAATGGTTAGTGATAATGTATGTAGTCAGACTGGAAAGGGCCCAAACAAGTTTGTAAAGACACAAAATTTTGGTAAAATTTCCAATTGTCTGCAGAGCAGGTAGAGGGAATAAAATGACAGGGAAGAAGAATGTAGGGAAGTCAGAGAATCAAATCATTTTAGAAATCAAATGAAGGGGTTTCCAAAGAAAATTTTACATAATTCATTTAATAAAGATATTTCGTATCCAGTAAGATATCCAGAAATGAGGATTCCATAAGCTCCCCACTGAGAAGTCCTAATGATTAACGGTCAGACAGCTTAACATATCTTACTAAGGCCTTTTGCTATAATTCAAATCCTCTTCTCCACGAAGATGAAGAACAAGAATATAATAAAATTGCAATAATATAATTTTTTACGTCCCCAAATAGAGATTAACTCTCTCTGTGGGCCTTGTATTCTCAAAATCTTATCTCATTGTTTTTTTTTTTTTTTTAAAGATTTTATTTATTTTATTTTTTCCTCCCAAAGCCCCAGTGGATAGTTGTATGTCGTAGCTGCACATCCTTCTAGTTGCTGTATGTGGGACTCGGCCTCAGGATGAACGGAGAAGTGGTGCCTCGATGCGCACCCGGGATCCGAACCCGGGCCACCAGCATCGCAGCGTGCGCACTTAACCACCAAGCCACAGGGCCGGCCCTATCTCATTGTTTTTTTATTACAGATAACTGTTTTTACTCCCTTTCCCTTGTCCTACTTAAAGTTATGCACATTCCTCTAAGAATGTGGAGCTCCTCACAGAACATAACACATTCATGATGATTATTCCCAACCCTGAAAAAATATGTGGTTACCTATTATGTGTCAGTCACTGTTGTAGGCACTGGAGAGACAGCAGAGACCAGGAGAAAGCCCAGGCGATTATGGAGCTTGCATACTGCCAGGGTGGTGGTGGGGTGGGCAGCGCGGGGGGGAAGACAAGTAAACAAACAAGATAATCTATTGCTGTGAAGAGGGTCCAACAGTAATAGCATCAGGGAAGAGAAGGGGTGGGCTACTGATGGTCAGGATTTCTAAGCAGTTGATGCTTGAGCAGTCTGATGGATGAGAGATCCAGCTTTGCTGGGGAAAGAGCATCCCAGGCTGAGGCATGTGCAAAGGTCCTGACATAGGAATGAGAAACTCAGATAATGCCAGTGTGACTGGAATGATGCACTAGGGAGAGTTCTGCGATGAGTCTGGAGAGGCAGGCAGGGCAAGATCATTCAGAGCTGTGCAGGAAGGCCATAGGAAGGAGTCTGGATTTTATTCTAAGTGCTAGCAAACCATCAAGGCATTTTAGGCAGTGATTTTTTTAATCACTCTAGCTGTTGTGTAAGAAATTACTTGGAGGGAGACAAAAGTGCAAGTGGGGAGTCCAGCTTAGAACCTCTCTGAGAGCTAATGGGGGTCTGCACTACTGTGGTGGGAATGGAGATGGGAAGTATTCAGATTCTGGGTGTATTTGGAGTTAGAGCCAACAGGGCTTGGATATGGGGAGGGTGAAAGAGATAAGGAAATCAAAGATGATTCCTAGAATTTAGGTTTGGACGTGTGGGCTGCTGAGGTGGGAAGACCAGGGGGAAAGAAAGGATCATTTACTTCGATATTGAAATCACCAAGAATGATGACAAGGTAGTGGTGAGGCCAATGAACCTTTTCAAATGAATGAATGGGAGTGTGCAAGTGTATCCATAGAATAAATTCATTCATTCAGCACATATTTATTGAGGTCCTATTATGTGCCAGGCACTGTGCTAGGCTCCAGAAATGGTATTGCTGGATCAATGCCACATTGTTTTTTGGCTGCCTCATCTCCACATAGATTACAGCAGCCATTTGAGGAGTCCATGCCTAATGCTGCCTTTATCCTCACTGCCCCACCTCATCGGCACACGGTAGCCCAACCTATACTTGCTAATCGACTGAACCAAATTATATGAAATAGATGCTGTAGCGAGTGTAAATATGCTAAATAGTCTAACACTACTAGTATCTCACTATGGTAATCAATATATTCCCAGTAAAAGGTGATATGAAAAGCATTGAAGTGATATGCAAATTTTTATTACCCTAATCTAAAATTTCTCAAGAATCACCTAAAAACCAAAGTTTATACTGTTTATTTAAAAGATAGTATAAAAATACTTTAAGAAAAAAAGAGGTCAAGATATCACATTTTCAAACTTTAAAGTTAGAAATAGTTGAGTCTAGAAATTTTTACATTAAGATGTTGCAGGCTTATCATCATTAAGCCCAATTTCTATGAAAAAGCTGGAACTGGCAAATCAAAAAATGCTTTCTTCTTAGAGTTTTATTTTTCTAATATTATCATTGCCATTTCAGCAGAAACATTGAGAGGGGGTGCAGAAGTAGAATACTGGCAGCAGAAAAGCCGCCTTTGTGCCGCTGCTGCCATCCTCCCTTTCTTTATCCAGGCTAGGACTATCAGTGCATCTTAATATCACAGCCTGTACATTCTCCAGACAACCGAGCTATCGACACAAGCCAACCTGCATATGCTTTCTATTTGAGTGTAATAATGCATCTGATATACCATCACATCAGAATCCTCCTGGTTCCAAATGAAAAGTAAATCTGCAGGACTCTGAACACCTAAAAATAAACTTTAAACTATGAAATATTTTTCTTAAGCAGTTGATCCCTGTGATAATTGGTGTCCAAAAATTTAGGCTATTTGCAGTATCAATTTGTGATTTTAGAAAGGAATGATTTTAACATTTTTTCTTACATCAGGTTAGTGTTTTACTTAGAGAGATACGAACAAAGCCAGTCATGTAAATGAGGTGTGGTAACAGGCAAAAACCATTTGAGCAAACTGATTTTAAATGAATTGAAGTGACTGCCTAAAAAAACCACATGCAGTTTGTATCTGAGAGAGACTCAATAAGGAAAAACAATCTATAAGAATATTGGCAAATATTCACAAAGGGCAAATTTATAATCCTTCTACTGTTCTCCAAGCCATGGCTTTGTTCAAACTGAGAGCATTTCTCAGCATGACATTGAAATGTTTGGTTTGCTTTACTTTAAAAAATAAGATTCACGTGGGGCCGGCCCAGTGGTGCAAGGGGTTAAGTGCTGCGCCGGTTCGGATCCCGAGCGCGCACCGACGCAATGCTTGGCAAGCCATGCTGTGGCGGTGTCCCATATAAAGTGGAGGAAGATGGGCACGGATGTTAGCCCAGGGCCAGTCTTCCTCGGGAAAAAAAAAAAGAGGAGGATTGGCAGGTGTTAGCACAGGGCTGATCTCCTCACACACACACACACACACACACACACACACACACACACACACAAATAAGATTCACGTTATTATCTTGAAGGTGTATTCAGAAAATTAGTTAACTCCTGTCTTAGAAGTCCCCAAGTAATTTACCTCAGGAAAGTAGATTCCACTTTATTTATATTTTTGTGAGTAAGATCAGCCGAGCTAACATCTATTGCCAATCCTCCTCCTTTCTTTCCCTTTTTCTCCCCAAAGCCCCAGTAGATAGTTGTATGTCATAGCTGCACATCCTTCTAGTTGCCGTATGTGGGACGCTGCCTCAGCATGGCCGGAGAAGCAGTGCGTCGGTGCGCGCCCGGGATCCGAACCCGGACCGCCAGCAGCGGAGCGCGCGCACCTAACCACTAAGCCACGGGGCTGGCCCCTAGATTCCACTTTAAAATGGAAGAGAGAGTGGCTTCCAAATAGACCGGATTTCCCAAGAAACGGTTTCAGAAAGAGCCCAGTTACCATTACTTGAGAAGGAAAAGAGATCTTTGAGACAAATTACTCCAATTTTGCCCTATCAGGTTCCTGTTGTAGAAAGCATTAATGATTTCAAATATTTCCTTAATATTGCCAAGACCAGTAATATTTTTATATTCTAACATGAAGTTTCAAGTTTGTTCTTATACAAGGTACACTCCTGTACAAGGCAGACTCAGAGAGCAGGACATTCAAGCCTTTCAAAGGCATCCCTGAAGCCACTACAGGTTCATGCATTCAGGGTTGAATATATTATTTGATATTTATGTCAACTATATAGTCTTAAGGAGCATTAAAATTTAGAAATTGTCAGGTAATAGTTGAGTATTGCTGTGCTTAAAATCTACCCCCATATTTTTCTTTTGCTAACAAGATTTACTGTTGCCTCACAATAAATTCCATTTTCAGGACCAAAACCTGGTTAGTAAATAGGTGACTGTGTGTGTGTGTGCTTCCTGACTCTTATTTATCAGTATCACCTCACAAATTATTTACCATTTTACAGCTGTTTGTGACTTTCACTTCCAGGGTGTTTATATGAAGAGCATAAGTATTATATATGAACAGAGAAGCAACTAGAAGGATGTGCAACTATGACATACAACTATCTACTGGGGCTTTGGGGGAAAAAAAAGGATTGGCAATAGACGTTAGCTGAGAGCCAGTCTTCCTCAGCAAAAAGAGGAAGATTAGCACAGATGTTAGCTCAGGGCTGATCTTCCTCACACACACAAAAATAAATAAATAAAACTGTTTAAAAATATATATACATGAACAGAGAATGAGTATGTGATATCAACCAAATCAGTGAGCAGGGGAAAAGATGTTAGAATGAAAACAGCCCCCTTCTAATGGTCTTCAAGTTAATTTATGTTGTAGTTAATGTGTTCCAACCATGGTGTACAGAAGATAAAGCATTCTTTTCCTTTCATTTCGAAAACCAGTTCTCCAATAAATTTAGTGTTTAAATGCTTTTGGCTTATCTTTAAAGGGGAACAAGATTTTGGTTTGACATTTTTCTAAATTTAACTTTCTTCACCTTTTACTGATTTATCCCTGGTGAAAATCCTAAAGATTTTAAGAAATCCCAGACATCAACTAAAAAATTCTCAGAAAGCTGGTTTGAAGTACAAGAACTCTATCCTGTCTAAAGAGGGCAATGATTACACTTACAGACAGTATAATGAAAAAGCACGAATGCAGTTTATTTTAATGCTTCTAATTTATGAGAATAACTTCTTAATGCTACATCAGAAGTCAATTCACCAATACTGAATTTGGAAAGCACAATCAAGACCCAAAATTTTATTGGGACTACACAACTTAGCACAGTACTAGGCACTGTGATTCTAAAACAAATATGAAAACAAAAAACAGAAGTATGCAGGACAAAATTTCTTCAACTCCAGGGGATCCATGAACCTCCCGAAACTGTCTACAAAAGGTTGTGTAGTGTGTGCATACATTTTTCTGGGGAGAGCCCCCATAACTTTAATTAACTTCTAAAGAGGCCCAAACAGTACATGATAGAATTCTAATCTCCTTCTCTATATTTTCAATAATCAAAGCTGTGGACCTCAGGAAGTTTGCTTTTGCACATCTAAAAGTCAACTTTCATGGAAAGAGGGTAGAAATGAAAACAAATACAAGTAACTTGCAAGGACCCAGCAGGGAAAAACTCCAAAGTGCCATTTACTTGATAAGTTTAGTAACATGTTCTGGTTTACAGAGGGGAAATGCGGACCTAAGTGGTAACATAAACTGGAAGCAAGGAGACTCCTATGGGATTTTTCAAGGCCCTAGAAAAACCAAACCTTAGTATAAATAAAGCAATAACTGGAGTTTAAAATGTAATTTAACTCAAGTCCAATTTTCAGTTTCTGCATATTAACAACTTATTTTTATTTTTGAATATCACAAACTTCAATCAGAATACTTTAAAAAATATTATTCTGCATGCATTTAACAAATCCGACAAAGGACAAGTATCCAGTTGACTTGCATTTCATACTATGAAGTTTTAATGAACAATTAACATATACTTAAAATCATTAAGTACAGATAACAATGAAAACTTCAATGCTTTAATCTGATGGCATCCTACCACTATGCACATGTTCATGTAACACTACTAGTAATTACCCTGGAGCATAGGCAAAATGTAGATGGAGGAATCTCCCTACAAAGCAAGTTTAACGATTAAATATCATCATCATCATCATCATCATCACTACTGAGGACAAAGCTGCTGCCTGTGGACAGGGGCCCTTCGTCCTTAACATTCCCCAAACAACCCGCAGTCCCTCTCTCGTCAGAATCGTCAAACAACTTCTCACTGGAATCCTCATCATCAAACAACTTCTCGTTGGAATCGTCATCTTCAAACACCTTTTCATCTACATCTTCATCTTCCTTTACATCTGCTTCTTCATCTTCTTTTTCATCAGAATCTTCAAACACCTTTTCATCTTCATCTTCTTCCTCCTCCTTTTCATCAGCATCTTCAAGCCCCTTCTCATCTGCATCTTCGTCATCCTCTTTTTCATCAGACTCATCATCAAATACTTTTTCATATGTATCATCCTCTTCTTCCTTTTCATCTGACTCTTCGTCAAATTCTTTCTCAGAGCCTTCCTCATCAAACACTTTTTCAGAGCTGTCATCTTCAAATTCTGATTTTTCAGAGTCATTTTCTTCTAACTTTTTTTCAAGAACGTTTTCATTAAATTCCTTGTCAGAGCCATCCTCATCAAATTCTTTTTCGAGGCCATTTTCTTCAAATTCTTTTTCAAAGCTCTCTTCTAACTGCTTTACAGAGCAGTCTTCTTCAGATTCTCCTTCCAAGTCATCTTCTTCAGACTCCTTTTGGGGACTGTCCTCCTCTTCAGACTGCTTGTCAGGGCCATCTTCTTCAGTTGCCTTTTCAAGACCATTCTCTTCACAATCATTCTTGAGTCTCTTCTTTTTTAATTCTCTTTCAGGGCCATTCTCTTGAGACTCTTTTTTAGGACTACCCTCTCCAAACTCTTTTTTGGAACTGCCTTCTCCAGATTCTCTTTCAGGGTAGTCTTCTTCACGCTCTCTCTTGGGGCAGCCTTCCTCAGATTCTCTTTCGAGGCAGCCTTCTCCAGATTCTTTCTGGGGGCAGCCTTTTTCTGCTTTTTCAGGTCCACTTTCTTTAGCATCTTGTTCAGAAGCATCTTCTTTAAATTCTCCCCCATCTTCTGTTTTTTCAAACTTCTTTTCATCTATAGGTTCTTCAAATGCCATTTCAGTTGCAGCTTCTTGAGCCTTCATTTTAGATGTGCTAGGGTGCTCTGAAAAATGCCTTACTCTAGAAGGCCCTGCCCTTTCTGAAGCACAGGCAGATTCTGAACGCCGAAGGCCTCTATTGGCCTCAGGAGCATTGAGGAAAGCCTCCCATCCTCTCAGCCTTTCCTCTCTTTCTCTTGTGGTCTCCTCCACCTGTGCACAAATGGAAACTGCCATTAAAATAAGTTTTAGGCAAAAAGAAGTAATAGCATCTCTGAGCATTCCTAATATTAATCCAAGTACCCTGATTTTGTAAGGCATCTCTTAGGAAATCAAAGCAATTCCCTATCTTCAGTTTTCAAAACTTTACATCTTGATTTAGTAGTGGTGACCTTAAGAGATCATTTAAATAAATGCCCAACAACACAGTACTGCAGAAATGTCTTAACAATTAAATAGCTAATATTTGAACTCTGTCTGTACTTTACAACACAGAAAGGAATAGAAAGGTTTTGGTTTAATGTGTTCTTATCACTATTCTGAGCAAGCTTCAAAATTTCAGACTTATAAACTGAAAGAATGAAACATTTTTCTTTCTGTGCTCTAAACACAAAGTATTATTTAAAAGAAGTACTGTTACATTAAACAGATTAAACCAAACCCACAACTTATCTGAAGGACTGCTAGAGCAGTATTTGTTGGTAATGAAACAATTTATGTGCCCTTGACAGTTGCAGAATTTACCTGATAATCTGTAGTCCCATCCCATGCTTGGGCAGTGATTTGACGGCCACCAAACCACCTTCCATCGAGAGTTTGAATACAATAATCGGCTTCCTCTGGATCTCTAAAGGACACAGAGGCCACACCATCTGGGTGTCTCTAGAAAGACAAGGAAGAAAAAGATGGAATGAATGAGAAAATTAAAAATAAAACATACACATTTGACAAAATAGGTAAGTAATAGTGTTCTTTCTGATAATTTGAGCTAAAAGATTTTATGTATGAAGACTTTCTTCCCTTTTACCCCAGCCAGTGACACACAGCTAGCTGCTTCTTTAGCTTAATCTTGTTTAGCAAGAACCAAGCATCATGTCCTTGGAAATGTTTCTGCTGACAACACTGTCTAACGAGAAGCAGTCCAAAGACAGTACAGCTGTTAAGAGAGTGGACTCTAAAGTCAAATAGCCCTGGGATTCATTCCTAGCTCTGCCAGTTAGCAGCTGAATGACCTTGGACAAGGTGCTCAATCTCCAAACTTTCAGCTTCCTCATCTGTAAAATGGGTATAATAGCACCTATCTACCTCAAAGGATTGTGAAGACTAAATGAGATAACATGTAAAATAGCTTGTAGCACACAACCAATAAACGGTGACTCTTTTAATTATTGTGTTGATTTTGGAAGTTAAAAAAGGGTGAGTAGGGAAACATAGAGGAGAATATTCACAGAGGGGAAAATGTGGGCAAATAGGGAACCATAAGGTCTTATACATTTTTCTTGTGCTTTCTTTCACCAGATCATACACTATAGGGTGATGATAAAGAAAATAATCAAGGCATATCAAGTCTATCAAAGCCTTGACTTACAATCCATGTTCATCTAATTATTGCTAACAGATGACTCCCACTAGAGAGCAGACCTACTCTACAAAAACATTAACTAAAATTTGGGGGCATAATGACATTTAATAACTTATTAAACTGGAAGAATGATTGCTTTAGGAATCATTTGTTCAAGCCATGAACTTACATCAAAGAGAAGGAGCTTCCTAATTTGTCCAAACTTTGAACACTCTACTCGGAGGTCTTCTCTTATCTCATTCAGTACCAATGGATCATCCTGCAAAAATACACGATTAAAATGGATTTGCTACCGAATGATCTCACTCATTAAGTAGTAGATAATAACAACAACAAACAAACACATAGAGACAGAGATTGGATTGGTGGTTACCAGAGGGGAAGGGGGGAGGGAGGAGGGCGAAAGGGATAATTCGGCACAGGTGTGTGGTGATGGGTCGTAATTAGTATTTGGGTGGGGACATGATGTAATCTATGCAGAAATAGAAGTATAATGATGTACACCTGAAATTATACAATGTTATAAACCAATGTTACTGCAATAAACAAAAAATTAAAAAAAAATAAAATAGATTTGCTCCCTTCTTTAAGGACAAATCCTGAGAATCAAATTTCTTGCCTTGACCGACCAACAAATAAAAAAGGTTTTGCTTAAGGTTAGTTATGTTTGTCTGCAGTCTACAAAATTTTAAAAAGTCAAAATCAAATGAAGTTAGACTACCACAGCTGCTGCTACTACTACAGGTCTGGCCTGCTTTATGACGGAGGAAATGGGTAAGTACAGCGGGCAGCAATGTAAGGTCTGAAAGGTGCAGTAGCCAAGGAGGGGGAGTGGGTGGGGATGGAAATCCCAAATAACAGCAGCTGTGAGGGCTGGAGAAGTCCTGTGGCACACTTTGAGTCAGAGACTGCTAATTCCTATGTTCTGCACGGGCATCATGACTATACCAATGAGAGCCCTTTGCTTTGTGTTTTGCAAAGATTCCTATTGACAGAAATGTTGTAATGGGAAGAGAGATATCCCTTTCATTGACTAAGTGTTCTAAGATGGTTCTTAGGGCTTCCAAGATTCTATTTTAACTCCTAGGGTAAACCTCCCTTATAACGATTCCTGTTCCTCTTGTCTCCTACCACATTTCCACAGAACCACACAAAATAAAGAGCTGTTATTAAGCACACAATCAAACACATTCTTAGCCATTGCTTTCGTGCAACTACGAGTCTATTAAGAACGCTCAAGCACTGCTGCTTCTAGTGGTCTTGAGTTCAGGTGGACTCTCCCCATCACAACAATAGGAGTTAAGATTTCCTGTGGGAACTAACAAATCTTTCTCCAAGTCCCAATGCACGAAAAACGGTCATCAAAAGTTACATTATCAACTTGATTTTCAACTAGATACAAATATAAATGAGGATATCACCTCTACAAATTTCTACTAAAGTAGACCTACACTTTTTAGGAAACATTTAAATTCCTCTATCTCACAGGTTTTTATTTTCCTCAACAACTAAAGAGGAACTGCAAAAAAACTACAAAAAGTGGCTTTTCCCTCCTAAATTTCTCTCAAAAAGCAAAAATAAACAACTGGTAGGCAGTTATTGAAATCAAATAAAAAATATAATATCCAACAAATCTGAGGCTTCTAAAACTATAGTTGGCAGGACTCTGGATTTCCCTCACTTATAAAATCTAATTTTGGAGATGTCAATTTGTTTTATATATAATTATCAGATCTGAGAGGAATGGGGAATGGAGCATAAAAGTCATTTGGTAAAGTCATGTGGTGGCTTTTATGGACGTGTGTTGTTAGCACCTATTAGATTGTATGCTTTCTGAAGGCAGGAATCTTGTCTGAATGAGTTTTGTTACCTCCCAGAACACAGAAGTCTTTTAACACATACTGAAGAGTCAATAAAAGCTTTTTCACAGTTTGATAAACTATTCCTAATACCTCTATTTTATTCACCAAGGGAAATCAGGATTATACTAAAAACAAACAAAAACTGTTTCAAAAATCAACAAATTTAGGTGTGATTCCATTGTGGGGGGAGGGGAGCATCACCTTCTTTATTTCTGTATCAAAGTCTCAGAGCTTTTCCTACGAGGATATCAAATTTTAGCCAGTCTTCCCAGAACTCCATTTTCTTCTATACCAGTTTGAAAAAATAATAGATCTGCACTGCTATATAGTATCCTGAAGCTTCAAGATAATAATCCCCTCCTCTAGGAAAACTCTTTAACATAGCTAAGCATGGAAATTTTCTAAAGACAATACTTTGCAAGCAATAGACTCGATACTAAGATCAGACTGATGC
The DNA here is from genome assembly GCF_020826845.1 of Diceros bicornis minor. NCBI lineage: Eukaryota > Metazoa > Chordata > Mammalia > Perissodactyla > Rhinocerotidae > Diceros > Diceros bicornis. The sequence continues at coordinate 124,145,074 of NC_080781.1, read as the reverse complement.
ATTGAAACCTCCTGCAGTCAACGCTCTTATTTTTTCCCAGGGTGGTGTTTTGTTTTCCCAGGAAGAAATAAACCACACTTCTTTCCTTTCCAATTTAAACTTACACTGTCCAAGACGGCGGCCACTAACCACACGTGGCTACTAAGCACTTGAAATGTGGCTAGTCCAAATTGAGGGGGGTGCAAGTAGGAAATGAACACTGCATTTTGCCGACTTAGTACCAAAGAAAAAAAAGCAATGTAACATAGCTCATTAATGTTTTTATATTACATGTGGAAATTACATTATTTTGGATATACTGAGTTAAATAAAATTCATTATTAAAATAAATTTCCCCATTGCATGTTATATTTTTATTGTGGCTACTAAAAAAATTTAAATTACACATGTGGCTCACATTATATTTCTATTGGACAGTGCTGGTACACACAATGAGAAATCTACCTTTGCATCTGAGTTTTGATTCTTCATCTCTTGGTATTCAAGTTTGCCAGGCATGCATTTTTAAATAAGGCTTTGTATTAAATACTGAAAACTCTCTGAAGTTACATTAAAAATATTATCCTTCTTTGTTCACCCTGATACAAAAGAATATTTTTAGGTGTTTTGCTTCTAATACTGGTCAACTATTTGGAATAAAAATTTATTACATCCCTTCCAAATCTGATTTCTTTCTGACACCCCAGGTAACCCAACACCCAGGTAAACCAACAATTCAGTTTTTGTTTTCCACTACAAAGCTGAATGCCGACGTCTGTTCTTTAGATTCAGACGGAATCTTCAGTCAAATCAAACACTCCCCAAAGTCGTCCAAAGAAAGCAAGTTTTCCTATTGACACATCTATCACAAGTTATATAATGTCTATACCAGCACTGTATGCCAGAACTTCCTGTGATGACAGAAATGAAGATCTGCACTATCCAATATGGTAGCTACTAGCCACATGTGGCTAATACAACTGAGGAATTGAATTTTTAGTTTTATTTCATTTTAATTAATTTAAATTTAAATAACCACATATGGCTAGAGTTTAGCTGTACTGGACAGTCTACCATATCGGACAGGTCTATACTGATACACTTTGAGGTTCAGGCCCACAGAGACACTGAACAAAAAACAAGATTGTCTGTAGTCCCTCTGATTGATAGGCTCTCATCAAGCTTGTCAGACCTCACGAGACCAGGCAGGTGGGCAAACAAGGACAGCACCAAGGGTTTCTCTGCCTGAGAACTTTGAAGCCCATCACTTCCCTCCTAGCCTTTGTGACATAGGCGTCTGAAAAGAAAACTTTCCTTCATTTGCAAAGATGCGAAAATGTTGTTATCCATTGAGTGAATGAAAAGGTTCTGCCTTCATTCAATCATTCTTTCACTTTTTCTTCATATAAATATTGAGGGGCTATTAATAAAATATATATTGAGGGCCTACTGTGTGCCAGGTGCAATTCTAAACACTGGGAACATAACAGCAAACAAGAAAGACAGAGCCCTGGCTCTATGGAGCTCACATTCTAGTAGAGGAAAAACAGATAATAATAATAATAAATGCTACAAAGGCAACAAAACAGAGTAATATAAAGGCTCTATAACTCCAAAGGAAAGTTCACACTAAACCAATAAGGGTGTTGTTTTTTTTTTTTTAAACAATCAAGAATTTATAAGCATGAAACTTTTATCCTTCAAAATAGCCACTGGAGGGAATTTGTAGGGGTCAAGGTAGAATAAATGTGGCTTTTTGGAAGAAGTATATTTGTTAAGTCAGGAAAAATTAAGTCTGCCCAGGGTGATAGCTAGACTCAAGTTAGTGTCTCAATGAGCAAGGCAGGAGGCAGAAACAAAAATAGATGTAAGTACACAACAGGCTTCTACTTGCAGAGATTCCAGATAATCTGAATTAAGTTTGCATTTATATTCACATTCAAGTGTTAGGAGATGGAATGTGTGAATCAAGGACCTCAAGTCATGGACATTAATAGGTCACCTAATGAAAAAGCCAGTTATTTACCAGGGGGATAAAATGTGACGAATCGTAGGAAATTCTAGAGTTGTACCTAAAAGACTAGATACCATGATCCATCTACGCATTCCTTTCAAAGCCCCCACCTGGCAAGGGCAGCGTTTCAAAAAGCATCTAGTGTGCATGTGTACATGTGTGTTTTTTAAACATTACTTCATTAGCACTGAAAGTCTAAAGCTGGTCTATTTCAAGATTCTTCAAGATTCTAGTCAGAAGAGGTATCAAACATAAATACACCACATGTATCTTCCCAGTGACCTTAAACAAAATGCAGACCCCGTAGGTGCACAGTAAAGCCTATCACATCACTATTTACCAGCATGGAGCTCAACAGACCATTTTGGGGCCCTCTCTCGAAGGGACTAAAACAATACGGCCATTCTCTGTATAAATGCACAAAAGGAACAAGAATGGGCTTTGGTTGCAACAAGATCATTTATAAACCCGGAATTTTACATCATGAACATTTTTTTCTTATGTGAAACTTGTTATCGTTAATTTCAGAATCCAGGCAGAGACTAAAGAATTGTCCTTACATGAATGATCCCATCGGTCTGTGCCAAAAGACAGAGATCAGAACAAGACGCAGAATGCAACACAAGGTACCCTGACAGCAATTAATATTCCTCAAACCTCTCTAGTAGCTCTTCTCCCTTTATTCACTTTTACTGGTTGTTCTTGGAATTTTACATGGTCATTAAGTATTATAAAGTCCTCCTAACAGCCACTAAAGAGTTTTGTAAAAATTAGGTCCTGAAAAACAACTTCCATTGTTTAAACATCAGGGGTCGTATTTCATTAATCTAAGCTTTTTTAGGATTCAAACTTTGAGTACCAAAGGCAAGTTTTCATTTACAAGTATGAAACTGGTCCTCCCCACCAAAATCAGCCCATACTTGTTGATCTGCACTCAAAATCCACAAGCAACTCCCATAAATCCTTAAACGATTAAATTTTTCATGATTCCCCATACCAAGTAGCTGTTGTCCGGGGTCACAGTGTGACTATTAAATAGTCTTACCTGGTATACAATTAAACGAACACTGGGCTAAACATGGGACAATCTGAAAACTTCGATTGAGGTTTGGCTCCATTTTTCTACCTTGATGATGACATAAACGTGCAGGATGTGACATGAGAAAGATGGGGTAAGGCAAGCTTTGGGCTCTTTTGAAAAAAAGCATATCAACGTTTCTATCAGTAAGAATACTGCCTCCTACCTCAAAATCCATAGGATGAAACATATTTTTGATGATGACAACTCGCTCGTGGCGCATTCGGGAAGGCCCAGCTCTTCTTTCAGGTCTCCAATCCAACTGCCTAGTGCAATAAGGTAGTAACAAGAAACTGAATTTCATTTCATACTTGTTGGAGAAAGAGAAAATGAGTTATTAATATAATCCTTTATTGAGTACTTAATAATGATAATTATTTGATTCCAAAACAACAATGTGCATTTTAGTCACAGTTCCATTCAGGGGACTTTCTGAAATAAAAATAACGGGCAGGTGAATCATTTACAATCGCAACAAAAAAGAATAAAATATCTAGGAATAAATTTAACTAAGGAGGTGAAAGACCTATACAATGAAAACTATAAGACATTATTGAAAGAAATCAAAGATGACATAAAGAAATGGAATGATATTCCATGCACACAGATTGGAAGACTAAACATAGTTAAAATGTCGATACTATCTAAAGCCATCTACAGATTCAGTGTAATCCCAATCAGAATCCCAATGGCATTCTTCACGGAAATAGAACAAAGAATACTAAAATTCATATGGGGCAACAAAAGACCCCGAATAGCTAAAGCAATCCTGAGGAAAAAGAACAAAGCTGGAGGCATCACAATCCCTGACTTCAAAATATACTACAAAGCTATAGTAATCAAAACAGCATGGTACTGGTACAAAAACAGACACACAGATCAATGCAACAGAATTGAAAGCCCAGAAATAAAACCACACATCTACGGACAGCTAATCTTCAACAAAGGAGCCAATAACATACAATGGAGAAAGCAAAGTCTCTTCAATAAATGGTGTTGGGAAAACTGAACAGCCACATGCAAAAGAATGAAAGTAGACCATTATCTTTCACCATACACAAAAATTAACTCAAAATGGACTACAGACTTGAAGGTTAAGATGTGAAGGCACAAAACTCCTAGAAGAAAATATAGGCAGTGCACTCTTTGACATCGGTTTTAGCAGTATCTTTTCGAATACTATGTCTACTCAGGCAAGGAAAACAAAAGAAAAAATAAACAAACGGGACTACATCAGACTAAAGAGCTTCTGCAAGGCAAAGGAAACCAGGAACGAAACAAAAAGACAACCCACCAACTGGGAGAAAATATTTGCAAATCATATATCCAACAAGGGGTTAATTTCCAAAATATATAAAGAACTCATACAACTCAACAACAACAAAACAACCCGATCAAAAAATGGGCAGAGGATATGAACAGACATTTTTCCAAAGAAGATATACAGATGGCCAATAGGCACATGAAGAGATGTTCAACATCACTAATTATTAGGGAAATGCAAATCAAAACTACAATGAGATATCAATTCATACCTGTCAGAATGGCTATAATCACCAAAACAAGAAATAACAAGTGTTGGAGAGGGTGTGGAGAGAAGGGAACCCTCATACACTGCTAATGGGAATGCAAACTGGTGCAGCCACTATGGAAAACAGTATGAAGATTTATCAAAAAATTAAAAAGAGAAATACCATATGACCCAGCTATCCCACTACTGGGTATTTATCCAAAGAACTTGAAATCAACAATTCAGAGAGACTTATGTACCACTATGTTCACTGTGGCATTATTCACAATAGCCAAGACGTGGAAGCAACCCAAGTGCCCATCAATTGATCAATGGATAAAAAAGATGTGGTATATAGATACAATGGAATACTACTCAGCCATAATAAAGGACAAAATCGTCCCATTTGCAATAACATGGATGGACCCTGAGGGTATGATGTTAAGCGAAATAAGCTAGAGAAAGACAAACACTGCATGATTTCACTCATGTGTGGAATATAACCACACACACAGACAAAAAGAACAGATTAGTGGTTACCAGAGGGGAAGGGGGTTGGGGGTGGGCATAAGGGGTAAAGGGGCACATATATATGGTGACTGACAAATAATAATGTACAACTGAAATTTCACAATGTTATAAACTATTATGATCTCAATAAAATAATAATAAAAAAAATAAAATACAAAATAAATAAATAATGGGCAGGTGATAGACGGACCCAGTATCTGAAATCCCCAGAACATTTTTTTTTCCAGAACTGTTGTCTGGTCACAAATATTCCAATGAGACTCTGGAAAAATTACTAATATTTAGTATGTATGACTATCTAGGAAGATATACTTTGAGGCCAAAAAATATTTGCAAATTGTATTGGTTTTTAAGCATTTTATGATTATAAAGAACACATTGCATTGAAATATTTAAAACTACTCACTTTTTCTTACAATCTTAAATTTTACTGATATTGTTTATAAAAATTTGTAGGTATCTATTTTAACTATTCCTGTTAAAACTATAGGACATCACAACTAAACACTTTTATAATTATTTCATCATTAGTTTAAGCATACTGTTAGAAGCATTATTAGAAGTCATTCTGATAAAAGTACTTATCATTTTGGCTAATTTCTTAAAAATAACACATTTCAGAAAACATTAAACAAATGCATTAATAGAAACTTGATGACATTATGTATATACTATATACAAAGTAAAGACAATGATAAAACCTATCATTTCTAATTTCTAATTCCTGCTAACAAACCTGTATATAAAAATTTAGCTCCTGGTATAGGTCATTTCAATCCACATCAAGAATGAACTAATGGCTCTGGTATACAAGCCTAAACTATTTTATTTAATCTGATGTTCAGCATTTTCCAAAGATGTGGCTCTCTTACCTCAATTAGGCTCCTGCTACATTACAAATGAACACCCCAGAAAATGAAAAACACCACACTGCCAAATCATCCTATTGTACAGATTACCGAAGGTTCCTGACGATCTAATGAAATTCCTTTAAAATAATTTGTAGGCATATTTGAGGGAACAAACCTAGGCGGCTAATACCAAAAATATACTCTAGGACGTTTATATGAAATCTATCAAAAAGGAAAAAAAAAAAACACAAACTTTTGCTGCAGAGACAATTTTTTCTTGTAGTCTTTGCACTTTTTCTTCTTCTTTGAGGCGTCATATTCCCCCTTCAGTTGAAACTGTGCCACCTCGACATGTAATTTGTAGCCTCTAATTTCATCTTCATCCAAAAGTTTTAATGCGAGATCCACAGATTCTCTCTTTATAAAGGTAAAACAAGATACAGTCAGTAAGTTACACGCTGAAATGAAATTTCGGGAGTTTTTTAGATGAATGATGACTATACATACAATAGATTTAAATATAACTGCCTACTCTGGGATAAAAAACTCTAGAATGCATATCAGAAAACCTGCGTTCAAGACATAGCTGTCTCCAACCAGCTACGTGAACCTGGGAAAGTCATTCAAGCTCCCTCAGCCCCAATTTCTTCATCTGTAAAGGGAAAAGAAATGTCCTCTTTGCAGGGTTCTTGACAAAATTAAATGAAAAAATGCACATAAAGGATAGTGACTGGCATATGGTACGTGCACGATAAATCATATCATTATTGGAAAAGTAGTTTTGCCTCTTGGAGTCTCAATTTCTCTTCTATATAATGAGGCAAATGGACTTGTGTGATTTCTAACGTGCACTCCACTTTTAAAATTCTAAAATATTCTTACTTAAAAGACTAGATGACTCAAGGAACTGGGAATAACACAGCCAGCCTTTAATTTTTTTGTTCACCAATTAAAACGTAGGTCTGTAATATACCGAGAAGTAGAAGATGATTATATGATGGCTTGTATATTAAATACGTTTGTGGATTCTGGATCCTATACCAAGGGGGCAGTTGTCAGCCCTACACAGAGTACAAGATCTGAGGACCTGAGCAGAACACAAAAGGACACTTGAACTCAGCTGCACAATCAAATATGGATCCTGGAACAATTAACTATATTCTTCTGGAACTCAATTTACTAGTTTGCCAATCTTGCACTTGTATGGGTCATAAATTGTACATACGTAGTTTCTCGAAATCCCATTTTTCTTTTTAAAAAATTTTAAAATCCAATCAACCCCCCTAAGAATCTGTTCACGGATTTTTAATAATCCTTGAAGAACTTGTAAAACTCTCAAATGTGCTTACATTTGAAAATTACATAACTACCTTCCTATAATGGTCATATTCATATCCCATCCCCATCATGTTTAAGAACAAGGTCAAAAACCTATCTCCCAAAAAGCTGTCAGTTTAATCCTACCCCTTCTGATTTCATTGACATGTTGTACACTCAGAACACACCCCTGGTGTTTGTATTGTTGTTTTATCACTTTGATCTTACTTTTAAATTCTTTTCAGGTTCTGTGACATATGTACATGTCATCATCATGCCCATTTCTTTTGTACCCTGCAAGAATGCGTAACACGTGCTCCTAAGGTGATAAGTGTTCCAGAAACACTGGCTGCCTTTGATATTGGGCTTTCCCTGTGCAATTTATGGTACCATGAATACATAAAATTCTGCAAATGTCTGTTAATACCACTCTCTCTTCTCTCCCATTAAAATATATTTCAAAGCAGTAAACACAAGCTATCATCTCCTTTATAATCTAATTCAGGGGCCCAGAAAACTTCCTTTGTAAAGGGCCAGTTAGTAAATATTTTAGGCTTTGTGGGTCACGTGGTCTGTGTTGCAACCACTCAACTCTGCTGTTGAAACAGAAAATGCGTAAACGAGTGAATGTGGCAGTGTTCCAACAAAACTTTATTTGCAAAGACAGGCAGTGGGCTGGAATTTGCCAAAACCTTGGTCTAATTCATTCCATTGGGCAAATAAAATACTACTGGCTTTCCTTCCTTTGTGGATTTTTAAAATGTGTTCTGAATTGATTATATGCATATACTCCTAAAGAGATCTTTGCAGTGAGAATTCTTTTAAGCAAAAGAAGCACTTCAGCCATACAACTTATCTAATACCTTGTCATGATAACATATTTTTCTTAGAAGAACAAGTGAATAACCTTACCAATGGGATACACACAGGCGCAATCTAAACTTTCAGTTTTCTTCATATTCTGTTTTGAAAAGTTCTCAGTCTTAGTTATCATACATACATAATTATAGCCCCGGTTCCTGAGTTAAAAATGGAGATATGAGAAACTTATTTAACCACATAACTAACCTTCAAATAACAGCAAAGCCCATCTCCTTTAAGATTCCCTTGATTATCTTTGTAAAGCTTCACCTTAAATTCTTCTGTTTGAGGATCTCTCATAATAATGCCAAACTTGGACATAAGCTGTATAAATTCATCCACTGTAATGTCTGGAGGCAAACCTGTAACATTAGGAAAAATTAAAAAAAAACATTTATAAAGGCATCTACAATAAAGGTGAGGGTTACCTAGCATTCTACCAATTAGAAATCTACAACTTAGATGAGCGCAATTTTGATTTTCTAAATGTATGTAAAAATCTCACATCTATAGAACTGAGGAAATTTCATGTTTTAATGTATTCAAACACAGTCAAGTGCCGCACAACATTTTGGTCAATGATGGACCACACATATGACAGTGGTCCCATAACATAAGTATCATAAAGCCTATGTGTGTAGTAGGCGATACCATCTAGGTTTGTGTAAGTACACCCTGTGGTGTTCACACAATGACAACATCGTCTAACGACACGTTTCTCAGAACGTATTCCCATCGTTAAGCGACACATGACTGTATACATTAAATTATGCTTTGCTTAGGCCTTGTATCACTGAACCTGAAGGGGCAAAGCACCATAAGTTACCTAAATCAGACAAAAATGATGTCATGCAAAATTACATACACATAACTTTTCTTAGTTTTGTAATAAATAACAAACATATTCCCTGCTAATTAAAACAGCTAAAAATATTGGCACGATGATAAAAAATAGATTTAGAGAAACTGAAAACAAAATCACTTCACAAAAAATCTCATCAAATATTTTCTATTCTAAATTTGTTTAAAAAGGTATACGTACCCGACACGTATACATTTGTATTTCTCCCTTCTTCAACATGAAACCATCCTAAAAATCAAAATGAAATAAATAAAACACATGCAAGAAAAGGTAAGAGTCATAATATGAAACCTTGACAACGTGGCAGTTTCTCAAAACTTCCAGGAACTTTTCCTTACCTTTAGAACAAGACAGACTAACTCAAATCACAGTCCAGCTTTCAAAGATTTGGATCTTTTTACAGATAGTTTCAGAGCCTTGTCTGAAAAAAGATGGCTAACTTATCTTGGTTCTTTATGATTCTGATACTAACTTAAAAAAAAAAACAAAAACTCATCCTTGCACTGACTTTAGGCCCTGGCATGCATAGGTTGCTTCTGACTCCAATCTACTGTGTCAGACATGGCCAAGATGAAACAAGATTGACTTGAGTTCAATTTAATTAAACACAAAAAAATAATCTTACAAACAGAATTTTTGATAATCCCCTAATAATAGTTCTATTTTGCAAAGGAAGAAACTGAGGCATAGAAGTGAAACAGCCTACCTAATACTCACAAATTAGTGTGAGAGCCAACATATAAACCCAAATAATAACTTAAAAAATCCTCATCTTACGATTCCTTCAAAGCTATTATAATTATCCAAAAAGTAATTATATATACATACTCTCACAATTTTTAATTGTTACACTCATGTTTTGCAAGCTAAATCCACTTGCCTGATTCGGCCTTTCTCTTTTCTCCCCTCTTTTTGGGATCACTGGGTTCAGGGGTCTGTCTCTGCGGAGGTTCCTCTACAGTCCTAGTGCCGACATCTTGTACATCTGCAGTAGAGCTAGACGCGCCATCATTAGAAAAGCCGTAATTGGCCTGATACGTAGCAATGAAATCTTCAGTGATCTAAACAAGAAATTTAGTCCACACACATACAGAAATTAAAAAATAATTCCCTCCCATAAAAAGTTTATGCTGTGTTAAATTACAGCACATTCAGTTATACAAGTTAACACAGAAGTGCTTCTGTAGATAATAGTTATCGTAATTAAAGTGTAAATGCAAGAATAGTCACCTTATATAGAAAACTGTGCATAAAATGATAAAAAATAAGAAATGGGTACTTGGATTATCAAAAGAAAAGTCTGAGATACTACTAAAGCATTTTAAGTGATGTTGGCACCTTTCTAGTTGTTTCATTTATAAATTACTACCTCTCTACAGTCTAGCTGACTAAGGCTACAAGTACGTGGAACAAAGCAACTATCAGGTAACAATAAAAATAAAAAGCAATAGTCAAGTAATAATCTAACAGAATCAATTTTTCTTTTACTATATAGATGCACAAAAGTACATGTACACTAAATTTTTAAATATCTGTATGCAAAGAAGACACAGAACTGAACTGTGATTTGGTATATGAAGAACAGAGCTAACAATTGTAAAACGAAATGCTTATTCTAACTCTATCACTAATTAAATCACATTATCATTTAGTGTCAGAACAAATTAAGTACAAACCCAACGCACATCTATCCTCCTGGCTTTTAGGTAAAAAAAGCACAATTGCACAATGAAAGAAATGCAGTTATATCTTCATACTGATCAATGTTAAACATACATAGGAATGGGGAAAATTTTAAACTCAAAGTTTGAAGAGGTATGGGCTTTCATAACTTAAAAACATAGAGTCACAAACTAGTCCATTACCAGACTGTTGTTAAAACTACTCAGAAGGCTGAAGAAACCAAGTCTGCACTGGAGCTGGCACTACCAGGACAGAAGCGAAATAAAAAATTTAACAATTTGGAGGGAAGGGAATATATACACAAATACAAAATGAGAAAGAGAGAAGTTGAAATAATCTTTTAAATAACAGTCAAATTACACAATGGAGACACGGTTGTATTGCTGGTTTGCAAGTCAATTAGTGTGCTATGGTTATCCTCGTGTCCAACCCTAAGAGGCTGGTTACCAGGATACTTCTACTGAAAAGTTCACAGAACCAAGTTTAACACCAGTTATTTTACTTCCAAGCTGAACCAAAATAATTAACAATGTCCAAGTACTCTAAATAAATATACACAGATTTTTCCATCCATACTCTGTGCACTTCTACTCATATTCCTATGGTTATATGGTTCAAACATTTGTGTCTAAGGACAAAATTTAATAGGAAAGTAAAGAGAGGTGCAAAGTTCAATCAGTAAAGATTTCTAAATGACTACTCTTTTTTTCCCAATCAAGAAGCTGCATTTTGCACATAGTATATAAGCTAAACATCTGCATTCCTAGGATAAATGAGTTGAGCTACTAAATTTGAGCTTGGTGTTTCTCCTCTTTGCAACAAAAAGCAGTTACCAATGTAATAACCAACTGTGACCTTCACAGGTAATATTAATAAGGCATAGAAAAGATTTAAGAATTAAATACATTTAAGACATCTTCCTAAAGATTTAGCTTCCTTTACACATCGGTTCTGCAACAGACACAACAAAACAAACGTCACTATCCATGCGGGCTCTAACCTAGGACCTCAGCAAAGAAAACGTCAAAGGAGCGCCCCGCGAGGCTGGCCAGGCGGGCCCGCTCTGCAGTGGCGCCCGTGCCACTCTCTTACCTTGGGGAACCAAGCCTTCTTGTCCAGGTCCCATTCGTAGGGGGTGTCAGCCGGCTGCTGCCCGAAAGAATCGGGTTCCCCGCCGGGATCTTTCTGGGTGTTGTCGTCCTTGGTGTCTCCGTACAACTCTTGCATTCGCAACTGCTCATCAAACTCCTCGTTGCCATCCAAGTTGTTGCCGCTCATGTTGCCGACTTAGCCCGAGGGCAGGGTCCAGGCGAGCGAAGAGGCCGAAATGACGCTGGAGAGGCACAGAGAAAAGGCGGTCGGCTGCGCTCGGCCCGCGCCCCGCAGTCCCCCGGCCCGCCTCCCCGCGGCGCCCCAGCAGCCCCCGGGAAATCGGGGCCGCTCCGCGGCCGCGCCGCCCCCCGCTCCGCCCGCCGCGCGCGCGTCGATGCTCCCAGCCCGGCCGCGCCGCCGCCCACCTGGCTCACTCCGCCGGGCCTCGGCGCCGCCGCTCGATCCAGGGCGCGAACGCTGCGCGCCCGCGCGCCGCCGCCGCCGCCGCCGCCCGGGTCTGAGGCGACTGCGGCTCCCGCGGCAACGTCAGGAAATTACTTGAAAACGGAGGCCCGCTCAGGCTGACGCAGTCGCCATTGTAGGCGCGTCGCGACGTCGCGGGTCGCGCCGACACGCCCACCGTGGCGTCAACAGGCGCCGACGCGGGCAAGAGGTGCGGGGGCCAGAGGGCGGGGCGCCGGGGGTGCCGCGTGATAATGGCCGCCCGGGCCGCCTCAGGGGGCAGCGGTACCTCCGGCACCTCGGGCTCCGCCGGGTCCGCGGCGGGCAGGGCCGAGCCGGGCCGGTAGCCCGAAGGCGTGGGAATGTTCCCACTGGGCAGGCGCCGCGGCGCGCTTCGGGCGGCCGCCATCTTGGGGGAGTGGATGGGGCGGACAGGACAGGTTTGTCTTGCTGAGAAAAAGACGCGCCTCCTTCGCCCAGAGGCCCCTCCTCCGCGTGGGAAACGAGTCTTTTACTTGTTTCTTTATAGTTTCTCTAGGATAGGCGCCGGCTCTTCTGCGTCTTGGTAGCCTCAGTTCCTAGCACAGGGTCTGGGGTCTAGCGCGTACTGAATGAGTGAGTGAAGGAATGAACGAAGGAACGATGGGTAGAAGAACCAACCTTCTTTTCCAAGCCTCATCCCCTCCTTTTTCTCTCCGGTACCTTCTTCAGGCTGGAGATGGACTCTGTGGAAAGGGAGGGAGGGCAGCAGTTGCCTACCTCTCATGCTCCATGATTCAGAGATGCTCAAGCTGCAAACCTGAAACTTAAATGTAAACATCCAAGTATAAACACCAGCTTTGCTGGCCGACTAACTTCATTTTTTGTCTTTCTGTTGGAAAGACACGGAATGCTTTTCCTCTAAACAGAACTTTTTCCCCGGGAGTTATACATATTGCTGAAAATGAAGAGGTCTGTATTTTTTAATCGGGCAGGCATTTATTGGGTTCCTACTAGGTACCAGGCACTGTAGTAGGCTCTGGCGAGCCAGCAGTCAGCAAGACAGGCACAGCTCGGGGGTTACACACTTAGGTTGTCTGGGACATGATAGGATAGAAGAACTGGACGCTGGAGAACAGCGGTTCCCAAACCTTTTGGTGTTGGTACCCCTTTACACTCAAAAAATTATTTAAGACCTCAAAGAGATTTTGTTTATGTGAATCATTCTTATCAATATTTGTCACACTAAAATTAAAACAGCTATTTAAAAGAATATTAATTCCTTTAAAACTAACAATAAACTCATTATGTGTAAACATAAATTTCATAATGCATACTTGAGGGTGGGGAAAAGCTTCCCAGAAGAAGTTCTTTTTACTCTTCTAGTGACCTTTGCTTCTAAACATAGCGATTGAGTATGGGTTCTAGAAAATCCTAACTCCCCAAATACTAGCTGTGTGAATATAGTTTTAACCATAACAACGATTTTTAAGTAGTAGCTTGAGTTTAGGTTTTTTTTTTTTAATTACATTTCTTTTTCATGGAGTTCTTGTTTTGGTGGAGACTTTTGGAGAACTGCACTTGCATGCATTTTTATAATATAGATAACATCAGTTTTGTTAGGTTCATTTAAGCATTGCTGAATATTTCTTCTTGGCTCCAGAAATAGCATACAGCTGTTTTCAGCAATGTGTTGTTGGGCTCCCATTTTATTCCTGAGTGAGATCACAGCATAGGTGATAATATGCTATACAGCCCTACTGCACGTGACACTCTGAATGCCTGCTATATCCACGGGCCCCTCTGAGCAGGTGGCCAAAAAGGTTCCTTATGCCTACGTCCCATGGGGCCCAGCCACCCTGACCCAAAGGCTGTCCAGAGGTGTGTGAGGGGACCTGGCAGGGTAGCCGTGCTTTCTAGACAAAATTTAACTGACTGAGCCAATAAGAGCGTCTCCCCAGGAGAGGAATGAATATGGAAGGACAGGGACATGGTCAGAGTAGCACAGAAGCAGGGGAGGGCCACACAGGGAGGGTAATAAGCAGAACAGAGGCCTGCTGTGGAGAAGTTCCCCAGTGGTGAGAGCAGAAGCTGAGGCAGTGACAGGGTCACTGAGTCACCATCATAGTGCAGCAGTGGAATTGGGAGCTAAGCACACTTGTACCTACAATGGCGTTCTCTTTGGCCACGAGACCTGACAGTTTTTTTTTTTTTTTTAAACAATGCTGTTGTCTCTATGAGGGCTGGTTCCTGTTTGTTGTTATTTCCCTGTATAGTCATAGAATTAACTCCCTAGTAACTGAGGAAATCTGGAAGTATCTCTGTCTTCATAAGACAGAGAGCTTTTTTGCAAGTCACAGAAACACTCAAGGTAACAAGCAAAAACGAGGGAGCTTTATTATTATGAAGATAGAGAGTAGCTCCTGAAATTCCAGGCCTGGACTGTAGATGGGCCACATGAGGGGCTGCTGGACCCAGGAAGCCGAACCAGTCTCAGAACCTGGACAGCGGCTTCTCTCTGAGTATCTCCTTCATCCTTCTCTCTTTGACCTCTGTAAGGGGTGATCTGTGCTGTACTCCTGATCTAATAGGCCAAGGCCTTCTTAGTGGATAAAAATATAATAACCTACAAAGCAGAGATCTCTTGGTCAGAGAAGTCACCTACCTGGCGTAGGAACTCTTTCTGGAAAACTACTGAGCTATACCAAACTAGATTTTTTTTTAATGGCCCATTCAAGCTTACTCTGTTCGGGAATTTTCCTGTCCCCACTTTCTGTAATCTCAAGACTTAGTGGAAATAAAAGTAACTCTGTTTGACAAAATGATTGATGGATCCCTGACTTAAGATGGTTATAACTGCAGAAATTCTTTAAACCCAAATTTGCTATTTTCACTAGGTATGCCAGTGTTAAATATTTTGTAGTGCTTTCAGCTTCAGTGACGAAGACTTGCCCATCGAACGTTATGGTTGTGCCTAAGTATGTTTTGTGGCTTTGTTTTCCTGCTTGGTAGCATATTATTATGGTCCATCATTCTAAGTCTTGGGTCATGGCAGACCCCGAGCAAAGTTGAGAAGTATACAAAATTTGTTTTTCATGTGTCCCACCTCTCCACCCATTTAGGACCATCTCCAAAGAAATGAAATCTTCCAGAGTAACATTTCTGGCACCACAATAGGCAAGGTGAAAGAAATTGTGAATATTGGGGCCTACTTGTATGGTTAGTTCTGACAAGGATAATCTGTTAAAAAAAGAGACCACTCCCTCCAAAAAAATCCAATCAAAGCCATGAATTTTAATCTTAATTCCCCAACTCTGGATGGGAGGCTGATGCCCTATAAGATCATTTAGAGAATTATTTTATGTCAGATCCCTAAGTCACGTAGGGATTACTGAGCATGAAGAAAATGAAAGTTCTTTGAGCTCTAGCTTTATCAACTGCTAAAAGGCTCTCTTGGCTTTTGTAATCTGGTACTTTAATCAAGTTATTTCTAAACTGTTATGCTTAGGAGAGTAAAGATGTAATTTTTACCCAGAGTGAGGAAAACAGTCAAATATTTTGGAGTTTGGTGACTTGAAAATCACTTAAATTTTCGAGTTAAATGGGTTCTCAGTTATCTTCTGTTGGAAGTATTGTTTTTAGAATATAAAATTACATAGTCATTTAAAACTTTATTTCACATTTATTTATTTCCCCCCTTATTACAATGTCCAACTTAAAACAATACAAATACAATACTAACACCCCCCCACTTTGACTAAACTGATTTTACAGAAATGTAAAGTCTAGTGTTAATATATATCCCCTTTTTGAGCCACATGATTAGCAAAAGTTCACAACTACACAAGCCATTTAAAGAAAGCTCGAAACTACCAAAAGCACACCCCAAAATCAAGTTTTTGAAAATACAAATTTAACTACCTATAGTGCCAAACATATGCTTTAATTTGCCACAAGAAAACATTTTCTGAAACCACAAATCTGAATCTATGTCTATTGACAAAAATTATTTGAAATAACAGTTATGAACAAGCTTATAGCATTAGCAAGTAGGAGCAGAGGAGAGAAAATCAGAACCTTCCATCTGATTTCCAAGGGCAGAGACTAATTAGGTCATACTCTTACAGGTTTTAGGCACCCATCAAGTTTAATGAAGTCAAGCAGAAAGATGATCTGATAACAACTGTGCACCCAGGTGTTAGGGATTTCCTGTGGTACTTCTGCACTTTTTAGAAAGAGGGCACTGCTTACCAGAAAGAAAGGAATTTCCTTAGAGGAAAAATTTCAGACACTGGTAGGCTTGCACATTTTTCAACACAGGTCCTTCCCTGGAGCCCTCAAATGACGCGGTAAACGTGGCCACTTATTCTGCCTGTGAATAAGGCAAGTTATTCACAATATTTGTGAAAGATAACTTTGCCCAATTATCAATCAATGCTGGTTGTAAGTAGAACCACATTAAGTCAGTAAGTGTTGACCCAGTAAGGCAAGCCCCCTGCCCCAGATCCTTACTCAGTATTGTACTTTATACTCGCTGACCCCAAAACACTTGCCTTGCAATGCACAGCTTTAGTTTTAGTGGAATAGAGATTAATGGAAAAGGGCAGTCAAAAAACCTGTGAAGGTTTATTTTTTAGGATTTTGTTTTTCAAGAAAGCGACAGAAGAGATGTTTTATCTCTCTTTGATCCCCTTTTCATATGCAAGTATAATCTCTAGATTTACACCACATAATAAACACAAACACAGTTTTATGCAACTCACAGGAGTATATGAGAAATAAGCATCATAGATGTGATGGAAACAAATCAGAGTTGTAAGTGTCATCTTGTTTATTTTACCTTCCCTCCTATTCAGCCTCCCTTACTACCCACTGACGTATGCAAATATGTCTTTCTATACCTACTGAGGCTTCACTTTATTTAGAAAGCCCAATGACGTTAATGTTTGTACGTTGAAGAAAATCAGTTTGTCTTTTACTTATCAGGATCCCTCACTCCTAAGATTTCAGCACAATTCACAAACAACACAAACCCAACCATACACCTACGCACAGCTCAGAGTCGGATACACACGCTGGGAGGAAAAATACCATTTTTAATTGAAAAGCTAGACTCTGTCGTCTTCCTTCTTCACACTACACCCGGTGAACAAGGTCACACTAATTTCAGACACCTGCCTGCTCCCAGCACCAGGGAGCCGTCCCATCACAGCCAGGTTGTTCAGAGGGGTATCTGCAGGTGGAGGGTCAGGCAGCTCTGCCTTGCAACAGAGTAACTGATCTTTAAAATGCTGCTGGAAGGTTTTACTCAGCCAGTAAAGAGCAAAGGGGTTGACACAAGAATTGCTGAATGCCAGGACCCGAGAGAAAATGGTGACAATAAAATGAATGGCAGAGGGCTCCACGTAGGTTTGATAAGTGAATGAACGGTAGAGATACAGGAGGTGATTTGGCAACCAGCAGAGAGCAAACAGAGCCACCAGCACTAATACCGTTTTGGCAATTCTCTTCCGGGATTCAATCTATAGGGGGGAAGAAAAATGGCAAAAAATAGAAAATCATTTAGCTGACAGAGATTTTAAAAAGCTATTCTCTAGATTTACATAGAAATTTACAGTTAACAGGCTGGTGTCCCTTTGAACGTGCGTTTGTGAGATAACTGGCTGGGATGTGCAGGAAGGCAGCCTGTGGTTATAGAATACAGTACGTTAATTGGCATGGTAACCCATGATCTTGGTCTCATTAGCTCTAATTCAGAGACTCCCACCCCTGGTTTTGAGATACTCTAGGATGTTTCCAATTATCTCAAGGAGTGTTGTGGAATTCTTGAAAATTTAATTTAATTTAAAAAATAGGTGCTATACAAAACTGCTTTCACTGCATCAGCAGAGGCTGAGTAGATTAGAATATTCTTCTGGTGTTTATGAAAGTTGCCAAGCTGCTACCAAAAATTGTTTTTAACCTATAGGAATTCTAGCTATATAGTCAAAGGAATAAAAACCAATGTGCTATCCTTCATATGTGAAAATAATCCTACTTACACCTGTTAATAAGATAAATGAACAAGATTAAGTGAAGATATTGTCTGTGGTCACAGATGGAGCAAAGATAACTGTTGACATGGGCATTAAATATACAGCTTTAGCCTCATGAGCACCACTCTTGAACCAACGGAGTAGACTAGCTCCAAAAAAAGGCACTGAGCTCTCTGTGTACTGAAGAAGTAAATGGAATCATCTCCCCTCATCTAAGAAAGATAGAAATCCTGTTCGTTTTTTTTTTTAATCAAATGGAACAATGTTTTGGCAACATTCTTTTTATTCTGGTCATATTTACGAGAGGAGAGCACACCTGGCTCTTGCAGTGATCTTAATCAAGTTTCTGTGAGTCACTGTGTTCTGTTCCCGCTGGCACTTCATCCCTTGGGACCTCAGTTTGCTCATCTGTGTGTAAGTGGTTTGTATTGAATAATGTTATGGCTTCCTGCCAGTTCTATCATCCTGTGTATTTCTCATTCTGTTACACTTTCTAAAACAAAAGATGCTTCACTTTACAGTCTCACTTGGTGTGATGTTCCTCACTATTCCATGGGATAAATAATTTTTGACTGCTCCCAAACTTCAGCATCCCCTTTCTAATAATAGTAGCCCTACTATTTATTAAATGCTTAGTATGCACCAGGAAATATGCTAAGCATTTCATATATATCATCCAGTCCCCATCTTCATTTTACAGATGAGGAAAGTGAGGCTCAGAGAGGTTAAGTAACTTGCTCAAGATTGCTCAGCTAGTATGTGATAGAGCTGAAATTAAATCTTGGGTCTGACAGACTCCAAATCCCATGACCAGGACAAAAATACTATATTGCCATTGTATTTATTGCTCACAGGTGTGAGCAATAGCAATTTCACTTCAAATTCATGCATGAGTCCTGATTAATACATACCTGCTTGCGAGCATGGCTTTGTTCCTCGGTAGGTATGTTCAAGGTGCTTTTGTAAAGAGTTCTAGCAATCAAAGAATAATAGACAGAGATAATAGAGAGTGGAATAAGGTAGAACACTAAGAAACACAACAGAGAGTGTATCTCTTGCAGGAGCCTCTCAGAAACAGGATAAGAGGCACACGATTCAAATGTCATATTTTTGTTGGGATCTCGAAAAGTGTATACATTTGAAAATATAGCCTCTGGTAGAGCAATTATCATAGACACGATCCAGACACAGCCAGCTTTGGCACAGGTCTTCAGGATGGCATTGGAGGGCTGTCGCTCTAGTGGCTTCACGACTGCCTTGTATCTAGAAACACATAATCATAGGCAAAGGTCAAAATAAATATTAGGATTACAGAATCTTAGGGTTAGAAGTGGCCTTAGTGCTCATCCAGTTCTACCTCTTATCCATATGTATGTAACCAAGTCAACATTAAACAATTAGATTTGGTTATGGTTTCAACTACACGTAATACATCCCAGTATTTTTTATTTATACTAATCACCTTTTCCCTTATTCACTAATATGAGATATTCCAGATTTGCAATTTTCTAATTTTCTGTGTAGATCCTCTGTTTAGGACAGATAAATATTTTTCAGCATGATTTTGTGTGATTGAGAGTGATTCATTACCTGTGTATTACCTTGTGTTCTAAAAGACTTCCTTTTTGTGTAAGTGACTGATGTTAAACCTAATTCTCCTTTCTTCATGAGTGAGCAGTCATCAACCTTCCTAGAAAAGAATTCCATGAGTTTATGCAGTAAAGAGGAGGGGGTTAATTTCTTCCCTGTTCATAAGTGCTCATTTGTTGCCCGAGCTGATCTGTAGGTCAATTTAGGGCAAGGCAAGGGTGAAATTGGAAGCCCTGAGCCCATGTAAAGAGACCTCCTGATTCTGACACATCCACCTGAAAATCCATATCCTTTGAGTCAATCTGCCCACAAATAGAATATAAAACCAGTCAAAGCAAAAACCCATAAAAGACACAGGGAAAGCTTTTCCTCCTCTTGGATTCGAGACTCTGAAGAAGCTATTCCTTCTGGTGCTGCCAGGCACTGATTACTCACAGGCTTCTTGCAGGCTTTCTCAAGCATCACTTTTAACATTTGGAGCCTCAATTTTTTTATGCTTTCACAGTTATCATTCTACAATAGGAACACAGAAAAACACAGTGCAGAGACCGAAAATATCCTAAGAGAGCCTGAACACCCTTACTGCCAGAGGTTCTCATATGCTCTATCCATAGAGCTTCAAAAGTCAACCAGGATTAATTTATTTCTCTGGAAACAAGAATGTCATTGAATGCCTATAGAGAAAACAAATAGAACTAAGTGATGACATTACACTGAGTTACCAGGAAGCTGAAAACCTTGCTGTTTTCCTGACATTAATTAATTTGATGAATTTCAAATAAATTAAATGCATGTATCTTTTTACCATTCTTCCGGTGGACGGTAATGCATATGTGGTCAATTTCACACCTATGCTGATGTTTTAATGTTGACAATATTGCACCACTAGGCTGCACTAATGTATAAAGCATGAATTGTTTTTCTTTTACACCTGGAACAATTTGCCTTACTTAATAAACTGGGGGGAGAAAACACGATTCAGTATTCTTTCAAGCACACAATTACATTTCAAAGAGAATAAATTATCCCTAAAAGCTTACAATTTCAACCTCTCCTCTGATGCTAACACAAGAATTTTAACATTCTTACACCAACTTTTATTTAAAATGCCCCCTCCCCCCGATTTTCCAATCTTGCATCCAGGTTATAGAGTGTGAGAAAAGCAGACTAGTAGCCAGTGAATGCTAAGTACAAGCTTTCGTTTCTTTTTGCCTAATTGCACATCCTGGCAAATATAACTGAGAAAAGAAACCCACCTGTCAGCGCTGAGAATTGTTAACGTGAACACTGATACACCAACAGAAGTGAGCCGGATGAAAGAGAGCACCTTACAGCCAATTCTTCCGAACAGCCATCCTTCTGCAAGATAGTGTGTTGCATCCACCGGCACACAAGTTAGCAGGAGTAAAAGATCTCCAAAAGCCAGGCTGGTGATGAAAATATTGGGAACTGTTTGCATGGATTTGGTCTTGAAAAAAACTTTGATGAGAATAGCATTTCCAAGGATGCCCACTGAAATGATCACAGCATAAGTGATGTAGATGGCACACAATGCTTCTATTCCTGGAGAGTTGTCTCCGGTCCGTCCTTTCTTTGTGGTATCATTAGAAACAACAGAGCTTGACGATTCTGTGTCATTTGTGATTGAAATTAAAGTCTGATTAGGTGACTGAGGCTGTCTTTGAGACATTTCTTCTGAAGACTGCCTTTAATATTTCTTCTGCTCAGTTCAAATGTAGTTGATTGTCACGTCGAATGCCTACGTCTAGTAACGAGATGGTAGAACAGAGCAGAGTGGCAAGCAAATTCAAGACATCCGGATACTCCTTTCCTTCAGTTGTTCTGTGTCTCCCAGCATGCTTGGCTAAATGCTTACTGATCTGGCACTGAAGAGGGGGAGGTGGAGGAGTTTTATTGGCGTTTATGTGACAGAGGGAGGGGGGTTTGGGAAATGCTCTGCAGTTGCTTGTTCTTCGCTGCTGGGGCATCTTGTGAATAACTAGATATTATAAAATAACACCTATTGTTTATTAGAATGAATCTGTTTCCATATCTAACCACGAAGCTCTATATAGATCTTGTCAATTTTCTCCCAGAATTCATTCATTTCTCTGCCATCAGAAGATGGTTTAATGCATTTTCTTTTGCATGATAAATAAGTATGTGTGTCCCCTGAAGCACAGACTTGAATCCACTCCTTTGGATTTAATATCAGAGAGGCGCTGAAGCAACTAATCATTCGCTCTTTGGCAGGGCTGATGTCACTTCCAAGGAGGAATAATTCAGGTGACCTGGGCTTATCACCTGGCTCTGACACATGGTAATTCCCGGCTCTGTGCATATGCCCAGGGCTGTGTGCACACTATCCAAGCAACCTTGAAGAGATGAAAAATCCAGGCAAACCACGAGTTGCTTTGTCCTAAATGTCCTAATAAAACAGTTTTTACTGTTTGGCTGTCTGTCGTAATGCCATGTATTTTTTAAAATACTGTTTAGGGGTTCTCTCTTTAAAAATGGTTAAAATGAACCTGTCTTGTTCCAAAACAAAATAATACAAAACACTGCTTGTGGTCCTGTCACGAAAGGACTTGTAAGACCAAAAACCATTCTTTTCAAATGAAGACATACCATAGGTTACTCCAGAGATGATGGGCATGTACGTAATGTTCACATCAACTGAAGGAAGCAGAAAATTAAGACAATTACCTTTGTTCCAGCAAGAAAAGCCCCTTGTTACAGAAAAT